>NC_044040.1:77979327-78314940 GCF_901765095.1 Microcaecilia unicolor
TTATAGAATAGTGCTTAATGCACTTGCATTCATAACTACCAATTAAAGCATCACTCATTATTGCCACATCGCTCTTTAAAAATGGCTGTCAAAACTTCCGCTGAAATCTTGCAAAGCCACCATTGGAAGTCTTGGCAGCCATCTTAAAGAAGATGAGGCAGCAAGAGGGTCAGTGCTGGCAGCAGGCAGGAAAGACTGGGAATATTTCCTGCCCTGAAGACTCTACTAGACCACCAGGGTGGCTTCAGGTGTGTGCCGGGAGGACACCCTGCGGCTCGAAGGAGTGGGGAGAAGGTCTGGAATAGGTGGGTGGGCGGGAGGGAGGAAAGGGGAGGATAGGAAACTGTAAACAAAAAATCAAGGTAATATCTGTGTCATTTAGAGGGGCTGGTTAAAGGGACGGGCAGGGGAGGATACAGTAAAAGAAATCAAGGGAATATCTGTGTCATTTGGAGGGGCTGGTTTAAAGAGACACCCTAGTACTATTATATTCATGCAGAGATTTTTTTCTCCTGGTAAAGGGCCACTAAACAGACATCATGTTATGAGAATTAGGTGCTCAATATTCAGAGTTTCCATCCTTCTATTTATTTACTTATTTATGGCATTTTATCCCACATTAAACATGAATTAGATTGAAACCTGGGAGCATTTAAAAAATGTTTTTCCCTAAGCCTACATCAAAAGAATAAAAGATTGCATGTGGGAACTTGCTCTTTTTGCTTTGTGGAACGCAGTGGTATATTATAAAAATGCACTTGCCTTTTTTAAAATTATTACTACTTCACTTTATTAATGAGGGAAGGGTTTCCTTTGTGCAGAACTGTCAAGAGTCAGTCTAAATGTGCCAACATTGTCCAGTTCCTCCAAGAAAGTATGGCTATATGCTCCCAATAAGCTTTCACTTCAACCTATACATCCACCACAGTTATATATACCACCACGGACTTCAGATCTTATACGGGGAACAGTCTCATAATGTCACCTAGCCTCTGTCCTAAAATTGTGTCGGGACTTTTAAGCCTCTGTGATAGCTTATAATCACTGACTTGAACCCCCACCACCTCTGTATCTCACAGCACGGTGGTGTTGATAGTATATTATTAAAAGTTTTTCTTTTATGTGTTATATTTTTACTCTTGACTTTTTGTCTGTCTATCGTTCTTCTACACCTGCAGGCTATTGAAAGATCACCGAACACTTATCTGCATTCTTCTTTAATCCACCGGACCCCGACAGGTTCCTATTTCGCCTCAGCTTCGTCGAGGGGTCTGGATTTGTCTGCAGGTCTACATCATAAAAAAGAATAGATTAGTTCTTTCAGCCTCTCAACCCAGTGGTACATATAACCGGTCAATCCTGCTCTAGCACTCTCGCGTCTTTGTCTCCTTGAACACCAGCCTGATCATGCAACATGGCGTTCAGCCCTTTTAACGGCTCCATTCCTGGATCTTTGCCGGGACTCACCAGAAACTGTCATGGATCTATAAATAACATCCCCAGTGTAACTGGGTATTTAGTCCCATGGGCTCCACAGACTTAAGCTGATACGTCCAAAAGACTTCACGCTGGAATAGTTTTTTATTCACATCTCCCCCTCGGATGTCCAATTGTATCTGTTCTAAGACTACACACTTCAAATCAGTAAAATCATGTGCCTGCATGATACAGTGCTGGACTAGAGGTGCCCCGGGTGTTCTGGTTGTGATCCTTGAGTGATGCTCCCTCATACGTGTATGCAGGGCTCTGCTTGTCTTACCTACATACACCTTGCCACATGGGCATATCACCACGTTCTGCGATTGACAAGTCGTGTGGTGTCACAACATGTACACTTTATTATCCAAACAATTAATAAACTGGTCAGTCTGCAGTGTGATGGTACAGGTAGTACAATTCGCTCTATTTCATCCAAAATGGCCCAATGGTAAACACTCACTCCGCTGTATACTCTGATGCACACACGCGGGGCTCAAAACCTCCTTTAAATTTTTTGATCGAGAGTATGCCATTCTTAATTCCGTATCCCTGAATACAGGGTGTGTCTTCATAATGTCCCACTGCCGATGAATTATCCTGGCTATGGCCTCACCTCCTGGTGCAAACTGCGTAACAAACACCATCATAGCCTCCTTCGATGGAGCGCACTGGTTCTCCTGCAATAACAGATCTCTAAGGTATGCCCACTTCAAGACTTTCTGGGATAATGTTGCTCCTGTAAATTCTGCTGAAATGCCTGCGCCTGTGATTTAAAATCCACATCTTGAGTACATATATGTCTGAACCGCAACATCTGCGAGAAGGGAATACTTTCCCTTAATGATTTTAGATGACTGCTTCCATACTCTAGGGTAGTATTCCTATCTGTTGGTTTAACAAAAGCCTTCGTAGTAAACATACCATCCTTCAGCTCGATGTTGACATCCAGGAAATGTATCGACGTATTTGATACCGACATTGTGAATTGTATGCAGGTGTTCAGCCACTCGTGAAAGCCTAATAATTCTGTTTTGGTGCCCTGCCATAGTAGGAAAACATCATCTATGAACCTCTTCCATAGGAGGATCTTCTCTTGAAATTGTACAATCATCAATCCACTTTCTTTCAAACTTGTTCATAAAAAGAGATCGCTAGCGTCGAGGCAAATGTAGCCCCCCTCGCTGCAACCCGATTATTGCAAGTACAGAACACTGTCCAGTTCAGCACACTATTAGCAGCCAAGTTAAAACAATTTTAATTATGTTCAGTGGGAAATAAATCTGTTGGCTCAGGCTGCTTGCGATGTCAATATCATCACTGTTTCATTATTGCTACCAAGTACTGGATTGTTTTAATTTGTTTTAATTCATTTATCCAGTCCTTACATGCACATGGTTTTGTTTTTTAAACCCAACGGTTTCCTATGATAGCATTGTGCATATTTAAATTAGTTTTTCTTTACAAGTTTTGCTTGATTTGTCTTATTTGAAATAAAAAAAAATATTAAAACACATCAAATCAACAAGGGATGGGCTAGATGGGGCGTGGCTAGGTGGGGTGGGGCTAGGTGGGGCGGGCTAGGTGGAGGTGGAGCTAGGTGACACCTGGGGCCCCACCAAACTGGTCTGCACAGGGCCCCACAATTGCTAAGAACGGCCCTGGCAAGTCCTCCGTGGAAAGGAAAATAACTACTACACTTTAAACTACTACTGTGAGATATAAACTCAATCTAAAATCCCTTCCCTGCACTTACCAAATGTATATAACAAGTTGAAAGAAATTCCAAAACTGGAGCGGTAGGATAGGCCAAATAAACTGACAACAAACTAAAATGTTTTGCCCTGTGCACATCCCTAATTTCCATGTCATATACAGTGGTGGAAATAAGTATTTGATCCCTTGCTGATTTTGTAAGTTTGCCCACTGACAAAGACATGAGCAGCCCATAATTGAAGGGTAGGTTATTGGTAACAGTGAGAGATAGCACATCACAAATTAAATCCGGAAAATCACATTGTGGAAAGTATATGAATTTATTTGCATTCTGCAGAGGGAAATAAGTATTTAATCCCTCTGGCAAACAAGACCTAATACTTGGTGGCAAAACCTTGTTGGCAAGCACAGCGGTCAGACGTCTTCTGTAGTTGATGATGAGGTTTTGCACACATGTCAGGAGGAATTTTGGTCCACTCCTCTTTGCAGATCATCTCTAAATCATTAAGAGTTCTGGGCTGTCGCTTGGCAACTCGCAGCTTCAGCTCCCTCCATAAGTTTTCAATGGGATTAAGGTCTGGTGACTGGCTAGGCCACTCCATGACCCTAATGTGCTTCTTCCTGAGCCACTCCTTTTGTATGCCTTGGCTGTAATGTTTTTGGGTCATTGTCGTGCTGGAAAGACCCAGCCACGACCCATTTTTAAGGCCCTGGCGGAGGGAAGGAGGTTGTCACTCAGAATTGTACGGTACATGGCCCCATCCATTCTCCCATTGATGCGGTGAAAGTATTCCTGTGCCCTTAGCAGAGAACACCCCCAAAACATAACATTTCCACCTCCAAGCTTGACAGTGGGGGACGGTGTTTCTTTGGGTCATAGGCAGCATTTCTCTTCCTCCAAACACGGCGAGTTGAGTTCATGCCAAAGAGCTCAATTTTTGTCTCATCTGACCACAGCACCTTCTCCCAATCACTCTCGGCATCATCCAGGTGTTCACTGGCAAACTCAGACGGGCCGTCACATGTGCCTTCCGGAGCAGGGGGACCTTGCGGGCACTGCAGGATTGCAATCCGTTATGTCGTAATGTGTTACCAATGGTTTTCGTGGTGACAGTGGTCCCAGCTGCCTTGAGATCATTGACAAGTTCCCCCCTTGTAGTTGTAGGCTGATTTCTAACCTTCCTCATGATCAAGGATACCCCAACGAGGTGAGATTTTGCGTGGAGCCCCAGATCTTTGTCGATTGACAGTCATTTTGTACTTCTTCCATTTTCTTACTATGGCACAACAGTTGTCTCCTTCTCGCCCAGCGTCTTACTGATGGTTTTGTAGCCCATTCCAGCCTTGTGCAGGTGTATGATCTAGTCCCTGACATCCTTAGACAGCTCCTTGCTCTTGGCCATTTTGTAGAGGTTAGAGTCTGACTGATTCACTGAGTCTGTGGACAGGTGTCTTTCATACAGGTGACCATTGCCGACAGCTGTCTGTCATGCAGGTAACGAGTTGATTTGGAGCATCTACCTGGTCTGTAGGGGCCAGATCTCTTACTGGTTGGTGGGGGATCAAATACTTATTTCCCTCTGCAGAATGCAAATAATTCATATACTTTCCACAATGTGATTTCCGGATTTAATTTGTGATGTGCTATCTCTCACTGTTACCAATAACCTACCCTTCAATTATGGCTGCTCAATGTCTTTGTCAGTGGGCAAACTTACAAAATCAGCAAGGGATCAAATACTTATTTCCACCACTGTATCATCCCTAGCAACACAATGCAGTTTTCCTTGCAATTGTATTTTTTGATACACCGTGTGAAGTCCTGGCAAAAGATGTGATCTTAACTCAGTGTGTGATCATCATTGTATCCATCACTATAATATCATTTTCTATTCATAGGCTGAACTTTTGCAATGGTCTTCTTCCTTCTACTAGGTCATCCTTTCTAGTACATTTTGTCAAGGAATTGTAATTCAAGGTCTTTCTTACCTGTCTGCTTCATTCTTCCTAGCATAATGTCAACTGTGAAAAGGTCATATACTCAATTTAAACAATTGCAACAAGTAATGTTGCAATTGTTTAAATTGAGTATATGACCTTTTCACAGTTTTGATCAATGTCTGTCTCTGCTAAATTTTCTGGAATTGTTCTCAAAAATGAATCTGTAATCAGTATGCCTTTTTCAAGAATAAATATGAACTCTTATTCATATTTCTGGCTTTCTAACAGTAGTCTCATTGGAGTTGACCATATCAGTTGGTCAGAAATGGACTGTAGTAGAGCCATGCATTCATTTTCTGACAAACGGTAAAATATAACAAAAGTATTTATATACTTTTAAATGATCTAAATGGAGGAAAGGTCAGTTTAAACCAAATCCATAATTGTTCCATTTGTTGGGAAGGAGACAGGAAGACAAACTGAAGCCATTTTGGGAGATGGAGAAGGCAAATAGCAAAAGACACTTCACCAATTATGTTGAAACTTTTGACAAGAAGCCAGACAATCCTATCCCTTACACTCTTCTCCCAAATCTCACGTCTGCTGACATCATCAGCAACCGACTAGGACAATGTGACAAAGCTGCAGGACTGCATAATTTTCTGTCCTGCATTCAGACAGAGAGGAAAGAAAGAAAGAACGGTGCTAAGTTAAAAAAAAATTGTTGAAGTTCAAAACTTTAAAAAAAAAAAAGAGAAATGCATAGATATTCAGCCAGCAGCTGTGGGTGTGTGTTTTTTTTTTTAGCCACCTCTAGCATTATTCCTGAATATTCAATACTGGGCCATGTCCGGGCACTGACATTGAATAAACAGGTTTATTCATCACTTAACTGCCTGAGCAACAACACATGAAGATAGGACTGTGTTTTATGTGGCCCAATTTGGTCACTTGACTAAGGCAGTTAAGTGCTGAATATTGACCCTTAACTGCATAAGTCTGACTCCACCCCTGGGCCACCCACAAAATAGTAGGCATTCAGTATAGTGGTGATATTCAGTGGCACTAACTGGTTAAGTGCCACTGAATATCAGTGGATAGCCTTGTGCAAGTAATTTAACCAGCCAGGACCTCAAAGCTTCATAACAGCATGGATATATCACCGAGAGAGAGATAGAAATCTCTAGTGTTGTCTTGCTGGGTGTGACTATACACTCTGGTTACATACTGAGCAGTCAGGAGTACAAGGCAAAGTGAGTGAGCATGATGTTGGAGACCCCGGCCAGGATGTGGGCAGCCACTGAGAAGGAGTCTCTTTTGGGAGAAAATGAAAGAGAGTCCAGATGCACAAAGCTGGTTAAAACCAGTTTTATTAGGACTAGATTAGTGCTAAGGGCAATTTATAAACAGTGCATACCTTTCCTAGCAAGTGTCCAAAATTAGAATCCCAATGAAACAAGGAATGCACAAAAATTAAACAAGGCAAGATAGAAGTCCAGACAAAACCTGGAGTAGGAATCCAGCACAGGAGGGTAGTAGGGCAGACTTTTACAGTTTGAGCCCTGAAAATGGCTTGGACAGATCAGGATCAACTATGCATATTTTATACCACATTTATATTGTATGCTATGAGTGCAAGTGCTGTATTTCTCAGGGGAAGACATCTTAAAGTAGAACTGTTAGGTTCAATGTGGCTTACATGGAACAAAGGGAAGGTACAAAAGGGTGGTTACAAGGTTAGAAGTGGGTTGACATTTGTCGGGTGGGGTACGGTAGAATTGTTGGTTCAGTCATGAACTGATAATGAATGTGACTGTTGGGCAGACTGGATGGACCATGCAGATATCTGCCATCCTTCACTATGTGAATAAACTAGACTAGAAGTTGGAATGTGACTCATACCTGGAGCAAGAATTTGGCACAGAAGCAGGAACTGGACGAGAAGCAGGAACAATAGTCAAGGCAAGACTCACAGCAGGAATAAGGCAGGAAACATGGGCAGGTGCAATGATCCAGTTCTGAGCCATCCCAGAAGCAGGGCAGAAAAAACTCCAACAGGACTAACCAAGACAGGAGACACTCAACGGTGACAGAAAATGACAGAAGTTACCAGATCACACACCCATCCAAAAAAGAAGGGAAAGAAAGGGAAGAGAACAGCTCCTTCTGCCTACATATCATTGCTAGAGTACTACCAAGCATATGCAGCACTGTACAGAGACATATAAGACACAGTCCCTTTTCCATAGAGCTTAAAATCAAGTCTGATTAAATGGAAAATGCTTGAGAGGAGTAGGTATAGAAATAGTAATAGAAACAAAGAAAGGAAGCCAGTTGATGCTCTCAAGAGATCAAGAGCCAACAACAGCAGGGGCGTAGCTAGGTGGGGCCACAGAGGCATGGACCCCCACAGATTTAGACCTGGCCCCCTCTAATTTTGACCCCTCCCCTGCCACTTTCGACCCCCCCCCTCTCCCGCCGCCGCTGCCGCCAGCTGCTAGGTACCTTTGCTGGCAGGGGTCCCCAACCCCCGCCAGCTGAAGTCTTCTTCAGCGCCAGTCTTCGGCGCATTCGCTGATCTGCTTCTGTGAGTCTTAACTCCAGACGTTCTGTACAGAGGGGCAGCGGTGCGGGGGGGGGGGTCAAAAGTGGCGGGGGGTCGACAGCACTGGGGGGAGCTAAAATGTGCCCCCATACCTCGGGCTCTGGACCCCCTTCCCGCCAAGGTCTGGCTACGCCCCTGAACAACAGCATTAGTGGGGAGGAACAGAGAAGATAGTCTCCAGTCCCCTGAAATCTATAAGCCAAATGGAAGGGAGATTTTTAAAGAAGATAACAGAAACAACTGCAGCTTTCACTCCAGTTGTGAAAGTCCAGTTGTCTGCTCCCATCTCCACAGAAGACAAAGGAAGATAGAGACAAGGCATGGTGGGGAGCTAGGAGACCTGCAGCACTGGGCAGAGTAAGAGGCACACCATGTTCCATTCTCTGCTGCAACTTTTGGCAAATATAGATTCTGCATGTATCCTCATGTCAGGGATTTTCAACAGGGATGAGCAGCCAGAAATGTTTTGAGTCTTTTTTCTGTTTTTTTGTTTGTTTCAAAACAAATGCCTTTATTAATGTGCACTATGTACACATGGGGTAGACTCACAAAAGTGCAGCAAAAATTAGATGTAACAAATATGGGTGCTAAACACCAATTCAATAATTGCAATTGTGCATGAAATTACCATTAATTACATAAATCAGCATGTGCACTCCTAAGTTTAGACATGAGCACTTAAACCATGTTAAATGTTAGCATCTACATGTTAATGTTAGCACCTAAAGCTGGCAACTGTGTGTATAAATAATAATATTCTATAACTTACACGTGCAACTGCAAGACACACCCCTGACCTATCCATGTGCACACTCCCTTTGTTATTCTGCCCCATAGTATTTAGGCATAAAGGGGTCAATATTCAAAGCAATTTGACCAGCCAGAAATGGCATCAGCCTAGTTAATTCACTTGTTCAGAGTTAACCACTAATTATCAGCAGCATTTTACTGGTTAGTGCTACTGAAAATAATCGGTAAACGCCAAACTTTAAACCAGCTATTTTGGGGGCATTCTGGGGGTGGAGTAGGCACTTGGCCAGTTAAGTGCCAATATTCAGCACATAAATAAGAAGGCATAAAAGTCAGTCCTAGCTTTACATCTTTACAAGTGTTGAATATCGCATTTAACCGGCTATGTGTTAGCCAGCTCCAGAAACCCAGAAATTCAATGCCAGTGCCTGGATATGGCCTAGCACTGAATTTCAGGGTTTAGTGCCGGTGGTGGTCAGCAAAATGCTGATTGCCGCTGGCTGAATATCAGGCCCTAAGTTTATAGAATTATGCCTAAGCGCAGTTATGCGTGTAACCACAAATTAATGCCCATTAGCACTACTTAAGGGCTATTATTGGTACTTAAGACCAATTGGTGCCTAATTTAATAATTAATTTAGGCACACAACTAACCAAGACAGGAGTCTACCCCAAGTGGAGTGGCCTAGTGATTAGGGTGGTGGACTTTGGTCCTGGGGAACTGAGGAACTGAGTTTGATTCCCACTTCAGACACAGGCAGCTCCTTGTGACCCTGGACAAGTCACTTAACCCTCCATTGCCCCAGATACAAATAAGTACCTGTATACAATATGTAAGCCACATTGAGCCTGCCATGAGTGAAAAAGCACAGGGTACAAATGTAACAAAAAAAATTGTGTGCACAAATTTTCATGTGCAACATTATAGAATGAAGGGGACACTACACACTTTTCTTAGCATGTGCACTGTTTGTGCATGGGGTGGTTCTATATATGGCACCTAAAAAATCCACATGGAAAACGTTTCCACCTAATTGTATTCTATAAGCCATGCCTAGATCTAGACGTTGTATGTGTCTCCATTTACCCGATGAAAACATGGTGTACATCCCAGCACGTAGATTTAGGCACAGAGGGCCATAATTCTTTAACAGTGTGTGTAAATTTTGGAATGCCCATGAAATGCCCATTTTCTCGCCTATAACTATGCCCCATCTTGCCTGCACACATTAAAATTTAAGCGCGAGGCATTACAGAATACTGGGACAGTAGGTTTTTGGTGGATTTTCGAGGGCTCACACTTTCCACCACAGGTTTAACAGTTACCCTGGGTTCCCTTCTCTACAGTACACTGCACCGACCACTAGGCTACTCCAGGGACCTGCTTGCTGCTCTAATAGGACTGGCCATAACATCTGAAGCTGTTATAGAGGCTGGTATGTACTGTTTCTTTCACATCTTTGAGAGGAGGGAAGGTGTCAGTGACAACTGGGGGAGTATGAATAATCTCTCCAGTGGTCATTTGGTCATTTAGGGCACCTTTTTGTGACTATGGCCCTGATGCACAAAATATACCTTGACAGCAACATGCAATTTAGACTGGCTCAAGCCTGTTTAGCTGGCACAGCATTTGTGGGAGACGTGCACAAAGGGGTTCTGCGAACTCTTTTCTGTCCATCGAGGCAGCCAATGGGAATCGCATGCAAGTCTATGCAAACAAGCTGTTTAGTATTTAAATGTGTGTTCTTAGGGATGCACAGCTGTTTCCAAGCAATGCACAGCAAGGACTGCCAACCTTTAGTGACATAAATTTTACAGGAGGTCTGGAGCAGCTGTACATGAAAGGAACTGCAGAAAGGATCCACTCCCCAGGGAAAGGTGCTGGAGACAGGTTGTGAGGAATCAGGCTTCTGGCCCCGGCCGGTGCTGCTGGGCTCAGCAGGCCACAGGCAAGTTCAGGAGGTTCGCAATGCATGGGCTTCAGGGCACTGGTAAGTTCCGGTGGCTGCAGTGCATGGCTTGGGGTAGGATCGGCCTCTGATTCACCGCTGGTGAAAGGGGCTCTGGAGGCTGCAGTGGCAGCAGCTCCTCCTCATCATCATTCAAAGGGACTCTTGCTGCCCACACTGCCCAAGACCTTGTGCCAATACACCCTTACAAGCTGCCGCCACCTCCACTTTGAACCCTGCGGATGGTTGGCTGGCTCTCCTATCGCAGAGAATCAAGGCCTGGGATGATATTTTTTTGTTTGTTTTTACAGGAATGGAGCACTAAAAACTGCTCCCCACTCGCTGTGTAGTGGAGGCTGTTCTGAAGTTTTGAGACAGGACTAGAGCACGCTGCTCTGAGCATGTGCAGAGCAGCTATGCTTAGTATTGACTTTTTTGCGTATGCACAGCTGAACAAGTGTCTTTCCCCCCTATTGAGCTGTTTGCTGTTTTTGCGAGCAGCTCAATTGCATTCATTTTTTTCAGCATTGCCCCTTATTTCCACCTTGGTAATTTTTACCAAGGTAGATTTAGTGGGCAGTTCTTCACGGGGACTTCTGTGCATCGGCCCCTTAGTCGTGACTGAAAAAGGTATAGATCAAACGTTTAAACTTTTAGCTTCAGACATTTTTCTTTTGTTCCACTATGGCAGAAAAATGTTCAAATTTTGGGAACGCCCAAATCCCACCCCAACACACCCCCTTATGATTTGGATGCTCTGCATGTGAACTGCATAGAAAACCATCTTAATGGGTTTTGAAAATAGCTAGACAGCAATAAGAAGTAGTAATGATGTCAGAATAACTCCCGTTGGTTGGACTTTGAAGCAGCTAAGTGAAATACAGCTAAGCAAAACGCTGGTCGTCGTTGGTCAAGGGTGACTCAAGAGCAGTATGAGGAGTGGCTTGATACGTGCTTGAAAAGATAAGTACTGTTTTTGTGCTCTCTATGTATGGAAACAGTGTGATTAATATATGGAAACATTGTGGATTGAATGAAGTGAACATTGCAGCCTTTTGAAAAGATATTTAAAATAAAATGAGAATATGATGGACATTGATAAATAGTAAGGAAGGGTTTTCAGCTGATGATTAAGAGTAGATCCTTGAGATCGTATATAGCTCTATAAATCCTTTGAGCTCTTTGGAGAATTTTCCTTCCTTTAAGTTAGATATGTTTTTTGTTGTTCTATCTCTACTTTTGAGTAGGTCATATGCACTTTTTGTATTATCATTTTCTGTGAATTTTATGATTCCACACCCATGAGTTAAGTTATAGTGAAAAAAAAAACCCTGTCCATCTGCCACTTTGTGCCACTTTTTGGATGTTTTTCCATTTTGAAAATGAGCCACACACATAATTTTAGGATACAAATGGCACATTTAGGCACAAAGATTATAGAATTAGGGGGTCTTTGTGAATAGTGTGTGCACTTTTCTTAAATAGTGCATACTATGTGCACATAGTGTACACTCTTTCCCAATAGTGTGCACTATTATTGGCTAACGACATTTGTTTCAAATGACAGCCTATCCCTATATTTTAGCATATGCACAGATAATGAAGGTTATCATAGTTAAGGGTCTATAAAATATAATTAATAGTGTACTAAATGGTGAGGAGGTCGAAATGATACTGCCAGGGCCAAGAACGCCCCATAGACAACAGATAATGAAGAGTAAACAGACTAAGGCTGTAGGTATAAAATCAGGCCTCAGCCTCAGTTCCAGCAGCTGCAGCAATAGCACTAACTGCTTCCAAGGAAGCAGAGATATCAAAATATCAGAGGTGTGGAGGCATTTAAAGTGCTTGAGGCTCCGCATAATGCAGAAAGCATGCAGTCGGAGAAGAGCATTAGAAGAGGAAAAACAATAGGCCATCTTTCAAACAATGGCACATTGCATCATTTGCAGAAACACCGTCATTTGAGCTACAGTAGGTTCAAGAAAGAGGGTTGGTGATAGGCTAGAAACTCCATCCAGCACTGCATATAGCAATAGCAAAAAAAACAGAGAACCTGATATTCAAAATGATTTAAACAGCCAGGAGCTAAACAGGCATATTCTGAGGCACTTAACTGAATAGTGCCAATGAAAATACCAGTTAGCACCCAATCCGAGACCACCTATTTTGTGGGTGGTCTGGGAGCGGAGTTGGCACTTAGCCACTTAAGTACCGATATTCAGCACTTAAATGGCTAAAATAACTAGATAACTAGATTGAATGGTTGACCATTCAATCCTTACCAAACTCTTGGACAAACTTGGGATCGGTGGAAACATTATCAACTGGATTAATAACGTCATTACTACCAGATCCTATCAAGTCAAAGGAGCTACAAATCTATCATCCCCATGGTCATCAGAATGTGGAGTACCACAGGGATCTCCATTCTCCCCAATACTTTTCAACCTTATGATGATTCCCCTTGGCCAGAAAACTAACCAAACGTGGTCTAAATCCTTTCATTTACGCCGATGACATCACCATATATATTCCCTTTAAATTCAATCTATCTTAAATCCACAACAAAATCAATACTGTCATTACCACTCTAACCTCCTGGGCTAATGCTTTTAAAATGAAATTAAATAAAGAAAAAATGCAGTGCCTGGTTCTCTCTTCCCAATACTCTCCTTATCTCCCGACTACTCTCAACACCCCTGATGTCAAACTCCCCATATCTGACAACTTAAAAATACTGGGAGTAACGATAGACAGCCATTTAACTTTTGATAACCACGCTAAGCTCACCACGAAGAAAATGTTTAATATGATGTGGATATTGAAACGAGTGAAGCCTTATCTCCCACTCAACACTTTCCGGAACCTGATACAGTCTACTATCATTACCCACGCCGACTACTGCAACAGTGTCTTTTTAGGATGCAAAACCCAAATACTGAAAAGACTCCAAACTGCCCAAAACATGGCTGCCAGACTTATTTTTGGCAAATCGAAATTTGAAAGTGCATCACCTTTTCGAGCAAAGCCTCACTGGCTCCCCATCAAAGAAAGAATAAATTTTAAGATGAACACAATGACCCACAAGATCATCCACGGCGAATCCCCTGGCTACATGAATGAATTGATCAACCTCCCTGCTAGAAACAAATCTAATTCTTCACGAACTTATCTTAACCTACACCTTCCCAATTGTAGAGGAATTAAGTACAAGACCTACTACGCATCCAGTTTCTCCTTTTTGGGCAGCCAGCTTTGGAATGCTATACCCAGACCAATCTGATTAATAAACAACTTCTTGCCCTTTAGAAAAATGCTGAAAGCTCATCTCTTTAAGCAAGTCTACTCAAATGCCCCAACCTAATCTCGCCAACTTCCACCCCCAATTCTGTTCTGACTTAAATATCAACCTCCCATCCTTCTCTTTCCATCTCTCCTTAATTTTATCCCTCCTTACCCTTTCTCCCAAATTACACTATCCTATCCTGTCTACCCTCTTTTATCCTAGTCATATATTATCTAGCTCAACTTATTATATACTACTAAGCCCAACTTTACATTGCTTTACTACTGTTTTATTAAAATTCTATTAACTTTGTATTTCAAATTACTATGTAAGCCACATTGAGCCTGCATTATGAGGGAAAGCGTGGGGTACAAATGTAAAAATAATAATAATTAAAAAAAAATTTTGACTGCATAAACATTGTCCAATCTTTATGCAGTTTTTCCTAGCCAGTTAAGTGCTGAATATTGCACTTAACTGGCTCAGGCCCAGAGGCATAAAACCTAACAAGCCAACAATGTGCTTTTTATATTGGTTCTAGCCAGTTAAGCAAGCATGGAGTTTAGCGAGACATGCACAAAAGGGTTCTGTGGGTTCTTTCTGTCACGATAGCAGCTAACAAAATTTGTATGCAAAGTTATTTTAATGAACTAATTACTATTCAAATGTGTATTCCGAGTGATGCACAGCTGTTTCCCTAGCGATGCACAGAAAGAACCACTTACCTTTACAATGAAATTTTTACGGGTGGTCATGAGCTGCCGGTACTACTGTTTCCTTCCCATTACCACTGAAACAGCAGTTGCCGGTTGACTAAGGAGAGCTGCGGCATCTCTAGAACAACACCCTCCACTCGCCATGCATGCACGCAGGCAGCACTTCACTCTCTCCTTCACCTCGCTCTCCCTTGCTTCCCTCCCTGCCTGTACTGCTGCCAAGGGTCTGGAAGCGATATAAGAAAAAAGTTTGAAAACAAAAAAAAAGGCTACACACTACTTTCATATAAGCAGCTTGAATGCGTGTATGAAAGATATCTGTAGCATGCACAGAGCAGCCAAGCTTAGCAATTGGCTGTTCTGCTCATGCTCGGGTGACCTATTGGTTTCCCTCCCTGCCAACCTGCTCACTATTTTTACAAACACCTCATTTGCATGCCAATTCTTTTGAGCATTGCTCACTATTTCCAACTCAATTGTTTTTATCGATGGAAATAGCGAATGGTGCTTTACCGGGACTTTGATGCATCTTCCCCTACGTTTTGTCCAGCCACACATGCCCAGATATTCAATGCTGGAGCCCGGACATGGCCCGCCATTGACTATCTGAGGATAAAGACAGCTGCAGTCCATGAAATACTGACCATCACCTGCTGAATATCAGATCCAGAGAGAAAAAAGAAAATCCAGTCTCTACCCTCAGTAAGGTGATAAGCAAGTAGCCCAACTAAGCAAGCTATCATGAAGGAAATGAGGTATTTGGCATCACTCTCAGGGCAAACAGCAGGCAGTATTGAAGCTGGTGACATAGTGCAATGGGAAAATAATTCTCCTGGATAAACAGCCCCTACATGTGGTTGAGAACAAAGGTCTCGATATTCAGCTGAGGCGGGCAGCACCGGCATAAAACCCAGAAATTCAATACCGGGCCATATCTGGCCACTGGCATTGAATATTCGGGGGATTTGGCCACTAAAAAGTTAATTGGTTAAGCTGATATTCAGTGCTGGCCATTAAATTGTTAGTAGTTAAAAATGTATTCTTATGGGACTGTGCTTGAAAGCAGAAAGCAATTGTGATTTTTTAAACATTCCAGATCTGGGAAGGAGGGGCAATAGTATCTATGAGACTATGCTCCAGATCTTTTAAGTATCTAGCAATCCTTCTGTACCCATTGAATATTTTGTTGTACATATTTTCTAGTTTGGACACTGTGAGTCAATAATGCTGAAACTTTCTTTACGACATCTTCAGGTTTTTTTTTTAAACCTAAAATTAAATTCCATGCATACTCATTTGTACCTGAGTGCTCATGGAATGAGTAAATACAAAAAAATGCTGCATTTAAAGACACTTTTCCTTGGTTCTTCCCAAACAGACAAATATTATGCTTTGCGGCTTTAATTCCACCTGTCAAATATCTGTGTTCTCAGATCCTGTATTTTCTTATCCTGACAATGAAGACTTGTTTTCTTCTGACAAGTGATGTACTACAAGTTTATTTCTCGCATCATGTCATGTTTCTCTTTATGCCTTGCTTCAGGCTGCACAAATGGATCAGAAACCAATGGAGCACAGAAAGTAATTTTAAACAACTTCAGGCTTATGTATACATGGTTACATGGCTTCTCTGTGCTTCTTTGAAGAAATTGCTTGTGTACTTTCTGGAGTTCCTTATACAACTACTGAGTCATCCCATTTAGACATACTGTAAGAAGATATGAATTGTATCATTCAACATTATAACTCTAAATTATCACTCAGCTAGCCAGCATATCAAGGCACAGCTTTTTAATGTATGTATTCATTCTCTTTTTGAGCACCTGAATGAGAAGAGGGCCTTATAGAATGGGAAGCATGCACACAGATGCTCCATTAAGGCCCCATGGCACTACACTGAGTGCAATGTAAAGGATGATTGTTCCCTAAAAGGTTTAATAGAAGGGTTAATGAGAAGACAAATCAACATTTAAAAGTAAGGGAGGAAGGGCACAACAAGGGAGAGTGCTATAGAAATGATTTGTAGTAGTAGTAGTAGTACTGGAGAAAGGAGAACACATGTGAGATAGAAAGCAAGAGACAAAGGGAGGAAAGTAGGAACAGGGATGAAGAACACTGGAAGGGCCTGATATTCATGGCGAGGTGGTGAGAATCACACGCTACATTTCAGTGCCACCACTATTTTCTCGGAAAAGACAAGCTATGTCACCTATCCTGCAACTAGTAGTAGTTCATCAGCAGGCAGAGGGCAGAAACTAAAGTATGTTGTATTAACAATTATGTAAAAATTGGACATAATTAGCTTGGCAAAGGAAAAGCACAAATTAAATGTGGGCTCATTGTTATCTGCAGTATCAAGGCACAAAAGGTAGAGTTACTAAAGTTTGCGACACATTCTGAGATAAGCAAAGCTATTGATTAATGTTATATGCTGCATAAATCAAAATATGGAACAGTTACAGAAAATAATGTGTTGTATGAATGGCTCATCTCCAGTTTGTGGCCCAGTGGTGATCAAAAATGCAGAAGAAATGAAAATTACCAAGGCCTGCAATTTTTCAGATGGGTGGTTGTCTCTCTTAAAAGCGTTCCATGATATCAGAAGGTAAATCACAACCTCATCAACCTACCACTCAGAAACACCATAAAATCAGCACGATCATACCTAAACCTCCACTACCCAAGCAGCAAAGGACTCAAATACAAATCCACCTATGCAACCAGCTTTTCCTACCTGAGCGCACAATTGTGGAATGCACTACCAAAAGCAGTAAAAACCACACTCGATCACATGAATTTCCGGAAAGCACTAAAAACAGAACTGTTCAGAAGGGCATACCCCACCGACCCAACATAAAAAACATTTGCGACACAACGTAACCAAAGATCGTAATGGACGTATCCTAACTCTTCCTTTCCCTCACTAAGTTCTCCCCAATTGTCTTTACCATACTCTAGCATATCTCACTCTACCATAATATCACCTTGATATTACTTGCAACTTATATTTGTTCACACTGAAATCGGTTAACACCGATTACGATACTATGTAACCCACATTGAGCCTGCAATGAGGTGGGAAAATGTGAGATACAAATGTAACAAATAATAATAATAACAAAAATAATAATAACAAAAAAAACGGGAAATTGTTCACAAGTTTGATATAACCCTAGAGCAGATCTATAGTTATGATAAAAATGGGTTCAGTAATGGGAGGTGGGGGAGTTTTCAGAGTGTGAATATATGAAAGGGGAAGTATGTGAGTATGTATGGGGATAGACTTTTTAGGGGAATGGGAATCAGTAGCATGTGTGGGGGACAGGGTATGCATGTAAAGGGAAAAGTGAGATATAAACAATATATAGGGGCAGGGGGGTTGAGTGGATGAGTAGCCTAGTGGTTAGCATGGCTTCAATTCTATTGCCTCAGGTATAAACTTAGATCATAAGCCTTCCAGGGTCAGGAAAATATCTACTCTACTGCATGTGTCTTATCTTAACTTACTAATGAAAAGGCATGAGTTAAACCAAAATAAATTAATAATAGCCATGTCATGTGTGTTCTGCCCCCATTGCATGGGGTAGCTTGTGCTGCCTGTTTGTGACAGATTACATGTCTTTTAGAGCTTTGTTACTACTTGCCTCTGGGAATGCTAGGAGGAGCAGGATTCCACCTCCCTCTGATTGCTACCTGTGAGAAAACTGAGAGAGATGAAAGCTTTGCCTAGGTCATAAATCCAGCCTGCAGAGGGCCCCAGACCCTCCATGCAGAGGCAGTAAACTGCTGCTTGTTTTTTCTTTTTCTTCTCAGGGTAGAAATTCATAGTGATTTTCTTTTACCTGTGCAGTTGCTGTGCCTGTTGATTTCAGTGTCCAAATTACCAGGCACTGCTAATTCTTCCTCTCAGGCAGAGGGGCTGATCACATACATGGACTCACTCTATTTGTACAGAATTCCTAATCCATCTCAATGCAACTGTAAGTGAATGATTTTTTAATCTTGTCATCAACTGTACTAAATAAAGAATGGATAAAGGATTGGAGTTTATTCTTGGTGACTAGCAGCCTCTTGTTTAACTCTTTGGATGTACAGAGCCAAAATTAACACCTTGTAGAGGGCAAAATAGTGAAACAAATCACTTCTTCGTTACTGTGTTATGAGAAGATTCTTCATGTGACAGCCTCAGTGGTTTCAGTGAGAGATAATTGCTTCAGAGATCAGTCAAAGTGTGGAAGATTGCCTGATGATTAGCTTTGATTGTGTGAGAACTGACAGGATTGAAATGTGATTCATATAAATTAATTTGATAATTCAAAAGTTAGAAGATGGATGTGTGATCAGAAACTGAAAGGAAAGTGTAAGACAGCAAAAGCTGAACAGAGTTAAAAGCTAAGTGTGTGTCAGTATTATTTGATGTGATATGTATGGGTGATATATGTAATTGGTTTTGTTTTCTTTGGTATGGAAGTTTCTGTTAGAGCTGTCCTATAACAAATGGATTTCTTTTATGTTAGAATATTGTTGTATGTTATTTGTATGTTAAAGATATTATTATGTGTCATTTATATTTTAAAGATGTAAAACATTCTGATTTGCTATGTAAGAAGTAACGGTATAGTAAGTAAATAAATAAACGATAAATGATATAAAGAATTCCTTGAGTAGCCCTCCCGTTGCCTGGTAACAAACATTGTATCAATTTTGGCACAGCCAAGCTATGTCAGTGCTCAGAGCTTAGATGACAGGTGAAGGCTGATATAGAGAATGCTACACCCACAGTATGGGAAATCCCTGAAAGCAGAAAAAAGCTCACAAGACTTCAATGACTATATAGGGAAAAAATGTCTTAGGGAAAAAGAAAAGAGAGAAGCAAACAGGATGCTAGGAATTATTAGGAAAGGGGTGGTGAATAAGTTAAAAACTATTATAATGCCTCTGTATCGCTCCAAGGTGCGACTGCACCTTGAGTATTGTGTTCAGTTCTGATCGCTATATATCAAAAAGATATAGTGGAATTAGAAAAGGTTCAAAGAAGAGCAACCAAAATGATAAAGGGGATGGAACTCCTCTCGTGTGAGAAAAAACTAAAAAGGTTAGGGTTCTTTAGCTTAGAAAAGAGATGGATGAGTGGAGATATGATTGAGGTCTACAAAATCCTGAGTGGTGTAGAACGAATAGAAGTAAATTTATTTTTTACTCGTTCCAAAAGTACAAAGACTAGGGGACACTCAAGGAAGTTACATGGAAATACTTTTAAAACAAATAGGAGGAAATATTTTTTCACACAGCTAATAGTTAAGCTCTGGAACTCTGACAGAGGATGTAATAACAGTGGTCAGTGTATCTGGGTTTAAAAATGGTTTGGACAAGTTCCTGGAGGAAAAGTCCATAGTGTGCAATTGAGACAGACATGGGGAAGCAACTGCTTGCTCTGGGATTTTTAGCATGGAATGTTGCCATAATTTGGGTTTCGGCCAGGTACTTGTGTCCTGGCTTGGTCACTGTTGGAAACAGGATACTGGGCTAGATAAACCATTGGTCTGACCCAGTACGGCTACTCTTATGTTCTTATATATAAGCTCACAGAGAAGTCCTTATAGAAGTACAATGCAGACAGATAGGAACATCTGTCTAACTTAAAAAGAAAATGGCAACAAGTTGAATAACTTATAGAGTGTCTGAATCCATTAGGAGTGGCCTAGTGGTTAGGGTGGTGGACTTTGGTCCTGAGGAACTGAGTTCGATTCCCACTTCAGGCACAGGCAGCTCCTTGTGACTCTGGGCAAGTCACTTAACCCTCCATTGCCCCAAGTAAGCCGCATTGAGCCTGCCATGAGTGGGGAAAGCGCGGGGTACAAATGTAATAAAAATAAATAAATAAATTATAAAAAACCAGTTACCTTATAGTGCAATTACAAGCCAGCTTTATAGATTACCAGTTAGCAGCAGAGAATTATCTCAAGTTCTTAGTACAAATACTGAAGATAGCTTGCATGAGTAGTCTTCAAGACAGCCTGCATCAAATGCATCACAAAATAGTAACAGATGCAATTAAAAAGGCAGAATCAAACAGAGAGACTCTCAGAATTGACACTTCAAAACACTGATTTTTCAAGGCATACTTTCAATCGCTTCTTAAGGTCACATAGAAGAAGCTACTCATGCAAGTCCACAACCAGCTCGGCTGCCATATGAGTAAGGGCGAATGCAGAGGCCACTAAATCATGTGCTTCCTATAGTCAGCGGGAAGCAGCCCCAAAGCTAGAGAAACTTAAACTAGAAGAAGAGGGAAAGAAAGCAGCTGCTAATGCTTCTGCACCACCACCACTGCCACTGACTGCTGCCACCTCTGCACACAGGAAGGTGGAGTTAGACATTGCCATGAAACTACTGCATCAAGAGACAGAAGCTACTGCCATTGAGGCTGAAGCCAAGGCCCTTGAAGGAGCTAAAAGACCAGATGGTGGGGAGAACCAGCTTAGTCACATTACCTCCAAAGATCCTGCTCAGTGAGCTAAAGACTAAGTGATGACTCATGCCTCAGTGCTCAATAGTGCACAATCACAAGCAGACTCAGAGGTGTCCTCAGATTCTGAGGAAGCAAGTCCCCTTTTGCTAGGGGTTATCTTGCCTAAAAGAAGCAAGCCTAAGGTCAAACATTTCATGGAAGCTAACCGTCACAACAGTGATCCATGTGCTTGTATGAAGATGGATGCACTATCACTGGCTTACACTTCAGGTATACGTAACACCACCTGAAACGTCAGAAAAAGAAGATCTAGTAAGGTATCTGGCTTAAAAAGAACTAGGGGGCACAAAGCTTACCCAGTGTTATGATTCTACTGAGACAGGCAGGGGAATGACTGGGACTTGCTTCTGATTGGCCTGTCAGGGATTGAGCTGATGTCTGAAGTAGCAGACGTCAGAAGTCAGACCTTATTTAAACTTATCTCTCCCTACAGTGGATGCTCTAGCGTTATTTCCTCTCAGCTGAGCTCCGGTTCTCTTGCTTAGTCTGTGCTCGTGGCACAGAGTGTATTCTTTGGAGTTTGCTTCCTCTTCTCTTTGTTTGTGGTCTTTGTGTGTGCTGGTTGTAACCAGCGTTTCCTTGATTGTTTCACTGCAGTGCAGCTGGGTCTGTTGTCTCTCCTCTGCCTCATTTCTCCCTGCCTGGCTGTGGTGTTGATTTGTCCGTGGTAAGCTCGTTCATGCTTTGTTTGTTTCCCTCAACTCTGCTTTAACCCTTTATTTGCAGTGTTTGGTATTTGTCTTTTGTGAACCCTGTCTCTTTTAGGCAGCCTTTCTGTCCATGGTAAGCTTGTTCCTGCTTTGCTTGTTTAAGCTTCCCCCTACTCTGCATTAACCCTTTATGTGCAGTGCTTGATAGTTGTCTTTCGTGAGACCTGACTCTTTTAGGCAGCCTTTCTCTGGTATCTGCTTTAACCCTTTCAGTTCTCTTGTGTGCCCTGCTTCTTTCCTGTCCTTATATTTGAAAGCAACCTTTCTCTGTAGTCTGCTTTTGCTTGTTATTTTGCTATGGCCCTTTTCTTGTGTGTGTATTTGAAGGCAGTCCTTCCCTCTGTTCTGCTTTTACTCTGGGTGCCCTGTGTTTGTTATTTGACTTTGGGGAGCTCCGTCCTCCTTTTCTGCTGCAGTTAGTTAGAAGCTGCCTTTTCTTTCTGTCTGCTTCTGCCCTTGGCGTACTGTATTTGTTTTGGCCCTGGTGAGTCCTGGCCCTCCTCCACCTGCGGAAGTCTAGCAGCCTTTTCCTTCAGTCTGTTTTTCCTGCTTAGCCATTTCTGTGGAGCTTCGCTCTTTTAGGTTCCGAGTCTATAGTGTCCTGCTCTGACCCTGGCTTTCCCTTTTTCTCTGTGGGCTCTACCCTCCACTACCTGGGTTACTGTGTAGCCTTTGTTTGTATTCTCTCCCTCTGGTTGTAGTCTGTATCCGCCAGTTTGGTCTGTCACCCTTCCCTTTGTGTCACTGCCTGGTGCTGTGTGCACTGCTTGAGCTCCAGTCCCTTCTGGGACCCTTCGTTGTTCTTTTCCCTTCCCTAGTGTATGATTCGGTTCCAGTTCGGCCTTGCAGCACGTACACTTGGACTCTGTAAGAGTGGGTTCCCAATCGGCCTTGTGGCCTGCCTGAGTGGTCTATTTCCCTTTTCTGGTGGTGCTTGATGACTTTCCTGAGTGTACGGGGCTTTGAGGCCTGTGGTATTACATAGCGCCTGTTTGGTCTACCCTAGGCCTTGGCCAAGGTCATTCCTAAGCCTCGGCCTGGGCACAAGGGCTCACGATCAGATTAACACCCAGTTCAATGAATGTCCCGAGTGCTACAGGGGTGGAAATCTGGCTTCAAAAATGCTATTGAAGTTCACTCCAAAGCAAGAAATGAACATGATGTTGAATTGGCTGGGAAAGGAATCAGGATCAACCACACCATCTGATTGTCCTCCTACTGTAGACAAAGTAAAGAATCTAAATCGAAAGTGTCCTATGCACAAAAAAAAACATCATCCTCTCAAAAAATGCTGAGAGTTTAAGAAGAATCCCTTGAAGCAGTGCAAAGAATAATTTGAAAAAAAAAGAATTTGCTACAGATGTTGCTTTTAAAACAATCATATGGCTAAAGATTGAAAAGCCAATCATACCCCCTATTCATATGTATTAGATCAGATATATACACATCAATCTCAACTTTTTAAAATGTGCATGCAAGACCTATGTGTAAACGCATCTAAATTGAGAGCTCCCAAAACAACCACTTAAGTCAACAAATTAGAGACTGAAGCTTGCTTGGCTGATGTATGAAGGTGCAATTTTAATTTTTTCAGCAGGGGCCCCACACATTTGCAAAATGTTATAGTGTGCAAAAATGATGGCATTTCAGCCTTTTGCATAAATTTTACATGTAGTGCCCCCCTTTTTAAAAATTTATTACAAAAAAGTCTTGTAATAAAATTTTATTTAAATTTAACATTTAGGACCTGCTGCTTATTAGCATTGAGGTTTGCAAACAATAATTTAATTAAAGTTTTGCAGGCCCACTTTTCCAACAAAATAATTCTACCTCAATGAGAAGCAGCAGTGGCGTAAGATCACATTCTGGGTTGTCAAACACAAATTTTCAGAAAGCTTCTTTAGTAGCAGGCAAGAAAAAGGGAGAAGAATCCTCACTCACCAGCTGGATAAAACTGTAAGCCTTTACCGAGGCTGGCTGGAGGTAGGGATGGCAAAGACAGAACTTACCTCCAGCAGTTTTAGCAGGCTGCCTCCCAACTTTCTTCAATCAAATTACACAATTGGGCCCAGCATCGAGCAGATCGTCTCCTACTGCCACGTGGCTAGTTCTTGCAATAAGGGCTGTGAAATCATGTAAATCTTATACTGAAGCTTTGCTCTATGGCAGCAGGAGATGATGCGCTTAAGTACTTCTCCTGCTGCCAGGTCAGATTGATTAATTTTCTTTGAAAAAAGGAGGTTGGCAGGCAGTACAGAAACGTTGTTAGAGAGGAGTAAAGTGTTTGACGTGCTTTTTCTCTGTCCCTGCAGTTTTGGAGGGCTGGTAAGACCAACACAAGGGTATCTTATACCCTAGGAAAACTTCCAGCTTTGTGCACCCCACCCCACTGACTATATATACAGTAATATAGTAAATGACAGCATATAATGACCAAATATCCACAGGAGGAACACATTTTTTCTCTGAAGGAAAAGTATACTTTATTGACCACAAGTGATGGCTAAATG
This sequence comes from Microcaecilia unicolor, assembly GCF_901765095.1. NCBI lineage: Eukaryota > Metazoa > Chordata > Amphibia > Gymnophiona > Siphonopidae > Microcaecilia > Microcaecilia unicolor. Next base: position 78,003,522 of record NC_044040.1, read on the forward strand.
AATCCCAGTTTGCAGAAAGAACAGGTTTTGTTAAAGCATATGATAGAATCTGCCCCATCTGTACAATGATGTGGTATAGAAGGAGGAATGGAAAAAGAATATTGCAGTTTGTGCACTTTCTCGCATAAAAGTCTGCTAATGAAGTGGAAGAAGGAAGAGTTGCTAGATTTAAGCCTGAAGAATCATTGCAAATGAGAGAACCAAAAATAGAATGAAGTTCTCTTGCTGGGTTGGTAGACTTAATAATTCAGGCTTCTGAAGATGATAAATAAATTGTTGATGCCTAATGTGACAAAAATGAAGATTGGAAGGTAATCTGAATTTTCTCCAGTGATGTTCAGCCTGTTGAAACTCATGCTTCAGAAGCCAAAGACCACTGGAATTCTGCAAACTGGAATTCATTTCACCCTCAAACGATAGTTTCTTTGAGTAAGGCATTGACATCAATAAGAATTACTTTTTGTTCCTTAAATCCACTTCCATCAGCTTGGATCAAATTGTCTAATCTGCAGTTATCCCCCTTTTTATTATCCTTGGTTAACTTTAGTCTAATGCTTGCTCAAGCTCCCCTGGATTGGAAAGTACCAGCTGACAAACCCCATTAACTACAGACCCATTTCCAACTTGTGCTTCATATCAAAGGTAGTTGAGAAAGTTGTATTTTACAGCTTAATCACTTTGTAGAGCAAAAACTAGTTTTACATCCTAGACAATTGGGTTTTAGGGCTGCTTGCAGTAATGATACCATTCTAACATCTGTTCTTAGTAAAGTAAGGTCAAACCTGGATAATCACTATTTAACTTTTGCAGTTTCTTTGGATCTCTCTGCAGCATTCGATTTGGTAGATCATTCGTTGCTTCTTCTGCAGTTAGAATTTCTGAGGATTTCTGATACTGTGCTACAATAAGTACATAACTATTGTCATACTGGGAAAGACCAAAGGTCCATCAAGCCCAGCATCCTGTTTCCAACAGTGGCCAATCCAGGTCACAAATACCTGGCAAGATCCCAAAAAAGTACAAAATATTCTATACTGCTTATCCCAGAAATAGTGGATTTCCCCTCAAGTCCATTTAATAATGGTCTATGGACTTTTTCTTTAGGAAGCCATCCAAACCTTTTTTTAAACTCTGCTAAGTTAACCACCTTTACCACGTTCTCTGGCAATGAATTCCAGAGTTTAATTACACGTTGAGTGAAGAAACATTTTCTATGATTCGTTTTAAATTTACTACATTGTAGCTTCATCGCATGCCCCCTAATCCTAGTATTTTTGGAAAGCGTAAACAGACGCTTCACATCTACCCATTCCACTCCACTCATTATTTTATAGACCTCTATCATATCTTCAGTCAGCCACCTTTTCTCCAAGCTGAAGAGCCCTAGCCACTTTAGCCTTTCCTCATAGGAAAGTCGTCCCATCCCCTTTATCATTTTTGTCATCCTTCTCTGCACCTTTTCTAATTCCACTAAGAGGCTCATTTTCAAAAGAGAAGGACGCACATATTTCGACACAAATTGGAAGACAGGCGTCCTTCTCCCAGGGGCATCCAAATCGGTATAAAAGAAACCCGATTTTGGACATCCCCAACTGCTTTCCGTTGCAGGGACGGCCAAAGTTCAAGGGGGCGTAGCGAAGGCAGGACTTGGGCATGCCTAACACATGGATGTCCTCGACCCATAATGGAAAAAAAAGGACATCCCTGACGAGCATTTGGACAACTTTATCTGGTCCTGTTTTTCTTACAACCGAGGCACAAAAAGGTGGCCAAAATGACCAGATGACCACTGGAGAGAATCAGGGATGACCTCCCCTTACTCCCCCAGTGGTCACTAACCCCCTCCCACCCTCAAAAAACATCTTTAAAAATATTTTGTGCCAGCCTCAGATGTCATACTCAGCTCCATCACAGCAGTATGCAGGTACCTGGAGCAGTTTTAGTGGGTGCAGTGCACTTCAGGCAGGCTGACCCAGGCCCATCCCCCTCCCTACCTGTTGCGTTTGTGGAGGAAACAGCGAGCCTTCCAAAACCCACCAGAAGTCCACTGTACTGACATCTAGGTGCCCCCCTTCACCCATAAGTGCTATGGTAGTGGTGTACAGTTGTGGGTAGTGGGTTTTGGGGGGGGGAGTTGGGGGGCTCAGGAGACAAGGTAAGGGAGTTATGTTCCTGGGAGCATTTTATGAAGTCCACTGCAATGCCCCCTAGGTGCCCAGTTAGTGTCTTGGCATGTAAGGGGGACCAGTGCACTACAAATGCTGGCTCCTCCCATGACCAAAGGGCTTGCATTTGGTCATTTCTGAGATGGGTATCCTTGGTTTCCATTATCGCCGAAAATCTGAAACGACCAAGTCTAGAGACGACCATCTCTAAGGATGACCAAAATTTCAAGATTTGGGCGTCCCCGACCATATTATGGAAACGAAAGATGGACGTCCATCTTGTTTCGATAATACAGGTTTCCCTGCCTCTCCATAGGGACATTTTGCAAGGACGTCCTCAACATAACTTGAGAGTCCCTTTCAATTATGCCCCTCCACATCTTTCTTGAGATATAGCGACCAGAATTGAACACAATATTCGAGGTGCAGTTGCACCATGGTGCGATACAAAGGCGTTATAACATCCTTATTTTTGTTTTCCATTCCTTTCCTAATAATACCTAACATTCTATTTGCTTTCTTAGCTGCAGCAGCACACTGAGCAGCAGGTTTCAACATATCATCAATGACAACACCTAGATCCCTTTTTTGGTCTGTGACTCCTAACGTGGAACCTTGCATGACGTAACTATAATTTGGGCTCCTCTTTCCCACATGCATCACTTTGCACTTGCTCACATTAAACGTCATCTGCCATTTAGATGCCCAGTCTCGTAAGGTCCACTTGTAATTTTTCACAATACTCCCGCGGTTTATCGATTTTGAATAACTTTGTGTCATCAGCAAATTTAATTACCTCACTAGTTACTCCCATCTCTAGGTCATTTATAAATATGTTAAAAAGCAGCGGTCCCAGCACAGACCTCTGGGGAACCCCACTAACTACACTACTCCACTGACTGTTCTTTTTTTTGTTACATTTAATCACTCTGTTTCTTCTACTAAATGTAGAGTTCCACAGGAATCTATCTATCCTCTCTCTCCTCTTTTGTTCAGTATTTAAGTCCTTTAGCCACTCTTATTCAAGAGTTCTGTATTTCTTTTCATATATATGCTGATGACATTCTATTGCTCTATAAGGTTCATCCTCTCAATCAAGATCTCCTCCCTCTCCAATGCTGCTTATGTGCAATTGCCCAGTGGCTCACAGACCACCGTCTTGTGCTGAACCATGGCAACCCGGTAGCTTGTTGGTTAACTGGTCATCTTTTGATCGATTACACCAGTAGATAATTTTTTATATTTAGGAGTACTTCTTGATTCTAATATTTCTTTTGAGCCTCAAGTTTCTGCACTCTGTAAATCACAGTTTTTTCTACTATGACTGTTGAGATCTGTTCGTTCTTTTTTTGATCATGATCACCTTCATTCTTTAAATCTCTCTTACGACTTGCTTAGATTACTGTAATATTATTAATTTGGGTATTTCTAATTCATTACTTAAACAACTGCAAACATTACAGAATACGACCATATGCTTTCTTTGTCATTTGCAAAAATTTGATCATGTTTCACCTGCTTTGAAAGACCATCATTGGTTGCCGGTTCCTTACGGTATTCATTACAAAACATTGTTATTGGTTCTTAAAACCTTCCACCAGGATACCCCATATATCTTTCCTCACTATTCCACACTCTTCACCTCCTGTCTTGCGCTCAATTAATGACCATTGTATAGTCCTTCCAGGGACCCATGTATCTCAAATGGAAGCCATACGTTATAGTACCTTCTTCTTTATGGTGCAACATTTGTGGAACTCTATGCCCTTGCCTTTGTGTGGTGAACTCAATGTTAAGAAATTTAAGGTGCTTCTGAAGACATGGTTATTCAGATAGGCATATTCTAGTAAGCGAGGCAATTCCTTTTTGGACACTGGCACCTTGGAAGAGAGTATGCATGCCTACTACTAATACTACTTAACATTTCTAGAATGCTACTAGGGTTATGCAGCACTGTACAGATTAACAAAAAGGACAGTCCCTGCTCCAAGGAGCTTACAATCTAATGGGCGAAATGTCAAGTAGGGGCAGTCCAGATTTCCTGAATAGAGGTATGATGGTTAGGTGCCAAAGGCGACATTGAAGAGGTGGGCTTTGAGCAAGGCTTTGAAGATGGGCAGGGAGGGGGCCTGGCGTATGGGCTCAGGGAGTTTATTCCAGGCATGGGGTGAGGCGAGGCAGAAAGGGCGGAACCTGGAGTTGACAGTGGTGGAGAAGGGTACTGACAGGAGGGATTTGTCTTGAGAATGGAGGTTACGGGTAGGAATGTAAGGGGAGATGAGGGTAGAGAGGTAGGGAGGGGGCTGTAGATTGAGTGCATTTGTAGGTTAAAAGGAGAAGCTTAAACTGTATGCGGTACCTGATCGGAAGCCAGTGAAGTGACTTGAGGAGAGGAGTGATATGAGTGTACCGGTTCAGGTGGAAGATAAGACGTGCAGCAGAGTTTTGAACGGACTGAAGGGGGGATAGATGGCAAAGTGGGAGGCCAGTGAGGAGTAGGTTGCAGTAGTCAAGGCGAGAGGTAATGAGAGAATGGATGAGAATTCGGGTGGTGTGCTCAGACAGGAAGGGGCAAATTTTGCTGATGTTATAGAGGAAGAAGCGACAGGTCTTGGCTATCTGCTGGATATGCGCAGAGAAGGAGAGGGAGGAGTCAAAGATGACCCCGAGGTTGCGAGCAGATGAGACGGGGACGATGAGGGTGTTATCAACAGAGACAGAGAGTGGAGGGAGAGGAAAAGTGGGTTTGGGAGGGAAGACAATAAGCTCGGTCTTGGCCATGTTCAGTTTCAAGTGGCGGTTGGACATCCAGGTCGCAATGTCGGCTAAGCAGGCCGATACTTTAGCCTGGGTTTCTGCAGTGTTATCTAGTGTGGAGAGATAAAGCTGGGTGTCATCAGCATAAAGATGATATTGGAACCCATGGGAGGAGATTAGGGAACCCAGGGAGGAGGTGTAAATTGAGAAAAGAAGGGGTCCAAGGACAGATCCCTGAGGAACTCCAACAGAGAGCAGGATGGGGGTGGAGGAAGAACCCTGAGAATGTACTCTGAAGGTACGGTGGGAGAGATAAGAGGAGAACCAGGAGAGGACAGAGCCCTGGAACCCAAGTGAGGACAGTGTGGCGAGAAGTAAGTTATGATTGACAGTGTCAAAAGCGGCGGATAGGTCAAGGAGGATAAGGATGGAGTAGTGACCTTTGGATTTGGCAAGGAACAGGTCATTGCAGACTTTAGATAGTGCCGTTTCCGTCGAGTGTAGGGGGCGAAAGCCAGATTAAAGTGGATCGAGGATGGCGTGAGAGGATAGAAAATCAAAGCAACGGCTGTGAACGGTGTGTTCAAGTATCTTGGAGAGGAAGGGTAGGAGGGAAATGGGGTGGTAGTTGGAGAGACAGGTAGGGTCAAGTGATGGTTTTTTGAGAAGTGGTGTGACCACAGCATGCTTGAAGGTGTCAGGGACAGTTGCAGTGGAGAGAGAGAGGTTGAGGATATGACAGATGGGGGGGGGGTGACAGTAGGAGTGATGGTGTTAAGTAAGTTGGTGGGGTTGGGGTCTGAGGAACAGGTGGTGCATTTCGAAGAGGAGAGAAGATAGGCGGTTTCCTCTTCTGTGATATCGGGAAAAGAAGAGAAGGAGGCCTGGGTTGGTTGGTTGAGGGAGAGTGTTATAGGGTGAGGAGGAGTAGAAGATGGTTTGGAGGTGAATTCGAGGTTGATTTTCTGCACCTTGTCGCGAAAGTAGTCCGCCAGTGATTGAGGAGAGAGTGAGGGGGGGTGGGTGGGAGTGGAGGGCACTTTGAGGAGGGAGTTAAGGGTGGCGAAGAGATGATGGGGGTTAGAACTGAGGGAGTTAGTCAATTGGGTGTAGTAGTCCTGTTTGGCGAGGAATAGGGAGGACTGGAAGGAGGATAACATGAATTTATAATGAATGAAATCGGTGTGGGTGCGAGATTTCCTCCAGAGGCGTTCAGCCGATCAGGCACAGGAGCGAAGGTATCGGGTGCAAGGGGTCAGCCAGGGCTGGGGATTAGTACGCCTTATGGGACGGGAGATGGACGGTGCAAGGGCGTCGAGAGCAGAGGAGAGGGTGGCATTGTATGTGGAGACAGCCTTGTCGACAGTCTCGGAGGACATGATGGAAGGGAGGAGATCAGAGATAGTAGAGGATAAGGTGGGAGGGTCGACCGCCTGGAGATTCCTAGAAGTAGTGGTTAGTATTGGGCGGGACTGAGAGGGAGGAAGAGCTGAGGCGCAGAAATTGGAGGGTGAGCAGGTAGAAGAGAGGACGAGGTCAAGACAGTGGCCAGATCAGTGAGTAGGGGTGGTGGAGCTCAGTTGGAGGTTGAAGGAGGAGGTTAGAGTGAGGAATTGAGAAGCGTATGAGTCGGAAGGGTTATCAGTGTGTATGTTAAAATCACCAAGAATGAGGGATGGGGATGAGGGCTCAAGAAAAACGGAGAGCCAGGCATCGAAGTCGGTAAGGAAGGAAGGGAGGGACTTATTAGGGGGGCGGGAAATGACTGCAACTCGGAGTGGCAGCGGGTAGAATAGACGGATGGAGTGGACTTCAAAGGATGAGAAACAGTGAGACTGTGGTAGAAGGAGAGGTTGAAAACTGCAGGAGGGCGAAAGTAGTAGCCCGATAATTGTTAGTTATATTTTACTGTGTTCTTGAATGAATGGTTAATTTTCCTATTGGAAATAGTAGCTCTTTTCTTTATTTTTTAATTTTGAATTTGTAAACCACTTTGATCTGCGTGTCAGTTAAGGAGGTATATCAAGACATGAATAAATAAATAAATCATTTACCTGATTTTGGAATGGTTTATTTGTTCATTAATATCTTTCAGGTATTTAAATGTCTGTGAAGACACGGTACTATTTTGGATGCTTTCCTCTGAACTGCTTCAAGTCTTTTTATATCCTTGGCTAGATATGACCTCCAAAACTGAAAACATACTCAAAGTATGGTCTCACTAATGACTTGCACAGGGGCATCATTACTTCCTTCTCACTGCAGCCAAGCATCCTTCCGGCCTTGGCCACTGCCTTAATATATCGTTTTACCATCTTGAAATACTCAGACACTTTGGAAAATTAATACTGGACATGAGTATGAGTACATATCTGCATTTATACTAAGAATTTATGTTATATGAAAGAATAATGCTGATTATTTAAAAACAGCCCACAAATAAAGAAAAATAATATTTTAAGGTAAACCTATCACATGCAGTGAGATATATATTGCATTTTAATGTACTGCTGTGGTAATAACCAAAACAATTTGTCGCGTGCTCGAGGACCTTGGCATACTGTCAGGCTTCTTCCCCGGGAGCACTGGGTTCGTGAGCCCATGGGCCACTACCGTGGAGCGGCAGTGGCAGGCAAGATCACCTCCAAGGTAGAGATGAGACAAAACTGGACCGGAACCCCGGACTGGAGTTCTACACAGGAACACTTGGAACTGGAACGCACCGGACGGGTGCGCACTGGAGTGGGGCCCGCTGGACTGGAACACACTGGAGGGCCCCACAGGACTAGAACATACAGGAGTGAAACCCGCTGGACTGGAACACACTGGACCTAGGCTTCACCTAAGCTTGACCACCTTTCCCCGAGGGTTGAGCCCTCAGGTTCTGGCAGCCGGTAGGACTTACAGGAAAACCCGGAACTGGAACTTGCAAGCAGGAACAGCAGGAATGAAGATCCAGGAGTGCCCCCTGGCACCTAGGCGCAGGCAAGGCCGACCGGCACGGACTGTCCGGGTTCTGGCAGTCGGCAGGTTTAAACACAATGACTAGTAAACTGTACCTAGGCTAATAGAAACGCTATACCCAGGCAAACCAGTCATACACAAGAAACATACACAGAGCACACTCAGGAGACTTGAAAGCTATACACCAGCTAACAACAAAGCTGTGCCCAAGCTAACAAGTCATGCACTGGAAACAAACACAGAGCACTAGCAAAGCTATACACAGGCTAACAAGCCACACGGAGCCTAAGCTGGCTAGTCTAAACAAACACAGAGCACTAGCAAAGCTATACACAGGCTAACAAGCCACACGGTGCCTAAGCTGGCTAGTCTAAACAAACACAGAGCACTAGCAAAGCTATACACAGGCTAACAAGCCACATGGTGCCTAAGCTATCTAGTCAAACATAGAAACTCACACAGAGCAAACACTGAAACAGTGTACAGAGCACTCTATACACCAGGGCCCTAAATGAAATGCAAAGGCCAGGGCTGTAGTCTCTAAGTGATTAATAAAGCCCTTCCACACCAGAGGCACAGCTGCAGCAATCACCTTGCATCCAAACAGAGGCTTGACACACAGAGAAGTCAGCCCAGTGGGAGCCATCTTGGATACTGGCATAGAGGAGTCGGCGGCAGCCATCTTGTAAAAGGCATAGCCCACACAGGTGAGGTTCAGTAGGGCAATCAGCACACAGAGCCAGAGACAGACACAGAGACAAGCAGAAGCCAGCACAGCCACTGACTTCCAGAAACAGGGTAAGTCTGAGGGTGGTCACGGCCACAGACGTAACACAATTACTGAAAATATTCAACACCTATGTAAAAACTGTGCCAGTATAGAACACTAACTGCCAGGATTCATACAGTTTAGCAAAGGCAGAACTATAAATATACTGGGCCCTAGTCCACCAGTCCATCACCTACTGGGAAAATAGAAAAAGCCAAACTGTAAAAGATACCTACATAGATACTAAATGCTAGCATAATCCTTCACCACAGACACACATGCAGAACACAGAGACATCCTCAGTAAATATAAAATAAGGAACTACACATTAAAAATAGAAGCATGCAGAGAAAATATGAACATAAAACCCCAAGAAGCTAGATTGTGACAGATTCCTACACAGAAACTAAATGCTAGCATACAGTATGCAGTGCAACTCTAGAAATGTAAAGAGAAGAAAACAGAAAGGCATTTCCAATCAATAAAAATACAATACAATACAATACTTATCTTGTACCTTTGTTGTCTGATCATTCTCCACCTCCACCCCTAATATTCAACCTGTGCTAGTCAGGTTTTTTTGTTTGTTTTTGCTTTTTTTAATTTATGGTGGTTGCCACAGAGTTTTTTTTCCTAGATATTCAACACAAGGGTCTACCCGGATACTGCCGCTGATATCCGGGTATAGAAAGGCCACTGGCACTTATCTAGATACCAGCAATATTAAGATCAGTGCCCATAAAATATTTGGACAGCCTTAATTTTTTTAAATCAAGTCGATCCTGGATTTTTCTTTCTGTTTCCCTTTGTCATTCTTTTCCTGTTCTTTTCCAGGATCTTATTCATTTTCTGGTTTTGTTCTCTTACTGTTTTTTCCCCTTTCTCCTGCACTGTACATCTCTCTCTAAAAGTGATTCTTCCATTTCTTTTTCTCTCCATTTCCCCCACCTACCTCTATATCCTCCTCTCCTCTCCTCTCACCCTCCGATGTTCATTTCAGCTTTCTACATCCCTTTCACCTCTCCAGCTCCCTAAATCCACCTGTGTCTTTCACACTTCCCCTAGTCTTCTATTTCTATTCCTCTTTCACCTACTTTTAAGTCCTCCACTGCCAACCACTGCACTCTCTTTCCACCAAATCTACCCTGTTTCTCTTCCACTTCTCTGTCCTGGTTCCTTCTCTAACACTCACTCTCGACCTGCCATTAGCCCTTTTTTTCTGTTTCTTACCCCCATTCATTTCCTCTTTTACCTTCTCCATTTCCAGCCTTTCTTAGTTCCACCAAACACCCATTCATTCCACTCTCAGTCTTTTCTACAGTATCTCAACCCCTTCTCAGCCTCTCTAGGTCCTTCAGACTCTCCTCACTTTTCTTCATAATATCATTTACTCCGTAGCTTATTTACCACGCTACTATGCATGTTTCTTTCAGTCTCCTAGGGTGAAATTCTATAAATGGTGTTCAAAAATGGGCCAGTGTTTAGTGTCAATTCCCCTGCCTAACCGTAGGTGCCAGACTTACACCTGCTGAAACCTGCTGTAAATGCTGGTGCCCAAGTTAGGCATGCTGAGGCAGTAATCTGTAATTATACCCATGGCCATGCTACCTTTTGAGTTATGTGCTAGTTGAGTTATGCTGTATGCAGCAGAACAGCAAAGGTAACGCAGGAATAAGTGGACAACGCTACAGATGATTTAACAGTTTATTGTATAACAACGAGACTCAACACAGCTATGTTTCGCCAACAAGGCCTGCATCAGGAGTCTCTTGGATTTTATAAATCATCCACTTGAGATGTTTATTGTGGTCAGTGTAGTAAAACGACAAGCAAAGCACTCCATGCGCCAAAACAAATGCAAACTCATAAGAGCTTTCACTCGGAGTTTAGTAGCTCATATGGGTGCCAAAACATATGCCCCAAATTTGCAGCACAAGCATGTCATTTAGGGCACAGTCTGTGTACAGCAATACCCGCTCTTCAAGCTCTATGAGGTGGGATATACGTGCGAAGCGCAAATCTGTAGAGAGTTTCTTCTTGACTAACATTAGTTGAGTAGGTATGTAAACTCATAAGAAAAGTCTGCAGCTGTTGTCCTGGAAGTTCTACACCCAAGACTCTCGACCGTTGAGCTGAGAGTCGGGCATAATCCAACTCATTTGTCAATTATTGTAAATATTTATGATGAAATGTCACTGGGACCTTCAAGAGGGCCCCAAAAGATATGGCTTCTCATATAGTAGCCTGAACATCTTCAGTCAGGTCTATCCATAAGAGAGTAGCAACATAATGTTTAAGCTGCATGTAGAAAAAAAATCACGTATGGTGAGACCAAACTCCCTTTGTAGATCTGTAAAGGATTTCATCGCTCCCTGTTTGGTAGGAACATGCAATAAATAAACAGCACCCTTTTGCTTCCAAGTGTGAAACAAGCTGTGTCCTATTCCAGGAGAGAAAGCAGGATTGTCACAAATAGAGACATATGGGGTCACCGCAGAGGCGTAGTCAGGTTTTGACATCAGGGTGCGCAAACATTTGTAAATTAGGCGCTAGTCAGTGTCAGACAGGCGGCAGTGCCAGTATTGTCGCTTAGGTGCAGTGACTGTGGCTGGCAGTGATTAACACAGGCTGCTTCTGCTGCATCCCACCTACAAAGAACCTGGAAGTTACATCAGGAGACGGGAGGTAGCAGAGGTCCCAGGACCGGCCAGAGAAGGCAGCCTGTCTTCTTAACTACAAATAAAATTATTAAAATTGTGGCCATCACCTCAGGAACACTCGTTCCACTAGTAGAAACTTTTTAAATCAGATGGGGTTTTGTTTGTGTGGTGACTCTATAGGATGTGGAGCCCATTAGTCCTTGAGCATTTTTATTTTTGGTGACAAGGGTCACCAAAGGCAACCCTTGCCCTGGAGCCTACTTTCAAATACAGCCAGTTTATGAAATAACACAAACAACCCACTAAAGACACAAACCTATACAGAAAACGTACCACACCATATTCACCTATGAAAAGCTAGTACTATAAATACTACACTGGGCCCTAGCGCACCAATATACCTGCACTACAAATATTACACGGAGTCCTAGAACACCAACACATTTACTACTGGTAAAATAGAACAAGTGAGACTGCTAAACAGTTCTACGCAGAAACTACTTGCCCACAGAATACCACACCTTGGTCACACACCAAATATGAAACAAGGGATCACATCAGAAATATAAAGATAAAAATTGAATTGAGAACCCCAAGAATTCAAACTAGGCATGTTGCATAACATGGGAGAAATGAAAACACAAAAAATTACAAAAGACATCTGTGATGCACATTTCCCAAAGCTAACATATTCCACCAAATAAATTCAAAATAAAACACTTTTTTCTACCTTTGTTGTCTGGGTATTTTATTTTTTCAAGCATGTTGGTCCCAGTTTCTTTTCTGTTTTTCTGTCTTCTGCTGTCTTTCCAGTGAGTGCAGTCCATTTGTCCTATCTCCATTTTCATCTTATCTTCTATTCCCTCACTATATCTGTCTCTGATACATTTCCTCTCTTTTCTGTCTCTCCCCTTAGATTTTATCTTCTCACTCTTCAGTCCTCCACCTATATTTCACTCACCAGTACCTCTCACCCCTACCTCTCCTGTCTCACTCCTTCCCTAAACTTCTTTTTCACCCACTCCCTATTATACAACTCTACCCTCTGTACTTACCATCCTCCTCTCACTCATCTCTCCTTGAGAACCTTCACTGTCTCTGCCCACATTGTTCTACCATGCCAATATCTCCCCTCCCTCTCCCTTCTTATACCGTTGTAGCCCAGAATCTCTTTGACCCCTCAACCCTTCTCTCTCCTCCACCCCTATGGTCTAGCAGTTCCCTATCCCCTCTATTTGTTCCCTCCATCCATATGGTCTAGCAATTCCCTGACCCTCTCTCCCCCTTTCCTCCTTATTGTGCCAGGAGACATGGCTACACAAATTCCCAATATCATGCGCCTTCCAGGTTGTATAGACAGCAAACTTCACACCAGAAGTGAAAGCTTGCTAAGTGTACACAATCCAGGAAGGAACCAAGCCATCAGGGTTTGTGTAGCTGCATTTCCCCCCTTCTTACTCCTCCTCCTCTGGTCTTCCATCTTCCGCTTCTCTTCCCGCTTTCCATCTTTATAACACCAGGCTTCCCAAAGCAGATTACACTAGTTAACAAAGTTTAATCCATCAGGAAACAGGATATCCTCACTGAAATTTGGCCATCTGTATAATATTGAGCAGTGTAGAAAAATGAGCACAAAATACAGAGTTTATTAGTGCTGTTTCTACCAGCTACAATAATTTTTAAAGCTATTTTAGTGATATTCAATTGTCATTTCATGATATTTATATCTACATATGGGGCACTTTCAAATCAATTAAAAAGCTGCCAAATAAGTTAAAATAAAAAAATATTTTGTACTCCACCTTTTAAGGCACTACCTATCCAACTGGAACAGCTTAAACGTTTTAGGATGGACCATGCATAGGCAGTCCCTTACTTCTAATAATCATTTTTTATATTGTTTAGGATCAAAAGGCTAGCTAGCCTCACCTAGTCTCCTGTTTTGTCTAACCTCCTTGCCTTCAACCCCCCTCCATGTGTCCAGTACCCTCTGTTTCCCCTCTCTCTCTCTCTCTCTCCGCTGCCAACATCAATCCCCCTCCCCGAGTCCAGCACCCTCTGTTTCCCCTCTTTCTCTCTCCACTGCCACCGTCAATCCCCCTCCCTGAGTCCAGCATCCTCTGTTTCCCCTTTCTCTCTCCACTGCCATCAATCCCCCTAGCATCCTCTGTTTCCCCTTTCTCTCTCCACTGCCATCAATCCCCCTCCCCAGGTCCAACATCCTCTGTTTCCCATCTTTCTCTCTCTCCACCATCAATCCCCCTCCCCAGGTCCCGTCCAACATCATCTGTTTACCCTCTTTCTCTCTCTACTCTGCCACCATCAATCCCCCTCCCTGAGTCCAGTATCCTCTGTTCCCCCCTCTCTCTCTCTGCTGCCATCAAGATCAATCCCCTCTCCAAGTGCAGCTCCCTGTTTCCCCTCTCTCTCTCCACTGCTGCCACCATCAATCTCCCTCCCTGAGTCCAAACCAGCACCCTCTGTTCCCCCCCCCTCTCCCCAGTACTGCTGACGCTGATGCCGTCACCCAAACTGGCAAGCCTGCTCTGTTAGCTGTTCCCTCAGTGATAACATGCTGAGCCGGATCCACGCCTCGATGCAAGTACAGTACTTCCTGTTTACACGAGGGAGGGTCACACAAGCAGCAGAGGGAAGGATCCAATACTGGCTCACTCAAACAGGCAGTGTGTTATTGCTGCAGGGGCTGGGGCTGCGGCTGCTAAAGAGTAGGCTTGACAGTCCGGGAGGGGGTTTGGGGGTTGGAAGAGGGAGAACAGAAAGTGGTCTTGCACTTGGTGGAATGGTGGGGTGAGAAGGGATGGAAAGGGAGCGGACAGGGGAGCAAGTTAATTCCTTTTTTTTTTTTAATCCTTGCTGCAGTGTGCCGACCATGCCGGTAACTGCATAGGCGCCATTTTTTTAAAAATCCATTTGGGGGAGCGACTGCTCCCCCTGCGCCCCACCTAGCTACGCAACTGGGTCACCGATCCTGAGAACTGATGACATACACACAGCCATCGCCAGACCTGGCGACCCACTTTCAGATGTGGATAGTACTGAAGAGTTCCGAGAGGTGCCAGCCCACAAGAATGAACCAATAGGCTAAAATGACATTATGGCACCAGCCAAGTCTCCAAGTCTGTGACCACGAAGGTTGTTGTATTTCGATACCAGTCATTGAGGTGTCACATGCCACTACCCACATAAAGGTATCAAAAATTCAATAAGTCCATATACCACCTTGGGATCTCAGGGCCTGTAGCACTTTCAATGGTAACCTGGGTCTACCCCCTTTCCATAAATAAGATTGCAAAGCCTTATTTAACTTTACCTCATCTCTTTTGAAGAGAAACACAGGCAACATCTGAAATCTGTACAACCATTTAGGTGCCAATAACATATTCACTAAATGTATCCGTCCCCACAAGGAAAGCGGAAGTGCACTCATGTCTCCAAGCATCCCAATGTATCCTCCAGAAGAACTCGGATATTGTTCATATATAGTTGTGTTAAATTATTAGAAAGGTTGACCCCTAAATACCTAATACTGCCAGTCGACCACTGAAATGGAAAAGGACCCCACCAGGTGGTTGTATTGACTGTTGAGAAGGTAGAGCTATAGATTTATTATAATTCAAAGTGAAACCTGATATAGACCCAAATTTAGAGATAAGTTTTAATAACCTTGGTACTGACTCGAGTTTTAATAATGTAGTCATTAATCATTACTCCGAAAAATCCATCATCCCCTTCTATGAGATGTATCAAAGGCTCAAACAATGAAACAAAAAGAAGTGGTGATAATGGGCATCCCTGCCTAGTTCCCCAAGTAATTGCAAATGAGGAAGTTCTTTCCCCATTTACTAATAACTTAGCTGTTGGGTTGTAATATAATGCTTGTAAGGCCTGCAAAAACCACCCCTGCAACCCTACCTTCTCAAGGACCCGAAAGAGGTAGCCCCAATTAACTTTATCAAAGGCCTTCTCAGCATCTAGGCTGAGGACCAATGTTGGAATCTCCTGTTTCTTTTTTTTCAGTTCAATAAGTTTTATTTATTTATGAAACAATGTACACAACAGTATATATCAGTATATATAACCAAATATGACAAGTCAGTTAACATGTACTCTGATAAACATGAAATATGGAAATTATGAAGTATTATTAAGTGAATGTGTTACAACAAGGCAAAAATATAAATATTCACCAGACACCATGACATTGATCAAATGAGATGTATATGTATAAGCATATAACTCATATATGTATTAAAAAACGCTATTAAGTTTTAGAAGAAAAAGTTTGCAGTGGAGACCACATTTTCTTGAATGACAATAGGAATCCACACTTATCAGAAACCGCATGCTCATATTTATCAATTAAGCATACACTATTCCACCACATATTATATGACAGTTTGGTGAAGTCTTTCCAACATTGGCATATCAACTTAATCGCTATATGTAGTAATATGCGTAATAATTTGGCTGAATGAGGTTTGATGGATGTGGACAAGCCAAATTCACCCGTAATAATAATATTATATGATAAAGAGTCCTATATGTCCAATATCTTTGTTATAGTTTTCCAAATTTGAGACCAATACTCAAGCAATAACAGACATTGATATATGAGGTGATCCAAAGTGCCAATATTAGAATTGCAGGATCAGCATGTATTTTGTGAGCTTTTAGAAATTTTAGAAAGTTTGTTTGGAGTCCATAACGCTCTATGTAGAACAAAAAAAGAGGACTGTGTATATGCTGCAAATTTTGTATATTTGTGACATAGAGACCAGACTTTTCCCCATTGATCTGATGTTAAGGAAGTGTTGAGTTCTTTATTCCAAATGCTTTCCAATCCAGATGATGTGTGAAAGAGCCAATCCTGTAAAAGTTTATACCAATTAGAGGCAATTTTCCGGCCTTTGGAGATTTGATTACGTAAGTCCCAACTGCTTGGTGTATCAGTGGTTAAGTTATTAATATCAATGCTTGAGGATATGCAATGTTTTAGATGTAACCATTGAAAATAGCATTGATTGTTTAACTTGTATGTTGATTGCAGAGTGGTAAATGGGAACCATTTGTGTCGATCAAGAAGCTGAGAGACGTACCAGATACCAGCCTCCATCCATTTAGACCATGAAACACATTTATCATTAAATTTGAATTTTGGGTTATTCCGAATATACATGTTTGTAGTAGAAAAATAATGATGCTGAACATGAGAGTCCAATGTTGTAAAAGATATTTGAGTAGCAGCTATTATTGTATTGTTAGCTGTATTAATTATGTGTAGCCAAGGAAGTGAGTGAAGTGGCATTAAACTCCACAACTCTGATTCCCATTGTAGCCATAAAGATGCTTCAATAATATCAGAAGAAGTTATCCATTTGGAGCTTTGTCTTAGGATGAAAGCCATATGATATTCGAGAAAACTTGGGTCTCTTTAGTGCAATGCGGGGAGGCTTATTAGCCCATAAGAATTGTGATAATAGTTGTTCCATACGTTTGTAAGTACCAGGTTCATGTAAGATGGGTAACATGCTTAGAATGTAATTCACATTTGGTGTGATCATCATTTTTATAGTGTCCAGTCTACCCCACCAGGATAACCTGAGAGGAGACCATTTGGAAGTCATTTCAGAAATACATTTTAACAAGTGGTTTTGTTTTACCGACTCTTTCAAAGTGGTACAAAAGAAAACACCCAAATATTTCAAACCACTGGTAGACCATTTGAAGGAAAATTGAGAGAAATTATGCTGGAGACTGGCTGAGTTTAGTGGTATCATTTCCGTTTTAGAGAGGTTTAACTTATATCCAGAAACCTTAGAATAGATACTAATTGGTTCTAAAATATAAGGTATAGATGATGGGGTTGTATACAATAATACATCATCTGCATATGCTGATAGTTTAGCCAAGATATTACCAAGTTCTACTTCTTTAATTTGATCTGAATTTAGTATTGATATTAACAAAGGTTCAAGTGAAATATTGAATAATAGGGGAGATAGAGGGCATCCTTGTCTAGTCCTTCTGGTCGGAGAGAATGGATGGGAAAAGAGTCCATTTATAAACAATTTAGTTGAGGGATGAGTATACAAAACGTTAACCATATTAATAGCATCAGATGAGAAGACAAACCAACTTAGCACATAGAACATGTAAGACCATTCGACACAGTCAAAAGTCTTTTTGGCATCTAATCCATTGGCCACAAAAGGGGTGTTTGAGGCCTGCACTTGTAGTATAACACTGGAGAACAATCTGGTGTTGTCATAAGAATATCTTCCATGCATAAAGCCAGTTTGATTAGTTTTAATAATTTTAGGTAAAACAACTTGTAATCTCTTGGCAATGATCTTAGCATATATTTTAGCATCCAGATTAATTAGCAATAAGGGACGATAGTTCTGTATATAATGGGGATCTTTGCCAGATTTCAGAAGGACTATAATAGTGGGTTCCATAAAGCTACCATTAACCTTGCAAGAGAGAATTAAATGGTTATAAAATGAACTTAAGATGGGAGCTAATATAGATTGGAATGGTACATAAAATTCCAAAGGTAAAACCATCCGGTCCTGGAGCCTTTTTTTTTTGCCATGGACTTTAAAGCAGATATAACATCTTGTTCAGTTATAGGGGTCATTAATGCATAATTGTCACCTATATCAAGTGTATGATGTTTGAGGTTAGTTAGAAAAGCAATATCCCCGTCATTTATATAAGACTCTGATTTGTATAAAGTTGAGTAAAAATGCTGAAAAGCATTTAGTATATTTTGTTTGTTTGTAACTAGAATATTATTATCATCTTTAATGACAGAGATATCATTTTTTTCAGCTCTAGTCCAGCTAAAAAATGACCAGCTTTATTATTATTAGCATAGTATTTGGCCGATTTCATGAATATCTCTTTGCTAGCTTTATTAGCTAATATCAAACTATATTTAAATCTTGCATTTTTGAGTTACCCAGTGTACACAAATCAGAAGGTGTTTTCTGATGAAGCTTTTCAAGATATGATATAGTTTTTTCAAATTCATTTATTTCAAGTGTGTGTTTCTTTTTCAATTTAGCAGAAAAACAAATAATTGTGTCACGTATAAAGGCTTTAAAAGCATCCCATCTACTAGTTCCAATTAATATCTTTTAATGTAATTAAATTGAAATATTCCTTGATGTCACTAGTAATTTCTTCTATAAATTCTGGCTAAGCTAGAAGGCTAGAATTAAAGCGCCATGTTTTTGCACTAGTTTTAAATGACAAATCATTAATCTGTAAGGAAATATGTGCATGATCTGATAGATGTATAGTATCAATACTGCATCAGACACTTTACTTAATAAAGCTTCAGAGACTAGAAGTATCAATATGAGAGTATGGTGAAAAGTAGAATGTATAGTCACGTTCATTATCATATAATGTACGCCATACATCACAGATTTAAGTTGTGTCATTATCGGGCTCATTTTTGAAAGAGAAGGACGCCCATCTTTCAACATAAATTGGAAGATGGCATCCTTCTCACAGGGTCGCCAAATCGGTATATTGAAAGTCGATTTGACATCCCCCACTGCTTTCTGTCACAGGGACGGCAAAGTTCAAGGGGGCGTATCGGAGGTTGTAGCGAAGGCGGGACATGGGTGTGGCCTATCCCTTGGACGTCCTCGACCCATAATTGAAAGAAACAAGGATGTCCCTGGCGAACACTTGGGCAACTTTACCTGGTCGTGTTTTCTTACGACCAAGGCACAAAAAGGTGGCCGAAAATACTAGATGACCACCTGAGAGAATCGGGGATGACCTCCCCTTACTCCCCCAGTGGTCACTAACCCCCTCCCACTCTCAAAAAATATCTTTCAAAATATTTTCTGCCAGCCTCTAAGCCAGCCTCAGATGTCATACTCAGGTCCATGACAGCAATATGCAGGTCCCTGGAGCAGTTTTAGTGGGTGCAGTGCACTTCAGGCAGACGGACCCAGGACCCCCTCTCACCTGTTACGTTTTGGTGAAAACAGCGAGGCCCTCCAAAACCCACCCACAAATCTACTGTACCCACATCTAGGTGCCCCCTTCACCCGTAAGGGCTATGTAGTGGGTAGTGGGTTTTGGGGGGTTGGGGGGGTTGCGGGACTCAGCACACAAGGTAAGGGAGCTATGTACCTGGGAGCAATTTATGAAGTCCACTGCAGTGCCCCCTAGGGTGCCCGGTTGGTGGTCCTGGCATGTCAGGGGGATCACTGCACTACAAATGCTGGCTCCTCCCATCACCAAATGGCTTGCATTTGGTTGATTCTGAGATGGACGTCCTTGGTTTTGAGTATCGTCAAAAAATTCAGAAACGACCAAGTCTAGGGATGACCAAATCCTAGGGACAACCAAATTTAAGGATTTGGACGTCCCTGACGGTATTTTCGAAACAAAGATGGACGTCCATCTTGTTTCGAAATACGGGTTTCCCCGCCCCCTAGATTGGGATGTTTTGCGAGGACGTCCATATCAAAACATGGACGTCCCTTTCGAAAATGGTCTCCACGTCTTTTAAGATAAACCAGGCTTTGGTTTTATTAAATGGATACAAAGACTTCTATCTAGTTCAGGGTTCAAAATAGGTTAAAATCTCCTCCTACTATCAAAGGGTTATCACCTTCAGATGTAATTAAGTCTGCAATTGTGTGAAAAAATTGAGGGCAGTCTATATTCAGTGCATATAGATTCAGTAGAATTAAAGGTTTATCATCAACTGCCAGGTATACCTTAACCCAATCTACCCAAATATTCTTTATCAAAAGATATTAATTTATATTATCTCTCTTTCTAATGAGAATGAACCACACCATTTTTTTTCCAACAGCTGCAGTGAATACTTGGGGTAAAGACCATGCCGTTTTAAGTTTAATTGACTCAAGTTCAGATAAATGTGTTTCTTGGAAGAAAATAACATCAGGTATGTTCTTTTTATTATTATATTATTATTATTATTATATACAGCATAATGTTACAAGTAAAGCATGATTAAGAAAATCGGAAGGGAAAAAAAATTATCATCAAATCATTAATCACAAAATATAAGAAAATTAGTAAATTATAACTCCTCTTTAGACAACTAGCTAGCATATAGCATAGCATGCGTGACTCTATCCTTTAACCATATTTAAACTCAACTACTATGGAATTAACCTGTGGTCAACTTTTTCAATTTAACAAACTCTCTTAAATGTTCTGGGTGATAAAAGACATATTTTAACCCTGTATATTTAACAACGCATTTACAAGGGTAATTAAGGTAGAAAGATGTACCCAAAGCTAAAGTTTTAGTCCTCAAAGCTAAAAAGGCTTTTCTTCTTTCTTGAGTTGATTTTCCAGCTCATTTTCAAAAGTGATCGCCGGTCATCTTCCGACACAAATTGGGAGATGGCCGGCGATCTCCTGAACCCGGCCAAATCAGTATAATCAAAAGCCGATTTTGGCCGGGTTCAACTGCTTTCCGTTGCGGAACCGGCGAAACATCAAGGGGGCGTGTCAGTAGGGTAGTGAAGGCGGAATGGGGGTGGGATGGGGGCAGGACGGGGGCATGCTCACGAGATGGCCGGCTTTGCCAAATAATGAAAAAAAAAGCCAGGCTTGAAGAGCATTTTGCCGGCTGTACTTGGTCCCTTCTTTTCACGACCAAGCCGTCAAAAAGGAGCCCAACTCACCAAATGACCACCGGAGGGAATCGAGGATGACCTCCTCTTACTCCCCCAGTGGTCACCAACCCCCTCCCACCCCCCCCAAAAAATTAAAAAACATTTTTTGTTGCCAGCCTCTATGCCAAGCCTGAAATGTCATACCCAGCTCTATGACAGCAGTATGCAGGTCCCTGGAGCAGTTTTAGTGAGTGCAGTACACTTCAGACAGGTGGCCAGGACCATCCCCCCTACCTGTTACACTTGTGGTGGTAAATCCACTGTACCCACATGTAGGTGCCCCCCTTCACCCATAAGGGTTATGGTAATGGTGTAGAGTTGTGGGGAGTGGGTTTTGGGGGGGATTTGGGGGGCTCAGCACTGAAGGTAAGGGAGCTATGCACCTGGGAGCTATTTTTTTTTTTTTTTTTAGAAGTGCCCCCTAGGGTGCCCGGTTGGTGTCCTGGCATGTCAGGGAGACTAGTGCACTACAAATGCTGGCTCCTCCCATGACCAAATGTCTTGGATTTGGCCGGGTTTGAGATTGCCGGCATTGCGATACCGGCCATCTCAAACCCAGCGCACTCTGACATTTGGCTGGGCCCAACCGTATTAGCGAAAAAAAAGATGGCCGGACATCTTTTTTGAAAATACGGTTGGCTCCGCCCACTTACGGCGCTGGCTCCGAAGATGGCCGGCCAGCTATTTGGCCGGCACCGTTCGATTATGCCCCTCTTAGTGACTTCAGGAAACATCCATACCTTTTTACCATAAAATAAAGTTTGTGAGTTTCTAAAGTATAAACGTTTAACTGCTTCTAAATCTTGCTGAAAAATAAATGAGATTATTAATGTCATTCTTTCGGATTCTTCAGAAATAGTTGCTTTCAAAAAATCAGTTAAATTCATAATATCTTTTTTCTGTTCCTGAGAATTTGTTTCTGATTGTTCCTCCCCTTCCTTCTTATTTAATATGTAGTATATCCTATTAATTGGGGGAATAGCGTCCGAAGTATAATGAAGTATTTCCAACAAATATTTCTTAAAGGCATCTAATGGGACTTATCCCAAGGGTCTTAGGAAAGTTCAAGAAACGAATATTTAATCTGTGGTTATAATTTTCAACCTGCTCAATTTTCCAATGTATGACCACTTCATCTTTTATCATAGCAGTTGAAAGTTCTTGTAGTTGTTTAACATCCTCTTTAAGTGCATTCATTTGAGTATTAAATTCCACCTTTGTCACATCTAAAGACTTAGAAAGAGAGTCAACTGTACTTACTTACGCTGAAAACCTCTTCGTTGAGTTGGCCACGGTTATATCCAAATGTTGGAGAGCCCCCAATATACTCTCCAACGTCAACATCTCAAGTTTTTGTATTAGAGCTCATGGCTCAATTTGAAGACTAAAAGGCTTCAGACCTCTGTCCTCGATCAAGAGGCCTTCCCGCTACATCTTCGGTCTCGGGAGACCTCTGCTGAAAGTGGTGTCCTTCGGGAAGAGGCGGTGGATTGAGAACCGGGGGAGAAAGATTATTTTTTCAGTTCTTTAAAAATCACCTTTCTCGAAATTCTGGGGCTATCACCTCACCGTTTTCTCTTCATTTACTGGTCTTTTACTGACTGCCTGCTCATTATGCCTCAATCTACTGCCTCTCCTGCTTCAATGGGTCTGCAGCAGTGATTCACACACACTGCCTGCCATTACCTCAGGGACAGGAAGCAACAGGCAGTGTGTAAGAATCGTTGCCGCCGCAGGGAAGTCATTGAAGTGAAAGGGGGAAATGGGATTTGATATACCGCCTTTCTGAGGTTTTTGCAACTACATTCAAAGCAGTTTTGTACCAGGGGCAATGGAGGGTTAAGTGACTTGCCCAGAGTCACAAGGAGCTGCAGTGGGAACTGTTCCCCAGGATCAAAGTCCACTGCACTAACCACTAGGCTAAGAGGGAGAATGGGGTGGGGGTGGGAAGGTCAGACTGCACGGGGGGGGGGGGGGAGGGGGGCTGCATGGAGCGTATAGAGAGGAGGGGGTGATAGAGGGAGTGGAGTGGGCATAGGAGTGGAGGGGAGGGAGAGATGTTGTGTAGAGAGATGAAAGGGGAGAGGGTTAAGAGAGCGAGAGATGCTGCCTGAGATTTATGGTGGCCCAGAAAAGTACGTTATTCAAGAAATGTGAAGAGTGAAACAGGAAATGAGGTTTGCAGTGTCCTTTCTGATTCCAATGTTTGAGAAGTTGTGCAGTGTTCAATAGGCCCATAATTATGATTATTTAAGAATAAAATATTATTTTTCTTTCAATTTGTTTTGTCCTAACTACTTAATAAGTAGAACTGCTATGGCATTTCTTTTGACTTGGGGCACCGTGAGAAAATTATTGACACACTAATTTGGGCATCTTGAACCGAGAATATTTGGGAACCACTGGTTTAAAATCAAAGGGCTAACATCCTTCCAGTTGCAAAAGGCAGAATTATGTGGAACTGCATTCATACCTAGATACTATCTCTACAATTCTTAAGCCCTTAGTGTAGGGCTCAAATTGCCGGTGCATAAGACTGAGAAAAGCAACTCAAGCTTTCCTTAGTCAGATAAAGGAACCAATTATTTTACATGGGAAAATCCTTCTTAGTGCCAATGAATGGTAAAAGAACAGTCATATAATCCAGTCT
The DNA here is from genome assembly GCF_901765095.1 of Microcaecilia unicolor. Classification (NCBI taxonomy): domain Eukaryota; kingdom Metazoa; phylum Chordata; class Amphibia; order Gymnophiona; family Siphonopidae; genus Microcaecilia; species Microcaecilia unicolor. Next base: position 78,027,191 of record NC_044040.1, read on the forward strand.
TTTCATCAAAATTCTGGGTATTATGCTATACAGATTTAGAAACAGTCTTTTTTCAGTCACTCATATCCAATGACAAATTGATTAAAGATAATTATTAGTGCAACATCAATGTGACAAAAGGAATAGCAAGCTCATTGCATTATTCTTCCAGTGCAAATTGTTCTCATCAAAGATGGGGGGAAGGCCGACAGTCGCTCAAAAGCGCATGGTTCGGGAAAAGGTATCTTGCAAAGATACCTCACAAACAGGGAAGATAGGGTTTCTGGATAGTGAGGTTGCACAACAGACCGTGGTAGACCAGGTGCCCTTAAATACAACTAAAGATCAGACAAAAGATGTCAAATCAATAGTGTCAGGTACTAAGCATCATGCAAATAAGAACAACAAACATACTCTGAAATGTCTGTATGCAAATGCTAGGAGTCTAAGAAATAAGATGGGAGAGTTGGAATATATTGCACTAAACGAAAAATTGGATATAATAGGCATTACTGAGACCTGGTGGAAGGAGGATAACCAGTGGGACACTGTCATACCGGAGTACAAAGTATATCGTAGTGATAGGGTGGACCGGACTGGTGGAGGGGTAGCATTGTATATTAACGAGAGCCTTGACTCAGATAGATTACAAATTCAGCAGGACACAAATCACACCTATGAATCATTGTGGGTTGAAATTCCATGTATAAAGGGAAAAAAAACGGTGATAGGAGTGTACTACCGTCCGCCTCGCCAGGATGAACAGGTAGACACAGAAATGATAAAGAAATCAGAGACGCGAACAAAATGGGCAATGTGATAATAATGGGTGACTTCAATTATCCAAATATAGACTGGGTAAATGTAACATCTGGACACGCTACAGAGATACAATTCCTTGATGAAATCAAGGACAGCTTTATGGAGCAACTGGTGCAGGAGCCGACGAGAGAAGGAAAAATTCTAGACTTGGTCCTTAGTGGAGCGCATGATCTGGTGAGGGACATTATGGTACTGGGGCCGCTTGATAACAGTGACCATAATATGATCAGTTTTGATATTGACCTTGAAGTAACTGTACACAGAAAGTCAAATACGTTAGCGTTTAACTTTAAAAAAGGAGACTATGAAAAAATGGGAACGGTAAAAAAAAAAAACTTAGGGGGGCAACTGAGAGAGTAAAAACTGTACAACAGGCGTGGACGCTGTTCAAAAATACCATCCTGGAGGCTCAGGCCATACATATTCTGCGAATTAGAAAAGAAAGACGGAAGTCCAAAAGACAGCCGGCCTGGTTGAAAAGTGAGGTGAAGGAAGCTATTAGGGCTAAAAGAAACGCCTTCAGAAAATGGAAGAAGGAACCGTCTGAAAATAACAAGAAGCAGCATAAGGAGTGTCAAAGCAAATGCAAGGCACAGATAAAGAAGGCCAAGAGGGATTACGAAAAAAAGATAGCATTAGAGGCAAAAAAACATAGTAAAACATTTTTTCGGTATATTAAAAGCAGGAAGCCGGCAAAAGAATCGGTTGGGCCGCTGGATGACCGAGGGGTAAAAGGGGCGATCAAGGAAGACAAAGACGTAGCAGAGAGACTGAATGAATTCTTTGCTTCGGTCTTCACCGAGGAAGATTTGGGTGGGATACTGGTGTCGGAAAAGGTATTTCAAGCGGACGAGTCGGAGAAACTTACTGACTTCACGGTAAACCTGGAGGACGTAATGGGGCAGTTTGGCAAACTGAAGAGTAGCAGATCTCCTGGACCGGTTGGTATTCATCCTAGAGTACTGATAGAACTGAAAAATGAGCTTGCGGAGCTACTGTTAGTGATATGCAACTTATCCTTAAAATTGAGCGTGGTACCGGAAGATTGGAGGGTGGCCAATGTAACGCCCATTTTTAAAAAAGGCTCCAGGGGAGATCCGGGAAATTATAGACCGGTGAGTCTGACGTCGGTGCCGGGGAAAATGGTAGAGGCTATTATTAAAAACAAAATTACAGAGCACATCCGAGGACATGGATTACTGAAACCGAGTCAGCACGGCTTTTGTGTGGGGAAATCTTGCCTGACCAATTTACTTCAATTCTTTGAAGGAGTAAACAAACATGTGGACAAAGGGGAGCCGGTTGATATTGTGTATCTGGATTTTCAAAAGGCGTTTGACAAGGTACCTCATGAAAGGCTACAGAGGAAATTGGAGGGTCATGGGATAGGAGGAAATGTCCTATTGTGGATTAAAAACTGGTTGAAGGATAGGAAACAGAGAGTGGGGTTAAATGGGCAGTATTCACAATGGAGAAGGGTAGTTAGTGGTGTTCCTCAGGGGTCTGTGCTAGGACCGCTACTTTTAAATATATTTATAAATGATTTAGAGATGGGAGTAACTAGCGAGGTAATTAAATTTGCTGATGACACAAAGTTATTCAAAGTCGTTAACTCGCGACAGGATTGTGAAAAATTACAAGAGGACCTCACGAGACTGGGAGACTGGGCGGCTAAATGGCAGATGATGTTTAATGTGAGCAAGTGCAAGGTGATGCATGTGGGAAAAAAGAACCCGAATTATAGCTACGTCATGCAAGGTTCCACGTTAGGAGTTACGGACCAAGAAAGGGATCTGGGTGTCGTCGTCGGTAACACACTGAAACCTTCTGCTCAGTGTGCTGCTGCGGCTAGGAAAGCGAATAGAATGTTGGGTATTATTAGGAAAGGTATGGAAAACAGGTGTGAGGATGTTATAATGCCGTTGTATCGCTCCATGGTGCGACCGCACCTTGAGTATTGTGTTCAATTCTGGTCGCCGCATCTCAAGAAAGATATAGTAGAATTGGAAAAGGTGCAGCGAAGGGCGACTAAAATGATAGCGAGGATGGAACGACTTCCCTATGAAGAAAGACTAAGGAGGCTAGGGCTATTCAGCTTGGAGAAGAGACAGCTGAGGGGAGACATGATAGAGGTATATAAAATAATGAGTGGAGTGGAACAGGTGGATGTGAAGCGTCTGTTCACGCTTTCCAAAAATACTAGGACTAGGGGGCATGCGATTAAACTACAGTGTAGTAAATTTAAAACAAAGCAGAGAAAATTTTTCTTCACCCAACGTGTAATTAAACTCTGGAATTCATTGCCGGAAAATGTGGTGAAGGCGGTTAGCTTAGCAGAGTTTAAAAAGGGGTTGGACGGTTTCCTAAAGGACAAGTCCATAAACCGCTACTAACGGACTTGGAAAAATCCAAAATCCCAGGAATAACATGTATAGAATGTTTGTACGTTTGGGAAGCTTGCTAGGTGCCCTTGGCCTGGATTGGCCGCTGTCGTGGACAAGATGCTGGGCTCGATGGACCCTTGGTCTTTTCCCAGTATGGCATTACTTATGTACTTATGTACTAAGATGTGTCCAAACTGCGCTAGGGAGCCCATGTAGATGGATTTCACACTAATGAATTATGGCCTTGGTCTTCACTCACAGTCCTCAATGGCCACCAACACGTCAGGTTTCAGGATATCCCTAATGAATATACATGAGAGAGATTTGATTACAGTGGATTGGGACCAGCACTAAATATTGGGGTCTAATTTAGCAACCGGTCACCAATGTTTAAAAGAAATGCTGACTGCTGTTGGCTGAATATTGTTTTCATGTTTTTTCAGAAGGCATAGAAGTTATGACAATGTTAAGGAGTAACCAAAAATGTGGTCTATAAAGAGTGATAGGGAGATTCAATAATAATCAACTACATATATACAGTGGTGGAAATAAGTATTTGATCCCTTGCTGATTTTGTAAGTTTGCCCACTGACAAAGACATGAGCAGCCCATAATTGAAGGGTAGGTTATTGGTAACAGTGAGAGATAGCACATCACAAATTAAATCCGGAAAATCACATTGTGGAAAGTATATGAATTTATTTGCATTCTGCAGAGGGAAATAAGTATTTGATCCCCCACCAACCAGTAAGAGATCTGGCCCCTACAGACCAGGTAGATGCTCCAAATCAACTCGTTACCTGCATGACAGACAGCTGTCGGCAATGGTCACCTGTATGAAAGACACCTGTCCACAGACTCAGTGAATCAGTCAGACTCTAACCTCTACAAAATGGCCAAGAGCAAGGAGCTGTCTAAGGATGTCAGGGACAAGATCATACACCTGCACAAGGCTGGAATGGGCTACAAAACCATCAGTAAGACGCTGGGCGAGAAGGAGACAACTGTTGGTGCCATAGTAAGAAAATGGAAGAAGTACAAAATGACTGTCAATCGACAAAGATCTGGGGCTCCACGCAAAATCTCACCTCGTGGGGTATCCTTGATCATGAGGAAGGTTAGAAATCAGCCTACAACTACAAGGGGGGAACTTGTCAATGATCTCAAGGCAGCTGGGACCACTGTCACCACGAAAACCATTGGTAACACATTACGACATAACGGATTGCAATCCTGCAGTGCCCGCAAGGTCCCCCTGCTCCGGAAGGCACATGTGACGGCCCGTCTGAAGTTTGCCAGTGAACACCTGGATGATGCCGAGAGTGATTGGGAGAAGGTGCTGTGGTCAGATGAGACAAAAATTGAGCTCTTTGGCATGAACTCAACTCGCCGTGTTTGGAGGAAGAGAAATGCTGCCTATGACCCAAAGAACACCGTCCCCACTGTCAAGCATGGAGGTGGAAATGTTATGTTTTGGGGGTGTTTCTCTGCTAAGGGCACAGGACTACTTCACCGCATCAATGGGAGAATGGATGGGGCCATGTACCGTACAATTCTGAGTGACAACCTCCTTCCCTCCGCCAGGGCCTTAAAAATGGGTCGTGGCTGGGTTTTCCAGCACGACAATGACCCAAAACATACAGCCAAGGCAACAAAGGAGTGGCTCAGGAAGAAGCACATTAGGGTCATGGAGTGGCCTAGCCAGTCACCAGACCTTAATCCCATTGAAAACTTATGGAGGGAGCTGAAGCTGCGAGTTGCCAAGCGACAGCCCAGAACTCTTAATGATTTAGAGATGATCTGCAAAGAGGAGTGGACCAAAATTCCTCCTGACATGTGTGCAAACCTCATCATCACTACAGAAGACGTCTGACCGCTGTGCTTGCCAACAAGGGTTTTGCCACCAAGTATTAGGTCTTGTTTGCCAGAGGGATTAAATACTTATTTCCCTCTGCAGAATGCAAATAAATTCATATACTTTCCACAATGTGATTTTCCGGATTTAATTTGTGATGTGCTATCTCTCACTGTTACCAATAACCTACCCTTCAATTATGGGCTGCTCATGTCTTTGTCAGTGGGCAAACTTACAAAATCAGCAAGGGATCAAATACTTATTTCCACCACTGTAAGAGTTTCCCAACATTTACTCTTGAAACTTTTTTATGGACCATCAGAAGGTGGGTAAATCCAGAAATTGTTTCACAATGAACACTCATATACCAACACCAATTTTCCTCATCGGTCCTTTTTCAAAAAGATTTTTTGTAAAATATCATGAATTGTATATATCCTTACATGTCACACAATTCCAATTACTTTAAGACTCGTCTTAACAAAGTTCATTAATTCTGTATAAGCAAACATCTCAAAACATGAAGATTTTCTAGTCTGAGGCATGTAAACTCCACAGGAACCCAGTTCAACATAGCGCTACGTTTCACTCATCCAACTGTATCAGGGAAATAGGTTTCTTCTCGAAGTATTATTTTTGGCACATCTCTCATGTGGAGAATTGTCCCTAAAGATGGCAGGTAAACTCTAATGTTAAGGGATATTTGTAGCTTTTTCTTTATATTGTTTCTTTTCTTTTTTTTTTTTTATTGTAAACTACTATGTTGCTGTTTTGTTACTAAGGGTGGTTAAGCATGTTGTAAATAAATAAATACAAATATCCTGCTTATCCTTGGAGAAAACCAAGTAACATCTAGGTGTTTGCCATGGACCAAGGAATACAAGCCATCACAGATTTATCCACCTTTGCACAACAGTGGCAGATGGAGAATAATGGTCATGCATGGGCAGACTTATACGGTCTGTGCCAGAGCCAGTGGCAGGAGGCGGGGCTGGTGGTTGGGAGGCGGGGATAGTGCTGGGCAGACTTATACAGTCTGTGCCAGAGCTGGTGGTTGGGAGGCGGTGCTGGTGGTTGGGAGGCGGGGATAGTGCTGGGCAGACTTATACGGTCTGTGCCCTGAAGTGCACAGGTACAAATCAAAGTAGGGTATACACAAAAAGTAGCATACATGAGTTATCTTGTTGGGCAGACTGGATGGACCGTGCAGGTCTTTTTCTGCGGTCATCTACTATGTTACTATGTCTCAATTATTTTAACATAGTTTTTCAGAAGTTAGGAGAAGTTAGGATCATTATGTCCAAAAATAGTTGAATTTCCATATAAACTAATAGGATTGATTATTACATCTGGGTGGACTAAAAGTCACCAAGCAAGTTACAGGTGATACTTGTTGATGGTCTAACTTGGGGAGCAATTTGCTAAAACATTTTCTGCATGTGAAAAATGTTGTAGGCACAGAAAATGGCAATTATAGAATTGTGCAGGTGTATACGTGTGTATATGTGTATGCACTGACAAGAGTATGTATAGTTTAATCGATTTGTGCAAAGGCATTCCTGGGCTGGCATTTGAGTTTGGATAGAGTTGTGAGTTATGAGTTCACCTTGTAAAGGGGCCCTTTTACTAAGCTGGCCCCTTCATAAGGGGCCATTTTTGCTGAGCGCTGAGGCCCTTTTTACCACAGTGGGGAAAAAGGCCAAAAACAGACATGGCCATGCAGGGGGGAGCATTTACCACCATTGAGGTGGTGGTAAGGGCTTCCATGCTAGTCTGGTAGTAATCGGTAGCATGCGTCACTGTCTAACTACCGCCGGGTAACCCCCTGTGAAAATATTTTTTAAAAATTTCCGCTAGTGCTGGAAATGTGTGCTGGGGGTGGAACTATCGCCAGTGCCCACGTTGGACTGGTGGTAGTACCAGATTATTCAGCATGAATCTCAAAAGCAGATGTGGCCATGGGAGGGGCATGGGCGGGTCAGCAATGCTCACTAAGCATGCATGCAGTATTACAGATTAGTTAGTGTAAATCCATGCTCCCAAAGTTAAGAACATATGTATACTGGGACAAAACAAAGGTCCATCAAGCCTAGTATCCTGTTTCCAACAGTGGCCAAACCATGTCACAAGTACCTGGCAGGATCCCATTTGGGCGTGGATCCCAGCATGACATACTATTCTATTAATGGCTCCCAACTTGGAGTGCAGTTTACTGAATAGTGCTCAGCACGCATTTTTTCAGTACCAAATTTGGGTGCAGTTTACTGAATCTAATTCTTAATGCAGAAAAAAAGAGTAAGCACAAAATGCATTAAAGTGTTTTGCACTAATTTGCTCATCAGCACAAGCTAATTGCATGCTATTTATTCTTATTGTTATTCTTTTCAGAAAGGGGCCATGTCATGGGCAGGGAATGGGCATGAAAGGGAAAGAGGATGGGATTTTATTTACGGCTTTTCTGTGGTTAAAATCACAACAGTTTACATTTTATATACAGGTACTTATTTTGTATCTGGGGCAACAGAGGGTTAAGTGACTTGCCCAGAGTCACAAGGAGCTACAAGAAAGGAAAGAGAAAGGGGATGGAACTTGATATATTGCCTTTCTGTGGTTACAATCAAAGTGGTTTACATATTATGTATATGCCGTGGGAATCAAACCCAGTTCCCCAGAATCAAGGTCCACTGCACTAACCACTAGGCCCACTCCTTCTCTACAGTGTGAATTTTACCTGGTTTCCCAGGTTTTCAGGCCACTGCACTTACCATTAGGTTACTGCCCTCAATGACCCTCAATGACCCTCACAGACCACGGGGACATCATGTAGACCCAGGGGTCCTACATAGATAGGGGGTTGGAGACAGGGGGCGTTCTGTGGGGTTAGAGGCCTTGATCATGGTGACAGACTGGAGGAGGGGGGAGGGAAGAAGAGGCTTTGTCAGGGGGGCAGGAGGGGCACCGGAGGTTTTTTTTTTTTATTAAGTTTTCACATTTTTACAAGTATTAACTTGATCAGAAAGTTGGCTAATCAAAATTACATTATTTCAAGAAAAATTATTATAATACACATATCTATGCTCTAGTAACCAAACATATCTATGCTCTAGTAAGTCCACAAGTGGAGTTCAAAAATGTCATATTTTGAAGAATAAACAATATATATTTTAAGGAGTGTTAACAGACATGTGCTTGATCCTAAATATAATATTAATTCAAGAGCTAATTACTGCTGGAGATTCCACTCCAGCAGCCCTTCTTGTTGTAATAAATGTCTCAAGTTGGGAGGGATCAACAAATACATATTTCTCAGAATGGTAGTTAACTAAACATTTACAGGGAAATTTGAGAAAGAAAGTTGCTCCCATATGAATCGTTTCTTGTTTCTTTTGAAGGAATCTTTTACGGCGTACTTGTGTCTCCCTAGAGACATCAGGATAAACAGAGATTTTTAATCCTTTAAATAGTTTGTCTCGATTTTTATAAAACACCGGAAGTTTTTTAAAGAAGAAAAGGTTATGTGCATGCCAACACCGAATAATGCTGGCACCCACATAACCCCCTGGCTCCTCCCTAACGTCACCCCTGTACCGTCCCTGACCTGCCCCTTTTTTGTGGTGGTCAGAGGTGATAATCAGAGGCACTGTCTGCTTTAGTGTCACTGAATAACAGGGGTTAGGTGGCAAAAAGTGATTTAAACAGGCAGAAGTGTCTCCTGCCCGCTTATATCGGCTTTGAATATCAGCCGGATGGTAAACAACACAAAGTAATGGTATTATTATGCAGTAATGCAATATTGCACATATGTAACTCTAATGAACCAAATGTGTGCTAATTAATGCACATCTCTATACTTCATTTATAGTTATGTAGTATGTATACATGTCATTAAGGGGTCCTTTTACTAAGCTGAAGTAGAAAGTGGCCTTAGTGTGCCTTAACGTAGGTTTTTCAAGCCTGATAAGGCCATTTTTACCACAGCAGTAAAATGGCCGATTTTCTACTTTTTGTATTAATGGCTGTGCACTGTTTCCATTAGCACACAGCCATTAAAAACAACAACACGGGCATTCGGCATTCACTCAGTCACCCCCTTCTATCCAAACACCACACCAGAAGCCAATTTCTTTAACGAATGTGGATTTATTTAGGCCGCAGCCAGGACCGCAAACATTTATTTACCGTAAACCTTCACATAAACAATCATTGGTAAACATCATTGATAAACATCTCCCTCCGAGTACACAGCCCTTCTTGCTTATATTACTACAGGCTGTGCCGTCCAAGCACCCTGTTCCTCCTCAGTGCTGTCTGCTATAGCACGCTGTCCAATCAAATGCATCCCGTACAAGGATGCATTTACCACTTTAACCAAAGCTATTGGCCCCCTGGCCGTCCAAGCCAGGAGACTAGCCGTGTCCATCTTGTTCTGTAATCCTGCCCGCATGCAGGCATAACATTTCACTCAGTATTGTAACTTTCAACAGGTCATTAACATATACATAGTAACTCACTTTGCCATATTATCCGCTGAGGTGCTGTGTACTCGTCGCTAATGTTACCTAAGTTCCATAGCTTATGCCACAGCCCACGGCAACGACTCCTCATTCGCCGCGGGCTCCCCCCAACACTGCTCCCTCTGCTTGCTGAAATCCAAATGGCGCTGTGTTTCCCTTCACAGCCCTTCTTCACCCCTCCTCCCTACCCGCCCCTTTACCCATCACCCTTCAATCTCCTATCCTTCCTATCCACTCCCACTCCTCCCTCCCCCCCCCCCCCCCCCACCCCAGATTCTTCCTGAGCCTTCAGCCCGGTTGTAATCGGCTCCCCTTTAAGGGTGAGCCTTTCCATTTACCGCGTGAGCACTTACCGCCACCCATTTTGTAGGTGCTAAGGGCTCATGTGCTAATCAGTTAACATGAAGTAATATAGATGTACTAACTGATTAGTGCAGACATACCCACTCTCTGCCCCCAGACATGTCTCTTCAACAAAAAAAAAGAAATATTCTTTAGTGTGTGGGTGCTGCGTGCATATTTGGAACTTACCACAGGACGCCTGAGCGTGTCCTGCAGGCCCTTTTAAGCTGTGGTAAACACATGCCAGGGCTTAGCATAGCTTAATAAAAGGACCCTACCATACTTTATAAACCATCTCATTAACTGATAAATTAAAACTATCTGGCATTAAAGTTTCTGTAAATTATATTCAGAATTGTATTTGTTTCCTCTTTTCTTCTAAAATGAAACAGCAGTCAGCCTCATCAAACTAATGCAAAAGTGCTGCAATTTAACTATAATGGTGCATCACTTGTCTGTTTCTCATACGGGGATAATGCAGTGTGAATTTTGCATAGACATTTTGAATGATAACAGGATCATTATTATTACCATGTTTTGCTTCTTAAAAGAAAACTAACATTTATGATTTACTTTCTGTAAAACGTAGATTTTCTGCTCTCATCTTCCAATTAATAATCAGGAAATTTAAGAAATTAAACTTCTTTTTTTGGCTCTTAAGATATACAATTCTTTCACCTTTCCAAGAAATGAAACTTATATTGAAAGAACATAAAACTGAAATCCTGGGGATAGAACAAATATTCTTTGGTTGCTGTAATAAATGCTCTGTCAAATCAGTGGAGCACTTAATAGTTCACCTCTAAGTCACAGACCATGTTGATAGATGCTGCTTCCTCACACACAGCTGCAGAGACACCTTGAGGAAGAAACCATGGACTCCAAAAAGCTAATGCACCCTACATTACCAGGGGCGTATCTGCGTGGGGCCACAGGGGCCTGGGCCCCCGCAGATTTCGCCCTGGACCCCCCTACCGCCGTTAACCCTCCCCCGCCTACCGCCAACCCTTTCCCCACCTACCGCCATCACCTACCCCGAGGTCCGCTCCTGCCGGCTTTTTAAACTATTACTTCAGCTGGCGGGGGACCCCAATCCCCACCAGCCCAGCCAAGGTCTTCTTTAACTTCTTCATCCTCGTGCTGTTAAAGCTGCATGATGCATCCTTCCAGTTGGACGGAGTTTGACGTCGCAGCATGTTGTACGTGCAGGACGTCAACGTGCTGCGACGTCAAACTCCGTCCAACTGGAAGGATGCGGGGGTTGGGGTCCCCCGCCAGCTGAAGTAATAGTTTAAAAAACCGGCAGGAGCGGACCTCGGGGTAGGTGATGGTGGTAGGCGGGGAAAGGGTTGGCGGTAGGCGGGGGAGGGTTAATGGCGGTAGGGGGGAGGGTTGACGACGACAACAGCGGCGACAACGGCGGAGGGGTGGCGGCGGTAGGGGAGGTTATAATGTGCACCCTCACTCTAGCCCCTGCCCCCCCTACCGCCAAACCTCAGATACGCCCCTGTAACATTACATGATAATTTATTCTTTAATGGCCTAATAAAGGCTGTGACAGAAAACAAATCACAAAAGATCAAAATAATCAATCCAAATCCAAATATTAAAATAAAAGAGTAACAGAGGAAAACTATTTGATTGTCTTTTGCATGATATCTCAAGATTTTTTAAGTAATGAGAACTGTCTTTAAAGATTCATTTCTCAACGCACTAAGATAAATCTATTTCAAGGTACCGGGCCCCCCAACATTCAGCCTGCGGTAGGCAGCGCTGTTAATGTCCGCCACCAGGGTTCAACTCGGATATTCAATGTTGGGCCATATCTGGTCTCCAGCACTAAATATCTGTTTTGTTTTTAAGCCGGCCAGTGCATAACCGGTTAACTCGATATTCAGAGCTAACTGGCCATTTGTTCGTGCATAAAAATAGGACTGCTGTTTGCAAATCTATCTCATGAATATTCGTTGTGGATATCCTGAAAACCTGACTGGCTGGGGTGCCTCCAGGACCAGGTTTGGGAACCACTGTGTTAATCAATAAAGCTACGACTGGTTGTGTCTCGATCTTTGTTTGGGTGTGTATCTTTGTTGAGAAGGTGGAAGGGCATTCAAATGCCAATGTTATATTGTACAAACTCTAGGAGTCACTGCCAACTTTTTTGTCAGAAAATATTCAACTGATGTTTTACACTGACCAAATCTGTCCAAATCTCTCTTCTTTCAATGCTTGTCTCTCTGCTCTCTTCTCTTGGCTAGAATCCCATCATCTAAATCTCAACACGTTAAAACCAAAGGCTATGTGGATTACTGGCCAAATCACATCTCCTAATGTAGCTCCGATTTTATCTGGTCATACACTCTTGTTAGAATCTTCAGTAAGCTGTTTTCTTAACCCTTTACTGTTAAACTTCTACAGTAAACTCTTGCTTTTTGATTCTTCAATCTACCCAAGCTATTTGAGCTTAATTATATAAACCTGCATTACTTCTGTCTTTACACTCTGTCACAAAATGACTAGCCACCCGCCTGGGGTTACCTCGCGACCACTTAGAGGGTCTATCCCCAGCACAGCTCAGGTCTGCCTGCACCTGCCACTCATGCTCTACACTAGCACCCTCCTCCCACTGACTGGGTCACAACTGCCTCTGGACGAGTCTCCTGCTCTCAAATTATCCCCAGTGATTTCTAGGTTACTGGAGCCACACTCTCAGTGGTCCCACTGTTCCCAGAAAGCACTCACAGACCCAACACACAAACCACCAGGATTCTTTATAAGTCCCGACAGGCAGAGGCAATAAACAATCATTTATTGTCTTAAAAATTGAACAATGAACAAACAAATGTGCAATCAGCAAGACAATAACAGGTAACTGATGTATGCATCAATTAAAAAACTAACTAAATGCTTGCATACTACCTAGAAAGAACCTGGGGATAGGGTTACCATATGTCTGGTTTTACCGGGACATGCCCTCTTTTTAGGACACAGCAGGGCAACTGGGTGGGTTTTGCCAGCTTGCCCGTTTGTCCGGAATTTCGGACAAATGGGCAGGCAGGCGGGCCTAGGGGTGTGCTATCCTCCCCTCCCCTTACCTTACTATACTTCCCTGGTGGTCTAGTCATCTGTTCAGGGTAGGAAAGAGCCCCCTCTTTCCTGCCTGGAGCGGCTGCAGACTGTCTCTTGGTGCCTCCAGTCTCGATGCCAATTCAAAATAGCTGCCGAGATTTCAAGCGGCAGCCTCACAAGAATTCTGCAGAAGTCTTGCAAGGTCATTGCCCCAAAGAGGTAACTAGACCACCAGGGCAGTACAGTAAGGTAAGGGGAGGGGAGGACAGGAAACCCTTAGGGGGTGTGACGGGGGGGGGGGGCAGGTGGGATGTGACAGGGGGCAGGGTGGGGGTGTGCCGGGGGTTGTGGCAGGGGGCGTGGCATGTGTGTTCTTTTTAGGGGGAGCAAATATGGTAACCCTACCTGGGGAGATCAGAGCATATATCTGTTCACAGAGCTTCAGCAAAAGAGATCTCTCTCTCCTTCTTCCAGGCTGAAACTGAACTCAAAACCTGTAAAGTCCAAATGAGATGAGCTCCTGGGCCAATCAGAACCCAGTCAACAAGATTTCAAATAAAAACTGGTTGCATCACTGCAAGGCACTTTTTCAGTATCTGTGTGCCAACTAAAAGAAAGCGAAGGCAGTCCTCTGTAACAGCTTTAAGCATAAACATACACCATCTGCTGGCCAAGCAGGAAAAATACACTTCAGACATATTTAAGACAGGAAAATATCCAATACATTTTAGAGGCTTAAAAACACTGTTTCTTCACACATTCCTTATTCAGTAGACAACTGTAATTCAGTCTACAATGGCCTTCCATATGCACTTTTACATCATTTATATATGATTCAAAAGACAGCAATACAGCTAACAAGTAATGTTTGGAAATTTGATCATGTTACACTCTTGCTAAAAGTTTGTCACTGGCTTCCAATTTCTTATCACAAAGTTCAAGGCCTTAATTATAGTTCATAAACCAGCTTATAATCGAACGAGAATAACGCCCAAGTTCCGACCTAAATCGGGAGATGGGCGTTCTTCTCACAAAAACAAATAAAGCGGTATAATCGAAAGCCGAACTTTGGACGCTTTCAACTGCACTCCGTCGCGGGTGCGGACAAAGTTGACGGGGGCGTGTCGGAGGCGTGGTGAAGGCGGAACTGGGGCGTGGTTATCGGGCGAACAGAGATGGGCGCCCTTCGCCGATAATGGAACAGTTTTGAGCTAGAATTTAGGACACTTTTCCTGGACCCTGTTTTTTCACGAATAAGGCCCCCAAAAGTGCCCTAAATGACCAGATGACCCCCAGAGGGAGTCGGGGATGACCTCCCCTGACTCCCCCAGTGGTCACTAACCCCCTCCCACCACAACAAATGATGTTTCACAACTTTTTACTTTCACCCTCAAATGTCATACCCTCCTCCCAAGCAGCAGTATGCAGGTCCCTGGAGCAGTTGTTAGGGGGTGCAGTGGACGTCAGGCAGGTGGACCCAGGCCCATCCCCCCCCTACCTGTTACAATTGTGCTGCTTAATGCTACTAGTCGTCCAACCCCCCCAAACCCACTGTACCCACATGTAGGTGCCCCCCTTCACCTCTTAGGGCTATAGTAATGGTGTAGACTTGTGGGCAGTGGGTTTTGAGGGGGATTTGGGGGGCTCAACACCCAAGGGAAGGGTGCTATGCACCTGGGAGCTCTTTTACCTGTTTTTTTGGTTTTGTAAAAGTGCCCCCTAGGGTGCCCGGTTGGTGTCCTGGCATGTGAGGGGGACCAGTGCACTATGAATCCTGGCCCCTCCCACGAATAAATGTCTTGGATTTATTCGTTTTTGAGCTGGGCGATTTCATTTTCCATTATCGCTGAAAAGCAAAAACGCCCAGCTCACACCTTGATGAATAAAACATGGGCGTCTTTTTCTTTTAAAAAATACGATCCGCCCCGTCCCTTCACGGACCCGTTCTCGGAGATAAACGCCCATGGAGATAGGCGTTTCTGTTCGATTATGCCCCTCAAAGCATTTTATAGGAGATTTCCACTATACCTCCATGACCTCCCTGCTAGAAGTTTGCATTCTCAAGACCAATACCATCTTGCACTTCTTCCTCTGGATTCTGCTAGATTACATTCCTTACTAGGCAGGCAGGTTTTTTTTCTACCCTCTGGACTGACTTACCATTGTGATCTTTTTTCAAGCTGAAACTAGTTTTAAGAAACATAAGAAAAAAATAATTAAAATCTTATTCCTTTTCTTTAGCATTTCCTGATGAATAGCCCTGGTGGCATTAGATTGTATTTGCGGTGACTGCTTCATTTCTTTTTAACTTTTCAAGTCGCCCATCCTTCCCCCCCCCCCCCCCCCCCCCCCCAGTTTATTCTGATCTTATAATTTGCAAACCTCTTTAATTTATCCTTCAGGAAGTGCAATGAAGCAAGTTTTCAATAAACATAAATTAATATACTCCAAGAAAATGTAAAAAACATATCTTTAACCTTTAAACATTGAAAGAGGCCTGCTTCCTTCAAAGAATAAATGCACACAAAGCATCAGGGCTGGTTCTTTCATTTGGAAGATTAGGTGGTTGCATATTGTACAATACGTTTTGAGATAGCATCCAGAGCTTCACAGTACATGAGTACACAGGACTGTGCTCTGATTATTCTACCGGCCAGTTCCTAATGTCTTAGGATCACCACTATAATTCTTATAAGGGTCATTGGCATCATTTTGAATCCAGGCCATGCCAGGATTGGAGCAGAGGGTGGACTACTCCCATCTTGGACTACTAGACTAACAGAGAGACCCCTGGGTAAATCATGGAGGGGTTGGTGATGTGAGAAGGATTTGGGATATGGAAGAAGGGGTATTTTGGGGAGTGTAACTCTGGGGGATAGCTTTTGATGAGGGGATTTGATTGGGGGTAGGATCTATGAGGCAGCTGCTCTGGGGATGGCCTTTGTGAGGGGTGATTGGAACCAAAGGAGGTAGAAAGTCAACGGATGCACCACTGCAGCTTAATGTATTGTTTCTTGGAAACATAGAAACATGACGGCAGATAAAGGCCAAATGGCCCATCCAGTCTGCCATCCTCAGTAACCACTAACTCTCTTTCTTTTCCTAAGGGATCCCACATGGCTCTCTGACACAGTCCTGGTCTCCACCACGTCCACCGGGAAGCCATTCCATGAATCCACCCCCTTTTCCATAAAAGAGTATCTTTATAAATTCCTCCTAAGCCTATTCTTCTTCACTTCATCGTATGCCCCCTCATTCCCCCGTCATTCATTAGGCAATGTACATACTACTAGACTGTCAGTAGCACTCTTACATATATTGTGACTCCGCCCCTCCTGCCTGAGTATGATGACCCGGGTTCCGGTTGGTCAGATGTAGGTAGTCGTGGCAACCTTTCCGGAAATCAGTTCTCAGGAAGGAGGAGGGAGTAACAAAAACTAATCACGTCCTTGGCTCCCTAGAAACCAAGGAGGAAAATAAACTAAATTCAGGATTTCCTTTAACTTCTTGGGTGGCAATAAGGAGGGATTAGATCTTCAGAAACAATATAACAATTTTATTAAAACATTCTTTTACTTATGGAAAGAGCAACAAATCAATTACACGGCACACCAGAATTTCCCCTTCCCCCTTAAATATTAACTTTGTATCCTTTCAACCTGGTCTCCCAATAATAACCTTATTTTACTTGTATTCTTTTCACAGAAACCACCTGCGTCTTTACAGAGCACTTTTCAGATAAGTATCTCCCTTTAGCAATAATCAATTCCTCAAATTAGATATAAAATATATTATTTATTTTTTTAATAACCTTTAAGAATTGATTCTTTGTGTATCCCTTTTCATTGTTTTAACAGGTACTCTGCTCACTATGCCTAAGGAACAAGGTAAGTATCTTTTTTCCTTTCTTTTCCTAAATGTCTTTCTCTACTTAAGTTTTCCCTGCATTCTCAAAAGTCACTTGGCTGATACCGGTCTTCACTCGTTGGCAGCGTAGTCTTTCTTGCGGAGGGGCCCTTGTTGCTTTCTGTAAGTCTGGCAGTCTTATCCAGTCGAAGCTTCTTCCTAAACTTCACGCTTAAAGAACTTAAAGAAGGCAAAACCCTATCTTTCCTATAGGTAGGATTTACACCTTTCCCTGCTACTGGGAAATATTACAAAAACTGTGGTCAAATTAATCTATTAAAATAAAATTAAGCAAAATTCCCTTTTCTTTCCAGGCCTGTATTGATATTTTTTAGCTCCCTAAGTTGAGAGTGACTGACAACCCTTCAGTCATATGCACAACACTCTCAACATTCCATGCACAGCTCCCTATTTTAACTTATCACCTTCTTTTCCATTACCTTCCAAACGTTTTCCTAACCAATCAACTTGCTTTCACAGCTTCCCGTTTTCTGTTACTTTAAATATTCCCCTGCCACAGTTACCTTGTCTCTTAAGCATTTTCTCCCTTCACCGTTCACTCCACATTTACACAAAATTCCCAAAAATTGTGAAACCTTAATCTACTCCCTTCCCAATCTCACCTTTACTACCACTCTCACCTCAATGCTTTCACTGCCAGCCAATCTCACTTCAAAAACTTTTAATTTCATTCAATCCCACACTGCCTCTCCCACACCGAACAGCACACCCACTCCCTTCAGCTGTCAGATCCTCTCTGCAACTGCCAACCAGCCCCGTCTCCCAGGAAACCCCTCCTTAGCTTCCCATTCCAAACCCTTCTCAAAATTCCAAGCTACATTGCTGACCGGCGGAATGTTCGCCAGCACAAGTAAAACCCCATTTTACAACTTTGTTTTTTTTCTTCTTTCCCTAACCCCATGTTACAATATCACCACATCTTGAGATGTTGTTAAATAGAGCCTGCGCCATAAGAATGAGCTCTGTGGGTGCCAGTGGGAGCTGAACACATAATATTAAGCAACCTCCTTCATTATGTTGTAAAAATCACCCCAAATCAGGGGCGTAGCTAAGGGTGCCATCCAATTTTGGCCCAGGCCCGCCCACCCAAGGCACACTGAAGCAGCCTTTTTCACATTTTCTACTGTGTGAGTCGCGAAGCATACCACCGCAGCAGACGGCACCGCTCAGCTGATCTCCAGGCTCCAGCACACCTACCTTTCAAGCTTGCAGAGGCAGACTGGCAGAGAGTCGGGCAGTCGGCACGCAACTCGAAATGCAGTCGCATCGCGCCGCTTGTTGGTTGTTCCATCCTATGTGGTGGTGGTATGATCGTATGACCTTGGCTGTGTGCAACGGCGTGCTCAGCCTTGCTCCGCTCCTCTCATCTCCATCCGCTCACCAGCTCGTGGCCATCAGGGCAGGTTAAAAAATACATGCACATGCACGCAGGGTTGAGCATTGAGGAGCTAGTGCGAGCCTGGCCCTGGCCTGGAAACGTGGGAAAGGTTCTTCAAGTTCCAGTCTTGGACAGTACCGAACCGTGGTGCAACTTTACTGCCAAGCAGCTGCCAGCCCAGCCCAGCACTGCAGGTAATACAATTTAAATGTTTTTTTTGTTTACATCATAATTTTAACATCATCGTGTAATAGTTTTTTAAATTTAGCTAGCTGGGGCCTGGGCACTATTAAAATTTATTGTTGTGGAATTTCCGGGTGGGGTAAGCACTTCACTGCCTAGGGCAAAATATGTATATATTTAATGATTAAATATACCTTTTTTTTGCCCTGCAGTGAAGAGCCCACACCACCCCAGAAGCCCACCACCATGACCAGCCAGCATTTTGATTACTCTTTTGCAATCAAATGATGGCTCTGGTCTGGTAGTGGGCTTCTGGATGGGGAGGGGGTAGACGTTCCACTGCCTAGGGCAATGAGGGAGCCCATCCCCACCCAAAAATCCCCAACAATAATTTTAATAGTGCCAAGCTAGCTTAATTTTTAAAAAGTTGTCTTTCTCTCATTTTTGGTGGGTTTTTGGGTGGGGATGGTCTCTGCAGTGCCTAGTTTAAAATTAAGAAAAATAAAAGTGTAGGCGGCGGTGGGTTTTCTCTGGGTTCTCTCTCTCTCTCTCTGTATGTATATATATATATATATATATTTATTTAGTTATATAGTGCCCACCAATATTAGCTTGAGCCCAGCCCAAAATGTAAGGTCTGGCTACGCCACTGCCCCAAATCATTTTCAAAATACCATGTAAAATGAGCTTATCTTGTTGGGCAGACTGAATGGACCATGCAGGTCTTTATCTGCGTCATTATTATGTTACTATGAAATGTTGGCACCCTATGAGCTGTGCTTTCGACTATAGTACAACACTAGCTGTAACGGGTGCTACTCTTATACCCCAAGCTGTCATGACCCATCCTTAACCATGTTCAGACGTTAACATGGGATTTTTTTTTTACCACACTGGCTGGTTTTAACAGGCAGTAGCCATTACCATGGTTCCACATTAATCCTACCAAGGGATAAAAACCCTGTAGTTATCAGTCACACAACTTAATAAAGGCCCCCTTGTAACTGGGTCCTTAGTGCCAGATGTTGTAAAAAACAAAACAAAACACTGTGCAGGTTGAAAAATGTGAGAAAAACTTGTAGCCAGTACTGGCTTTAACTAACTGAATGCATGATCTGAATAAAATGTTCATCTTGTTAAAATGCAGAAGAAAGGATAGTCTCATTAAAATGATTTGCTGATATGACTTACAATTTATTTAATCTTTACCTTTTTTATGTAAATATCCTTCAACTAAGATTTAAATAGTATCATTTTAAATATATTTTGTAAAGTATAATTAGATGCACTGTCAAAATGGGAAGACAAATTAAAAGTGCAATTCACACCGTAATAGCGGCATCGCCACCAAGGAGCTAGTAATCTTTGCACACTCCTCACAGCAGAATGTACTTCAGTCTCTGTGGGGCACATGATTATAGACTCACAGTGAAACCAAGATTTAAATTATTCATAAATGCAGGTTTCCTTCCCTGGAAAAATGTATATATACTCAGACAAGAAAACTGTTAATTCTTAGCTTCTTTTTTCTCAATGTGTTAATGTATTAGTTTTGCTAAACACTGAGCAATATGCTATCAGATGCATAACTGTGCACTTAAGATTGAACATTCATGTAGTCTCCATATAGATGGACTTGTTTGTTAGCCATAATATGCTAAGCCTTAAAATTGTATTTCACTGTGCATATACCAGATGGTAGTTTATGGTAACCATTTTGACTCCATGGAAAAAAATGTTAATTTCTGTTATCATTCATGTACAGCATCCATTAAAAAAAATAACAAAGCCATTGAAGTAGCATGCTGAGAAAAGGCAATGTACATATTGGGGAACAGTTGGAAAAATAGATTTGTGTTTGCCTGTTGAATGAGATACTACCCCATTGTTCTGGATTGAAAGGATTCTAGTTAGGGCATTTACTCTTGCAATGTGACTTCCTAAACATGCTTCAGTTGCACATTAAGGAGTCCTTTTTCAAAGCTGCGGTAAGTACTAACTCATGCTCACCGCAACTCAAGAGGGCATACCAAGGGGCACACTGCGGCATCCTATGGTAGAGTGGAGGAGTGGCCTAGTGGTTAGGGTGGTGGACTCTGGTCCTGAGGAACTGAGTTCAATTCCCACTTCAGGCACAGGCAGCTCCTTGTGACTCTGGGCAAGTCACTTAACCCTCCATTGCCCCAGGTACAAATAAGTACCTGTATATAATATGTAAGCCGCATTGAGCCTGCCATGAGTGGGAAAGTGTGGGGTACAAATGTAACAAAAAATAAATAAAAGATGCAAATGTGCATGCGCTACCCATGTGCTAATTATTATAGTTTTTTGCTAAGGGGTCATGTCAAAGGGTGGAGAGTGGGCATGTATATGCTAATTAGCACATCGGTTTTGCCGCTTGCTAACTGATTAGCACAGGATTGGTGCATGAGCCCTTACTGCCTACAAAATAGATGGCATTAAGGTCCCACATGGCAATAGCCATGTGCTAATCGCAACATTAGCCCATGCCAACAAAAGGAAAGAGGGAAACAAAAGTACAAAAATAAAAGGCAAAACAAAGAACACCGAGGGCTCCCAGGACTGGGAGAGCAAATAGATCTTTATTGTGAGACCTGACACAGGCTGTGTTTTGCCATCTGCACCTGCATCAGGAGTCTGTTAAGTAATACAGAAATGTACAAAGTTATACAAAATAAGAGACAATGTTACATACATTAAAATATGAGTACAAACATGCATTTAGAAAAATTGACAAACTCTCTATAAAATCACCAAAAAATTGCAAAGTACACAATAAATATTAACTAATGATAAATTGTGTGACCAGTATTCCACAAACCTAAGAGTGTTCAGCATATCACAAACATTCAATTGTGACCAGCATTTCAGAAACATAAATAAGTGATAGAAACAACAACTCTGAAAAAATCTGTGCAAAACCAATCCTCCCCAGTCTGTATGATAGTCCACTAGATGAATAAGAGCTACTCAAAGTAAAAATCGGAACAATTGTTAAAAATACTAAAAAACAGTTAAAAATCAGAAAGACTGATTAAACCCTATTGCATAAAACCACTAGTTTATTAAGCTACCTATCGAACCTAGTTAGAAAGAGTGAGCCTGCTCACTATCACAACACTTATTCCTAATGATGTTCCCCATATAGAAAATACAGCAAACCAGACTGATCACCAATCAAAATAACAAATAACCTAAATTGATCCAAACATTAGAAAGCATTGTGCTTTATGAAGAGCCAAGAACAAAAGGATATGGGACACTCCTTAAAAGTGTGAATCAGGAACTAGAATCCTTTCTTTAAAAATAAGCCATTATTAAAGTATAAAGAAAGAGATAAATTCACAACTGCTCCAGATTAGCTTATGCCATAAGTGCGAAACAGCATCGCTATTCAGATGAGTCACATAGTGTAGTGCTTTCAGACCATGCCATAACCAAAATCAATGGTCATGTGCAATGGACTAAATTCTGTATATCACGACTAAACAATCAGTGCCAAAACAAAATATGCCTAGGAAGTACACCTAAATTCGGCTATTTTATAGAATAAGCCTAAATTTCTACATGGAAATAGATACGTGATCACCCGTCTGCATGACTAAATTTAGTCCTGAATCTAATAGGTACCGACCAAGTTATTAATATGCAGGGGACACCCATCAAGTCTTCTACAATTATAATTGTCCAAGGCAACTAAATTCTTAAACACAGTACGATGACCAGCACGTGCACTTTACCAAGAATTTTGTTGCATGGACAAAATATAATTTAGACCGGGCAGTTATGCCAAGTGAAACTTGGTGTAAATGCTGATGCCTAATTAGACGTGAACGGGGTGTATTCTATAACAACAAACAGATTTTAGAAATGCCCATGACCTGCCCATGACCATGCCCCCTTTTCAATTATGTGACTTAGAATTTACACGCATCGTGTTATAGAATACGCTTAGACAGTTCTGCGCATGAATGAATACCTCTGAATACCAAAATAATATAGCCCTTCAACTATATAAAATATATATCAAATCCCTCTTGGCGCAGCCCAGGAAAACTTGCATATACCTATAATAACATATAAAATGGTGATCAAAAACTGCAGAATATGTCAATTATGAGGAACCCAAAATAGAAATGTTGATCACAAAGATATATCTCATTACATCAAAGGGTAGTTGGCAGTAGAAAAACATTTTCATAGGCTGCATACGCTTGGTAGCGCTATAAAATGCTAAATAGTAGTAGTAGTAGTTCATGCCTTTCGAAGCCTAGCATTGCTGTTCAGAAAGCCCTATCTGAGGGAAACATACAGCCATTTGAAAGAATGTGAATGCATATAAGCAGAGTTGAGGTGTCACCCCCAGACCACAAGAACCTGTAGAGGCAAATCACAACTCTGCGAGTTCACCCATCAAGAATGTGAACATCACAATTTTAAGTGCCACAGCCAGAATTATTTAGAAAACACCTGCAGTCAATTTGAAAAAAAATATAGAATAAAACTCAGCTTTCAATGTTCTCTCTTTGACATATACTATCAACTGAGACAGTATTTAATAAGTGAAAGCTGCCTGCACAGACTTTTCAGGGTTCTTTTTTTAACACATACAACCTTCAATAAGTAAAGACTGCTTGTGTGGGAGCCTAATGATGGGCCTATAAAGTTGCTCCATGGAAACAAGCTGTCTGCTTTACAGTTTGGGCTCGGTGGTCTTTTATGCTTTCTGAGCACCCCTCTGGATGGTATATAAGACTGTCTATAAGATCTGTTCACCCCAACTGAATGACCTGAACTGGACTCTGTGGGACAGAGTGGAGCTAGGCATGTACAGCAATACAATTTTTTGCACTGATAGTTTATTACCTATAACCCTCCTCACCAGAAGGGAACCAGGCATGGTTACGAGTAAGTGTGATCAATTGGATCCCTACATAGACGGATAACAAGGCGAGAAGGAGAGGTGAGACCTTCACAGGGGTGCAGACAGTAGGGAATGGAGTGGGATGGATCATGGGAAATGACTAAAGTTCATTGTAGGGGAAAAGGCACCATGTGATTAGAAAAGAAGCTTGGTTAATTTTAAGTTTAGATAGAGTAAGATAGTTTAGGGTATATATTTGTTAGAAATGTATGTACATATAGAAAGAAGGATAAGAATTATATTAACTGGCTAAATAAAAGGAGATATTATTGTTAGGTAGAATAAAGGGAAGTGTGGAAAGTCCCCAGCTGAGCAACAGAATATAGCTAGCTCATCATAGAGTCAGACGGTTAGGAGAAGATAGTTGGGTTATATGACTTTTATTACAGGTTTCTCTGATTAGGAATTTGTACATGGTGAAACAAATGATGAATATTAGAAGGAATTATAAAGCATATGTAACAGTTTGTATAATTTGCTGTTCACCTTTGTACCACATGTTCTTAGCTTGTATCAGGGTTGACTGAATGTAACATATTTCAAGGCTGTTCAACTAAAAGTTTGCAAAAAAACAGAAATTAGAACTTGGTGATAGACAAGAGACAGGATATAACTGGCTGACCACATGAAGCCAGGATATCAGAAAATAGCTCTAGATATGAAGGCTATGTGACACAGGAACAAAGTAGAGGGTGGGATAGAATATTCTGGAACATGGGTGGAATAAATAATTAGCTGAGAAATGATTGGTGACACATAAGTAAATACTGGGACAGACCGAAAGTACATCAAGCCCAGCATCCTGTTTCCAACAGTGGCCAATCCAGGTCACAAGTACCTGGCAAGGTCCCCAAAAAGTGCAATACATTTTGTACTGCTTATTCTAGAAATAAGCTGGCAATTTTAATAATGGTCCATAGACTTTTCTTTTAGGAAGCCAGCCAAACCTTTTTAAACCCCACTAAGCAAACTTCTTTTACTACATTCTCCGGCAATTAATTCCAGAGCTTAATTACTCTTCTCTGTTTCTAATTCCACTATATCTTTTTTGAGATGCGGTGACCAGAATTGAACAAATATTCAAGGCGTGGTTGCAAGATGGAGCAATACAAAGGCATTATAACGTCCTCATTTTTGTTTTCCAATCTTTTCCTAATAATAACTAACATTCTATTTGCTTTCTTAGCTGCCGCCACACACTGAGCAGAGGATTTCAACATATCATCAACGATGATGCCTAGATCCCTTTCCTGGTCGGTGACTCCTAATGTGGAACCTTGCATTATGTAGCTATACTTTGGGTTCCTCTTTCCCAAATGCATCACTTTGCACTTGCTCACATTACACGTCATCTGCTATTTAGATGCCCAGTCTCCCAGTCACGTAAGGTCCGCTTGTAATTTTTCACAAACCTCTTGCAACTTAATAACTTTGAATAACTGTGTCGTCAGCAAATTTAATTACCTCACTAGTTACTCCCATCTCTAGATCATTTATAAATATGTTAAAAAGCAGTGGTCCCAGCACAGACCCCTGGGGAACCCCACTATCTACCCTTCTACATTGAGAATACTGGCCATTTAACCCTACTCTCTGTTTTCTATCTTTTAACCAGTTTTTAATCCACAATAGGACACTGCCTCCTATCCCATGACTCTCCAATTTCCTCTGGAAACTTTCATGAGGTACTTTGTCAGACGCCTTTTGAAAATCCAGATACACAATATCGACCAGCTCACCTTTATCCACGTTTGTACACCCATTCAAAGAAATGTAATAGATTGGTGTGGCAAGATTTCCCTTCACTAAATCCATGTTGGCTTTGTCTCATTAATCCATGCTTTTGAATATGCTCTGTAATTTTGTTCTGTATAAACATGAATAAGGTGACATGTTCTGCGAGGGTACATGATTTCCTGCCTTATGATATGTATTGAGACAGTGTGTATAAAAGAAGGTGAAACCAAGATACAGGGAGGCAGACTACTTCCTCCATGTCAGGGAGCTGACTGGCTAGATATGCCTCTCTAACTGTTGTTTTTCTTTATTTCAGACTTGCATCTAAATTTGTGCTGCTGAGCAACTGTTGGACTTTTTATTATTCCTGAATAAATCTTTCTTTTTATTTCATCTGTAAGTAACTGGTGATATTTGTTTTATTTGTGCAAGGGTACTGAGCTGCTTACCAGGGCTGGGAGCACTCCAGCTAAGCTGGGGTAGGTGTGTGCAGGAGGGCCCCCAAAAGGCTGGGGGTTCATTTCTGACCCACACACCTACACACAACGTCAGGGTTTTCACTTCATGTAAACGTATAAAATATATCACAAGAGAGCAGATAGTTCAATCTCACTATTTAAATCAGCTGGAGTAACAGTGTCTAGTTCAAAGATAAGGCGTTACTCTTGCTGACGCAAAATGCAATCTATATCCCCACCACGCTTTGGTATTTTACCTATCTTAAATACAAAAAAAATCTTAAATCATCAAACGTATGTGCTAAGGCTAGGCAATGTTGGACCAATGGAGCTACAGTATTATTTACTTTTAATCATTCTACTTTTAATTTTTCTCACTTTTGGCCTATATATAATAATGAACAGGGGCAAATGATAAATGTGCACAACATTATTGGTATTACAGTCAGAATGATGTTGTAAAGGATATATTTTCCCAGTTCACAGGTGCACAAATTCAATAATAGAAGAAAAAATATATACAGTAGATGCCAGTTAAGTGGGACACCGGTTAATTGGTGCAGCCACTTATTTAGTCCAAATCCAGGATAACAAAAATAAAAGCATATTTTTAAGGTAGAAAAGGTTTCCTTATTTTCGGTACTGTGCCATTTAATTGGGCCAATAGTATCCACATTTGCATTCACTAGTCTGTTATTCTCTGGCCCCAAGGGCAGCCCAAGGCAATCTGCTGCCTAAGGCAAAGGTTGAAATGATGCCCCCACCCCACCACCACCACTCCCAGCTCCTCCTCAAAACTACAATCAGGGAGTAAGGGGGTTAAGAGTCATATAAAACAATTAAGCAATTAAGTTTAATATAAAATCATGAAAATGCATATATGAGTCATATATTTGTATATTGTATGCACATAAATCCAAAGTCAAACAGCCTGATGCATTGAACCACACACAAAAGAAAAATGTCCAGTCCATTCTACCAGGGTTGAGCCCTCTGTTGCTGGCGGTTGCCATCTCCTAGCTATGGGATCAGGGGTGCAGGGAGGGAGTGTCTTTTATTAAAGAGAAGAGCTTCAGGGGCTCTTTTCCAGCTGGAAAAGAAATACTGCTTCAGATTCCTATACAGAACCTATATATCAACAGAATCTCTCTTTTATAAAAGGAAAACAAAGGCCATCACTTAGTGAAAATTAATAATAGTAACAATAATAGACTGAAAACTAGAAACAAATATGTAGACATAAAATGAAATAGAAATAAAAAAAAAACTGAGTGGATGACTCAGAACCTCAAAGAAGTAGAAATGGAGATACACTTTCCGCTGGGCCAGGGCCCATGTGCCCCCTGCACCCACCCACCCACCCACCCATCTATCCATTGTGAATTGATACAAAACCTGAAGAAAATTCAAACTCCAATAAACATTTATCCCCCTGTTTACCAAGCCACACTAGCAGCTGCCATGTGTTAATTCCAACACAGCCCATTCACTTTGAATGGGCTGTGTCGGCATTGCCGTATGACTTAGAAAACAGGGGGTTTAGCAAACAAGTCATACAACAGTAGCATCAATGCTATGATACAAACAGCAAGAACTATACTTATTACTGCTGGAGGAATTCAGTGCAAAATGAAAATTTCTGCATAAAACATTTTGGGAAATTCTCCCCTGTTAACTAAGCAATGCTAACAGCTGCTGTGCAGCAATGCCAACACAGCCCATTCAAAGTGAATTGAGTGACTAAGTTGTCTCCCAAAAGCTTTTGAATTGAAACTTCACTGATTGTGAGTGATATTTCCCCTTGGCCTCACTCAGGGATTGGAGGCAAAGACCTGAGGGGATATCTAAAGCAAACAGAACAGGTGGACTTGACCCTGTACCATCACAGTTAGTAAAGACACAGGGGATAGTTGTTCAATGATTAGAAGATTTGGTTAATTCTGTTTGTTTGGTGAGCTATATGCTGCCTGTCCTGCTTACAGAAACAATTAGATCAATATTCACGAACATAAAATTTTTACCTAGAGGTGGTAACTGACTATTTTGAGTGGAAAACAAGAGTTTCTTGTTGGGGCATGCATGTGATTGTAATACAAAGAAAATCGGGACTCTAGAATGTAAATTATCAAAAGATGTGCTTAAATGTGGAGAAAAACCCTCAGATGTGCTTAAATGTGGAGAAAAACCCTCAGAAACCTGGGACTAAACTGCCTCAGGTTTAGAGCGGGGTTACTAATTTTTGAGTAACTCACGCCTAGATTCTATCATCGGGAAAAAAAACTCCACTTAAATATTTGTTGATTATTACAGCTTATATGTCTGTCCGCTTATTATATCTTGTTGTATCAGGCATACAAAATGTGGTTCTAAACAATTGCCTCTTGATGTTTTACAAGAGGCAATTGTTTAGAACCACATTTTGTATGCCTGATACAACAAGATATAATAAGCGGACAGACATATAAGCTGTAATAATCAACAAATATTTAAGTGGAGTTTTTTTTCCCGATGATAGAATCTAGGCGTGAGTTACTCAAAAATTAGTAACCCCGCTCTAAACCTGAGGCAGTTTAGTCCCAGGTTTCTGAGGGTTTTTCTCCACATTTAAGCACATCTGAGGGTTTTTCTCCACATTTAAGCACATCTTTTGATAATTTACATTCTAGAGTCCCGATTTTCTTTGTATTACATTACGAACTACAGACTCTAGATAATACTGCAACATTGCATACATTTTCGATGCATGTGATTGTACCTAGCTCTTGTGAAGTTGCCTTATCAGTGGGGGGGGGGGGGGGGATTTCAGCTAGTGGGAAAGTTGAACTGCTTAAATACCTCAATAAAACACTAGTGCATTGCCTTTGGACCCATGACTCACTAGTTGGATAAAGGCAGTCAAGTCAGAGTTGTTTGATATTCTTTTATGTATAGTTTAGCTCTCCTTGTTGGTAAGCCGGTTGCTTCAGTCCTGAAGAGAGTGCGTATTCAGCCTATATTAAAGAAATCCTCATTGGGCCCATCCTTACCTAGTTCCTATGATCTGATTTTGAGCCTTCTCTCTCTGACTAAGCTGATTGAATGTTCTGTGTTGACTCAGCTAAAGGCTTTTCTTGATACATATCATCCACTGGATTTACCTCAACATGGGTTTCAGAGAAACCATGGGAATGAGACATGAATGACCTCTTTGTGTGACAGGCTGTTGCATGACCTTGAAGATAGAAGTACTGGTTTTTTATTGATATTTTAAAATGTTTTGTCAACATTTCATTCCAATAAGCATGACCTCCTTTTGTTGAGTTTGAGATCATTAGGGACAGGGTCAGCAGTGTTACACTGGTCTGAATCATATTTAGCAAGTCAAGTTGTGCTTCAGATCTCTGCATTCTTCACATAATTATTGAGCATTTATTTGCAAACTTTAAATGAAGTTATAAGTACATTTGACATATTTTATCATTGTTGGCAGATGACTTGATGATATAAACCTCTTATTATTCCTGATGGTGTTTCCTTTCCAATATTATCGAATCCTTTCAGACAATTGTGCAATGGCTGTCTGCTCATGAGCCGATGCTGAATTATCAAAAAACAAAAACAAAGCTATGTTTCTTAGCTTGTTTTATTCATTATTTGATTCAGGAATTGGATTTGCAGACTTTAGTCCTAACAAAATTATGATGTGGGAGGGAGATTCTATTCTATTAACTCAGGGTTGAACAGAAGAATTTACTGAATATGTTTTTCAAAAGACTGGAAAGAAAAGAAAGGAGCTAAGATGATACTTAGGGGGTAATTCTATAAGGAATTCCAATAAGCAGCAAGAAGGTGTATAATTGTTGGTATTTTAGTTTTCTATCAGGCTTATTTTCATAAATTGGGAGATGGCCGGCGATCTCACAAAAGCGGTGAAATCGGTATAATTGAAAGCTGCTTTTTTGACACCATCACCGCTTTCCTGTCACCGAGCCAGTGAAAGTTCAAGGGGGCGTGTCGGCGGCGAAGCAAAGGTGGGACATGGGCGGGCATAAGCGTGGCTACCAGATGGCCGGCTTTTGCTGATAATGGAAAAAAAAGCGGCGTTAATCAGTATTTCGCCGCTTTTACTTGGTCCTTTTATTTTCACAACCAAGCCTCAAAAAGGTGCCCAAACTGACAAGATGACCACCGGAGGGAATGGGGGATGACCTCCCCGTAGTCCCCCAGTGGTCAGCAACCCCCTCCCACACTAAAAAAATAAAAATAAAAACCTTTTTTGCCAGCCTCAAATGTCATACCCAGCTCCCTGACAGCAGTATGCAGGTCCCTGGAACGGTTTATGTTGGTTGCAGTGGACTTCAGGCAGGTGGGCCCAGGCCCATCCCCCCCTACCTGTGTTGAGCCCTCCAAACCCCCCCCAAAACCCACTCTACCCACATCTAGGTGCCCCCCTTCACCCATAAGGACTATGGTAGTGGTGTAGAGTTGTGGGGAGTGGGTTTGGGGGGGCTCAGCACCCAAGGTAAGGGAGCTATGCACCTGGGAGGTATATGTATATATTTTTTTAATTTTTAGAAGTGCCCCCTAGGGTGTCCGGTTGGTGTCCTGGCATGTCATGGGGACCAGTGCACTACAAATGCTGGCTCCTCCCACAACCAAATGCCTTGGATGTCGCCGGGTTGGAGATCGCCGGCATTTTTTTCCATTATCGCTGAAAATCAAAACCGGACATCTCAAACCCGGCGAACTCTGGTATTTGGCCGGGCTAAACCGTATTATTGAAAAAAAAATGGCCGGCCATGTTTTTCGATAATACAGTTCCGGCCAGCTGTAGTGCCGCTGCCAACAGATCGCCAGCGATCTATTTCATTTATGTATGTAAATGACCTTTTATAGAATACTGACAGTGGAAACATATGCACCATGATTTAATGTCATTTACTATCCATTCTTCTCCCTTAGAGATCCTATATACTTGTCACAATCTTTCTTGAATTCAGATATATTCTTCATCTCTACCACTTCCACTGGAGGGTCATTCCATGAATTCACTGACCTTTCCAAGACTAAGTGACATCATGAGCATTTTGGCTTCCTGAACCATGGGATGCTTTTGTAAGCGCTTCTGAGTAGAGATGGTGTCGAAGTGTTTTCAGCAGCAAACTGGCTAATCTGCTGAAGAGAGCTTTAAATTAGAATCATTGAGACAGGGTGATCCAAGCCCCCAGGTAAGTACAAGCCCTTAAGTAAGTGAAGCATTAAATACCTCTACACAAATGGGAAAAGGGAAATGTCTGGAAAGCAGTATATACTAATGCCCGAAGTTTGGGAAATAAGGTTTTAAATCTTGAGGCTGTGATGGAAGAGGCTGGTTTGGATTTAGTAGCGATCACAGAGACATGGTTCACAGAGAATCATGACTGGGATATAGTTACACTGGACTATAATCTGTTCAGGAAAGACAGGGTTGAAAGAATCAAAATATAGCTGTGAAAGTGGAAGTTCTACTAATAAGTGATTTAAATATGCCAGTTGTTGATTGGGGTATCCCTATTGCGGGGTCTTTAGAAACAAGGAGATCCTGGATTCTCTATGGGGGTGGGGGGAACTATTCCAGCACTTGCTAATGGAATCCATGCAGGATGGGGCCATACTGGAATTAATGTTTACTAATGGGGATAGTGTTTCTGATGTTCTAGTAGTATGGCATTCAATGATCACTAGATGGTGTGGTTTAATACTAAGACAAGTGTGGAGAGGGTTCATTAAGCTCTAGACTTCATAAAAACTAACATTCAGATGGGGCCTTACCTCAAGGAATTGCTGTCTGGATAGGAACTTCAGGAAGAAGCTAGAAAGCAGTGGGCAAAACTGGCAGGAGATATTGTAAGGGCAACCAACCTTTTTGTAAGGAAAGTAAATAAAAGTAAGAGGAAAAGGAGGTCACTTTGGTTCTCAAACGTTGTAGCTGAAAAAGTAAAGAAAAAGAGGTGAGCTTTTATAAACTACAAGAGATCACAGAAAGAGGAAGACAGGCGACAATATCTGGAAAAGCTTAGATAAACTGGTAGAGTAGTCAGGAAAGCAAAGATGCAAATGGAAAAAATAGCTAATACGGGAAATTGGGGGAAAGACATTTTGTAGATATGTTAATGATAGAAGGAAGTATAAAAGTGGCATTGTGATTGTTATGATTGGGGTCTGAACCCCTCTCAAACTTACCTCTTTCCTGGGGGTCAGCTTCTTAGCTGGCTTCTGTTTCTTTTCTCTGTCCTTTCTGAGCTGGCTCTGTCTCTCTGTGCTGGCAGCTTCCAGCAGCATGGGGGTTAATTGTTTTACTTTACTACAGCTGTGTGTTGCCTGAGTTGCTCTAACTCTCTTTGGGTGTACTGGCTTCAAGTATTTCACGGTTTTGCATTGGTGTGGGTTGGGTCTCTCTGGGTCAGTGTGCTTTTGCCTAGGTCTAGGGAGTGTGACATCATCAGGGAGGGCCTTGATAAGGAAGTGGTGTTGTTTCCTTCAGAGCCTTTGCAACAGTGGTGTTTGCTTTAGGTAGGGTGGTGCAGTGTGCACTTCTGACCTTGTGTCTAGTTTCCCTGCTTGCTTTTGCTAAGGTCCAGGTTAGTGTTAGTGCAGTGTGCACTGGTGACTGTGTGTTTAGCTTTCCTGCTTTTCCCTTTTGGTTCCCTTCTGTTCCCTCTTGGTTTTGGTAGCATTGCTGTGTGTAGGGCTTTGGAAGCTCTGTTGTTGATAGAAGTACTTCAGGGTTTGGTGTTGTTAGGAACACTGCAGAGTTTGCTGTTAGAAGTACTTCTGGTGTTTGTGCTATTAGGAGCATTGCAGTCTTTGCTGTTGGTGTTTGGTGCTTTAGAAGCACTTTTGGCTTATGTGTTAGCTTCCCTCCTTGTGGCTCCCCTGTCTTCCCTTTTAGTGCTAGGAGCTCTTCTGGTTGCTTGCCAGAGTAGTGCTTAGGAAGCACCTTGTTAGTTGTATCTAGCTTGCTAGAGCAGTGCTTAGGTAGCTGGTTTAGTTTTGTGTTTAGCTTATTAGTGTAAAGCTCTGCTTGTAGCTTGGTGCTTAGTAGCACCTGTGTTAGCTTTGTATTTAGTACCCTGCTCTGTTAGTTTAGGGCTTAGGAAGTCCCTTTCTTGAGCAGGGATTAGGAGCTCCTGTTTAGTATAGGGCTTAAGAAGTCCTTTTGTCAGTTTACTGTTAGGAACACTCCTGCTGGTTTAGGGCTTGGGAGCACGTAGATCAGTTTAGGGTTAGGAGCACTTCTGTTTCCAGTCCTGGTCCCTATGTCATCCGGTATCCAGTAAGTCCTGTCGGCTACTCAAACCCAGGAGCTCAACTCTTGGGGGGCTTAGTAGCTAAGTACAGGTGAAGCTGTTGGACCAGTCCAGTGTGCTCCAGTCCTGTGTCCTCCAGTCCGGGGGACCAGTCCAGGGTGTTCCAGTCTGGTGTGCTCCAGTCCAGTGTGTTCCGGTCCGGTGTGTGTTCCAGTCCTGTGTCCTCCAGTCCGGGGGATTCCAGTCCATGTGTTCCGGTTCGCTGGGCAGTGCCTGCAGTCCCTGCCGGTGTGCTTACCCAGTGTTGGTTGGTGGGTTTTGCCTGCTGCTGTCGCTCCTCGTCAGCAGCCCAAGGGCTCACGTTTGCTCCAGAGCCCGGCCCCGCGGGCTCTGAACCTGAGAACCTGACAGTGATTCACAAAGGTAAAGGGGAGGAATAAGTAGAAGCTGATAAAGATAAGCTGGAATTATTTAACAAATATTTCTATTCTGTGTTCATAGCTGAAGGGCCAGGAGCAGGACCACTGAAGACAAAGCAATTTTCAGAGGACTGTGTTCATGAGGAGCTGGCTAAACTAAAGATTGACAAAGCAATGGAGCCAGATGGCTTACATCTGAGGGTACTAAAGGAAGTTAGGGAAGTTCTAGCGATTCTGCTGGCTGACCTTTTCAATGATTCTCTGGAGTCGGGAGTGGTCCAGGAGGACTGCAGATGTAGTCCCTCTCCACAAAACAGAAGTAAGAAAGAGGTTTGGAACTACAGGCTGGTAAATCTGACTTCTGTGATAAGTAAATTAACGGAAACACTTTTAAAATATGATTGAGGTTTACACAATCCTGAGTGGTGTAGAACGGGTGAAAGTGAATCAATTTTTCACTTTTTCAAAAAGTACAAAGGCCAGCAGGCTTATTTTCGAAAGAGAAGGGCGCCCATCTTTCGACACAAATCGGGAGATGAACGTCCTTCTCTCAGGGTCACCCAAATCGGCATAATCGAAAGCCGATTTTGGGCATCCTCAACTGTTTTCCATCGTGTGGACAACCAAAGTTTCTGGGGATGTGTCGGACGCTTAGCGAAGGCGGGACTGGGGTGTGCTTAACACATGGGCATCCTCGGCCGATAATGGAAAAAAGAAGGGCGTCCCTGATGAACACTTGGCCGACTTGGTCCATTTTTTCTTGCGACCAAGCCTCAAAAAGGTGCCCCAACTGACCAGATGACCACCAGAGGGAATCGGGGATGACCTCCCCTTACTCCCCCAGTGGTCACCAACCCCCTCCCACCCTAAAAAAAAACTTTAAAAGTATTTTTTGCCAGCCTCAAATGTCATACCCAGCTCCCTGACAGCAGTATGCAGGTCTCTGGTGCAGTTTTAGTGGGTACTGCAGTGCACTTCTGGCAGGCAGACCCAGGCCCATCCCCCCTACCTGTTACACTTGTGGTGGTAAATGTGAGCCCTTCAAAACCCACCCAAAACCCACTGTACCCATATGTAGGTGCCCCCCTTCACCCCTTAGGGCTATGGTAGTGTTGTACAGTTGTGGGGAGTGGATTTGGGGGGGCTCAGCACCCAAGGTAAGGGAGCTATGCTCCTGGGAGCAATTTATGTCCACAGCAGTGCCCCCTAGGGTGCCCAGTTGGTGTCCTGCCATGTGAGGAGGACCAGTGCACTACGAATGCTAGCTCCTCCCATGACCAAATGGCTTGGATTTGGTCGTTTCTGAGATGGGCGTTCTCGGTTTCCATTATCGCCGAAAACCGGGCACTACCGGTTGACCTAAATGTTGAGATTTGGGCATCCCCGACCGCATTATCGAAACGAAAGATGGATGTCCATCTTGTTTCGATAATACAGGTTTCCCCGCCCCTTCGCCAGGACGTCCTGCTAGGACGCCCTCAGGAAAACTTGGGCGCCCCATTCGATTATGCCCCTCCAGGATACACTCTATCAAATTCCATGGAAATACTTTTAAAACGAATAAGAGGAAATATTTTTTCACTCAAAATAGTTATGCTCTGGAAATGGCTGCTGGAGGATATGGTAATGGTGGTTAGAGTATCTGGGTATATAAAGGTTTCAACAAGTTTCTGGAGGAAAAGTCTATAGTCTGTTATTGAGATGGACATGGGGGTAGCCACTACTTGCCCCTGGATTGGTAGTATGGAATTCTGCTACTATTTAGGTTTCTGCCAGGTGCTTGTGACCTGGATTTGCCACTGTTCGAAGCAGGATACTGGGCTAGATGAGCCATTAGTCTGACCGAGTATCATTATACCAGGGGCGTAGCCAGACTTTGGCAGGAGGGGGTCCAGAGCCTGAGGTGAGGGGGCACATTTTAGCCCCCCCGGCGCTGCTGACCCCCCCCCCCCCCCCCCCCCCCCCCGCCATTGCCGACACCCTCCCCCCCACCATTGCCACCACCCCTACTACTACTACTACTTAACAATTCAAAAGCGCTACTAGGGTTACGCAGCGCTGTACAATTTAACATAGAGGGACAGTCCCTGCTCAAAGAGCTTACAATCTAAGAGAGAAGTGAATGGTCAGTCAGATAGGGGTAGTCTGGATTTACTGAACGGTAAGAGTTATGTGCCGAATGCAGCATTGAAGAGGTGGGTTTTAAGCAAAGACTTGAAGATGGGCACCACCAACAACAACTTTGACCCCCCCCCTCCCGCCGCCAACCCTCCCCCGCCATCACCGTTGCCTACCTTTGCTGGCGGGGGACCCCCAACCCCCACCATCCGAGGTCCTCTTCTTCCTTCTTCAGACTCACAGAAACAGAATGAAGCCTTGCGATCTGCAGGGCTTCGTTCTGTTTCTGTGAAGTCTGACATCCTGCATTTTGTACGTGCAGGACGTCAGACTCAGAAACAGAATGAAGGAAGAAGAGGACCTCGGCTGGCGGGGGTTGGGGTCCCCCGCCAGCAAAGGTAGGCGATGGCGGGTTGACGACGGGTTGGCGGCGGGAGGGGGGTTGAGAGGGTCATCGGCAGGGGGGTCCAGGGCCAAATCCACAGTGGCCAGGCCTCTGTGGCCCCACATAGCTATGCCCCTGCATTATACTTAAGTTCTTATAACAGAGAATTGTAAAGTTTTTGGAATCCAATGGATTACAGGACCTGAGGCAGGGTGACCAGAGTTTTGGATCGAAGGAGGGCACACGATATGGTATATTTAGATTTTAGCAAAGCCTTTGACATAGTTCCGCATAGACGACTGATAAATAAACTAAAGTGCCTTTGGTATGGGCCCTAAAGTGACTGACTGGGTTAGGAACTGGTTGAGTGGAAGGCGACAGAGCGTAGTGGTAAATTGAGCTAATTGTGAGAAAAAGGATGTTACCAGTGGTGTGTTGCAAGGTCTGGTTCTTGAGCCGGTTCTTTTTAACATTTTTTATATGTAATATTGCTAAAGGATTGTCTGGTAAGGTTTGCATTTTTGCGGATGATACCAAAATCTGCAATATGGACTTAATGAAGCTAGAGTAATGGTCTGGAATTTGGCCATCTAAGATTTAATGCTAGAAAATGCATGTTCACGCATTTGGGATGAAAAAACCCGAGGTAACAGTACAGTTTATTTAATTATTTATTTATAACATTTATACCCCGCTCTTTCCCACTTGATAGCAGGCTCAGTGTGGCTTACAAGCTATGGTACAAAGTATCACAGAGATAGGGGGTGAAGAACTTTTGTGCATGAAAGAGAAGCGGGACTTGGGTGTGATCATATGTTAAGATCTTAAGGTGGCCATACAGGTAGAAAAGGTGACAGCAAAAACTGGGTGTATAGGGAGAGTAATAGCCAGTAGGACAAAAGGAGGTGATGATGCCCCTGAATAAGACTCTGGTGAGACCTCATTTAGAATATTGTATATAATTCTGGAGACCACACCTTCAAAAAGATGTAAAAGGATGGAGTCAGGACAGAGGAGTGGAGGATTAGTCTAGTGGTTAGTGCAGTAGACTTTGATCCTGGGGAACTGAATTCAATTCCCACTGCAGCTCCTTGTGACTCTGGGCAAGTCACTTAACCCTCCATTGCCCCAGGTACAAAATAAGTACCTGTATATAATATGTAAACTGCTTTGATTGTGATGACAGAAAGGTGATATACCAAGTCCCATCCCCTTTCCCTTACTAAAATTGTCAGTAATCTTTATCATAAAGTGTATATGGACAGCCTTAAAGAGGGGAGATATGATAGAGTCATTTAAATACCTATGCAACATAAATGTACAGGAGGCAAGTCTCTTTCAATTGAAAGAAAGCTCTGGAATGAGGGGGCATAGGATGAAGATGAAAGGGAATGGACTCAGAAGTAACCTGAAGAAATACTTCTCCACAGAAAA
This sequence comes from Microcaecilia unicolor, assembly GCF_901765095.1. NCBI lineage: Eukaryota > Metazoa > Chordata > Amphibia > Gymnophiona > Siphonopidae > Microcaecilia > Microcaecilia unicolor. The sequence goes on from NC_044040.1 coordinate 78,064,408, forward strand.
GGTGGTGAATTCATAGAACAGCCTCCCAGTGGAAGTGGTAGAGACAAAAACAGTATCTGAATTCAAGAGAGCTTGGGACAAGTACATAGGATCTCTAAGGGAATGATAAGGAGAGAGTAGATACCATGGATGGGCAGACTGGATAGGCCATATGGTCTTTATCTGCCTATACTATTCTGTGTTTCTATATAAATATTTCCTCAGGTTACTTCTGAGTCTGTCCCCCTTTCACCCTTCAATGTTCCACCTGCTATATTACATAACATAGTAAATGACCTTGAAGGAGGTAGAACTTGTGGTTAAGACAGAGGTTGATGAGCTGGGAGTAACTCTAGACAACACTTAACCTTATGTTCCCATATTAATAAGATCATTCATATATCTTTCTATAAGCTATGGACACTGCACCACTTGAATCCATTTGTAACTTATGCTGATTTCTACACGGTATTGCAGTCTCTGTTACTTCCCCTGTTTTTGTTTTTTTTTTTGCTACTGTAACATTTTCTTATGTAAGTTGGCTGCTTTTTACACTAAGATCTCTACAGTTGGTTTAAAATATAGCAACTTATGTTTTGTTAAAATTTGAGTCTTGTAATTTACAAAGTATGTGACAACAGCATTAGGGTGTGGCAATGTATATTGTTGTTGCTTTGTTTCAATACATTTCTGAACATTTACTGAAAATTTGACTTAGTAAATACACAGTGGCATATATTATGAGGTAAAACACCTGGGTTCCCTTTTTTCTCTGTTCACCGTGTATATATATATTAACTTGAAGAATTGAAGTTGATCTTATCTCCAGCAAGGAGTGGTGAACGGAGTCCACTTGTACTTTTGGAATGAGTAAAAAGCTGTTACAAGCATCAATGTTACAAGCATCAACACAGTCAGCTTCAACTCTTTAATGAGCAACATTTTAGGGCCTTCTTCTGCTCGTTATGCGTTGATGCATCATAGCACTTTTTTCTTCATCGTCCCAGCCCTATGGAATAATCTTCTGCTCTCTTCAAACAAAACTCTCTTGGCCAAATTTTTAAGGTACTATTGAAACCCATTTATTCGGTATAGCTTTTGGTGAGCATTATTGGGGTTAAGTATTGGGAGGTGGGGGGTTGGGGGGCCAGCGAGCAATCAGCTTATTGCTTTGTGTGAATGCATTTGTCTTTTCTATCCAATATATGGTGTTCTTATCTTTGTATTTTATTTTTTAGATTTTTTTTAGATTGCAAACTACTTGGTCCTGTGCCTCAGTAAAGGCAGTCTAGGAAATCTGAATAAAAGATAAGCAATAAATGATAGAAGGGTTAGAAGGGAAAGGATTCCTGTTTGCAAATGATATGAATACTTCAACAAAGAAGTTGTATTCAGGCAACAGACAGAATGAAATCTAACTTAAAAAAAAAATAATGGTCTAGAATTTGGGGATTACATGTTAACCCAAAATTTCTAAATTCTGCATATAAGGTACAGAAATTCAGGAGTCAAACATAATTTTCGAGGCATAACTAGCAATCACCTCACAATAAAGATACTCTAATAGTCAATAGAAACCAGATGAAAAATCTGTCAGTACTAATGTGCACTAAAGAGACGCATACTTAATAGAAAAGTGAAGTGATATTACATCAACACATCTACGAAAAAAAAACAAGCCAAATAGAAAATGAAGCAGCAAAATGCAGACTTTTAAAAGACAGAAATCAAAGGGGAGACATGATGCAAACATTTAGATACCTAACTGGTTTCAATAAGATACTGTAGAGGAGTGTGGTAGCCGTGTTAGTCCACTGTTAAGGTTATCAATAGAAATCAACAAAATAAACATGGAAAAGAAAATAAGATACCTTTTTTTATTGGACATAACTTAATACATTTCTTGATTAGCTTTCGAAGGTTGCCCTTCTTCGTCAGATCGGAAATAAGCAAATGTGCTAGCTGACAGTGTATATAAGTGAGAAACATTCAAGCATTGCTATGACAGTCTGACAGGGTGGGAGGATGGGGGTGGGTAGGAGTATGCATGGGACATCAAAGTAATACATTGGTATTCTAACAGGGTGGGTGTGGACAGGTGAGGGGAGGGTGATCAACAGAGACATACAGCTTTATGGTTTATAATGGGCTAGGAACCCCAAGAAAATTGCCTCCTCCCTCAAAACACCCAGGGAGAATCTGCTACAGTACAAAAAGAAAAAATCCACAGACAGAATCCCGCTTGTAGTGACATACAATCCAGAGCTGGAAAAACTGAGGAAAATCATAAGAGATCTACAACCTATACTCCAGGAGGATGAATTACTGAAGAGATATTCCCATCCCCACCATACTGCCTTCCGACAGCCACCCAATTTAAAACACAAGCTAATCAGAAGTAAACTTCCTTCACAGACTGAAAAGGAACAGAAGGGCACACTTCCCTGTAATTTATCCAGTTGCAAACTATGCCAAAATATTTCACAGGACCCCAAAGTCATCCACAAAGGAAAGACATTCAACATAAAGGGATCTTGTCACTTGCTCATCTTCCAATGTGGTATATATCATTCAGTGTAAAAAATGTAATGAAGGATGCTATATTGGAGAAACAGGCCAGATGCTTAAGCAAGATTCAATTTACATAGACATCATATAAACAATGCTGGTGCAGCAGGGTTCCCACGCCTGTTGGGCAACATTTTACAAGACCAGGACACTGCACCAGTGACTTCACAGTGAGAATCCTCAAAGGTAACTTTAAAACCATACAAGAACGTAAGACCTTTGAAGTCAGAATGATTGAATATTTTAACACCCAACAGAAAGGACTTAACAAGGACCTGGGGTTCCTAGCCCATTATAAACCATAAAGCTGTATGTCTCTGTTGATCACCCTCCCCTCACCTGTCCACACCCACCCTGTTAGAATACCAATGGTATACTTTGATGTCCCCATGCATACTTCCTACCCACCCCCATCCTCCCACCCTGTCAGACTGTCATAGCAATGCTTGAATGTTTCTCACTTATATACACTGTCAGCTAGCACATTTGCTTATTTCCGATCTGACGAAGAAGGGCAACCTTCGAAAGCTAATCAAGAAATGTATTAAGTTATGTCCAATAAAAAAGGTATCATCTTATTTTCTTTTCCATGTTTTATTTTGTTTGATTTCTATTAATAAGATACTGGAATGAAGCTTTTCCAGCAAGCACAAGGAACAGAGGGAACCATATGAAGCTGAAGAGAGAGGTACTCAAAAGTTATTAAAAAATTCCTTTTCACTGAGGAAGTAGTTAATATCTGGAAAAGATTTCTAGAAGATATGGTAAAAGCTAAAGCAGTGGCAGAGTTCATACATGTTGGGATAGACACAAAGAACCCATAAGACAGGAAGAGGAAAAGAGGGAGAAAATCACAGACTGGCAAGCACAAAGGGTCAGACTAGTGGACCAATGGTTCTAGTTAATTCCATGTATCATATTTCATGTTTTTGTAATAGAAGAAGCCTACTTATTACAAAACAAAAAAAGATTACATCTTGTTTGTTCTTTGGAAATGGGTGCTTTGCTTATTAGAGAATTCTCCCTACGAAGGTAAGCATATGTTCAATCAGGTCAATCGATATTTATGTCTTTGTTTGTTAACAACACTCATAAAAGAAATGCACTTAGAAAATGTCAAATGAGATCACTAACATTAATTAATTCATCATGAAGGAGCTGATTGTTGTATAATGGAGATAGAACAGGTTGCACTGCATGAACAATGCTTATCACACTTCCTTTTAAAGTCCTGCATACCTAGCTAAATGTAGCTTATTTATTGACAGTTGTCGGGAAGATAATCCACATTATGTCCAGATTATCAAAAATCCAGCGCTGTACTAAACAGTGTTGGATAAATAAGTATGAGAGATGGTTATATAACTCAAGGACATATTTAGGGTAATTCTATGACTGGGTGCAACAAATTCGGTGCCTAGATGCAGCAAGGTGATTGCTAATTCTATAATGATATCAGGGTGCCCAAATTCCATTATAGAATACTAGAGTAAGTCAGCATTTATGAACCTAATTTTAGGCGTGCCCACTTACACTATCAGGGGCATTTTTGAAAGAAAAGGGCGCCCATCTTTCGACACAAATCGGGAGATGGAACAGCACCAAAGAACAGGTCAAGATGGCGTCAGGAACGGAAGTGAGGCACCTTAGCTCCTGAGACTCGAAAACGCTCTGGCGCGAGGACTGATCTTCCCGATTTTACTATGGGGAAGAGAAAGGGGAAAACGATGGCTCCTTCCTCCACGGTTCCGCCGTCAACCCCCGCCACTCACCAGATGACCTTGGAGAGCTTTCGAGTGGTGCCTCTTGGAGAACAAATGCCCACTTCGATTGGCTCGGTCTCTCACGGTACCGAGCACAGCATAGAAGGAGTGACGCTAAGTCCTCCTTCTTTCACTGCACCTTCGCGACCCGGAGGCGATTCTTTGCTCATGGGGTCACGACAACCTGAGGTTCTGGATTTACCCAGACCGGTGGTACTCGTAGAGGGAGGACCTATGAGCACATCAACCCCGGGAAAGGAAACAACATTACAGGACTCAGTGCAGGCCACTGTTCCTGTCTCACGGGAGATTGCAGCCGCGTCTATCGGAGCTCTAAAGAGACCAGCAGTGGTAACTATGATACACTTGGGATGCCATTCAGGCAATGAACAATACTTTACTCTTGATGAATAACTCAGTTAAAAGTGATATAACGGACCTGAAACAGGCCAATCAAACATTGTTAGCTCAAACTCAGGAGCAGCAAGTTAAAATTATGAAAATAGAAGGAGAGGTTGAAAAACTACAAAATATTTCCTCAGTCTTGATTAAAGAAAGAGAAATCCAAGATAGAAAAATGGAATATCTTGATAACAATGCACGCAGGAACAATTTGAGACTTTTGAATTTTCCGAAATCACCATTGATAAATTCTACAGATATGCTTAAGAAATATTGTACTGAGGTATTGGGGATTCCAGTGGAGGGGTTTCCCCCCATAACGAGAACCCAATACATAACTGGTAGATCTCCTCAATTAAACGAACAACCTCAAACAGCTCCTGGCACTACATTAAATTTAACAGAATTCTTGGAGAACTCTCTCGAACTGATATCTGAAAGAACTACATTGTTGGTAACTTTTGCCCTAGAGTTTGACCGAAACAATATTCTTCGGTTATATTTTCGACATATTAACGATTCTTTCATGGGACAAAAGATTCAAGTGTTCCCAGATTTAGCAAGGGTCACACAGAAGAGGAGAAAATAATTTCTTTTGTATAAATCTAGGGTGTTAAAATTAGGAGGCACATTGGTGCTGAGATTTCCTTGTAAATGTTGTATTTCAATTGATCTGGTGAACTATGTCTTCTTTACTCCCAAGAAGTTATTGGAGTTTATTGAATCAAGGGAAAAGGCTGTTCCTACCGTGGAGGCACTCCCTTAGTTTAAATATGCTGAATATCGGCTGTGTACATTTGTTGCTCCCATCTGTTAGTAAATTGTCAATTTACCATAATTTTCCATTTGAACTATTTCTTAGTATCTTGACCAAATAATTGTGGACAAATTATATAACAATTTTTTTCCTTATTTTGTTGAATGATATAAAGTATTATGTCATACATTTTATTATATTTCTGATATTTCAATGCATTTATGTTTGATGATATAAATGTCAAAACTTATAAATAAAGAATTTAAAAAAACAAATCGGGAGATGGGCGCCCTTCTCTCAGGGTTGCCCAAATCGGCATAATCGAAAGCCGGTTTTGGGCATCCTCAACTGCTTTCCATCATGGGGATGACCAAAGTTCCCAGGGGCATGTCGGCAGCATATCGAAGGCGGGCATCCTCGGCCGATAATGGAAAAAAGTAGGGCGTCCTTGACAAGCATTTGGTCGACTTTACTTAGTCCATTTTTTTTCACGACCAAGCCTCGAAAAGGTGCCCGATCTGACCAGATGACCACTGGAGGGACTCGAGGATGACCTCCCCTTACTCCCCCAGTGGTCGCCAACCCCCTCCCACCCAAAAAAAATTAAAAAACATTTTTCCAGCATCAAATGTCATACCCAGCTCCCTGACAGCAGTATGCAGGTCCCTGGAGCAGTTTTAGTGGGTACTGCAGTGCACTTCAGGCAGGTGGACCCAGGCCCATCCCCCCTACCTGTTCCACTTGTGGTGGTAAATGTGAGCCCTCCAAAACCCACCACAAACCCACTGTACCCACATGTATGTGCCCCTCTTCATTCCTAAGGGCTTTGGTAGTGGTGTACAGTTGTGGGGAGTGGGTTTGGGGGGGCTTTGGGGCTTAGCACACAAGGTAAGGGAGCTATGCACCTGGGAGCAATTTCTGAAGTCCACTGCAGTGCCCCCTAGGGTGCCCGGTTGGTGTCCTGGCATATGAGGGGAACCAGTGCACTACGAATGCTGACTCCTCCTATGACCAAATGCCTTGGATTTGGTCATTTTTGAGATGGACGTCCTCAGTTTTCATTAACGCCGAAAACTGAGGTCGCTCATCTCTAAGGTCAACGATCTCAACATTTAGGTCGGCCATCTCTTAGGTTGACCTAAATGTTGAGATTTGGGCATCCCCGACCGTATTATCGAAACGAAAGATGGATGCCCATCTTGTTTCGATAATACAGGATGCCCCTCCCCTTCACCGGAACGTCCTTAGAGATGGGTGCCCTTAGAGATGGTCGTCCCTGTTCAATTATGCCCCTCCACGTCAATAGAAAGCATAAGTGTGGCACTTTACTGTGTAACTTGGTGTAACTTGCTGTAAATTATGTTGGAACCACAAGTAAATTTATTAACTAAAAATTATGTTTTGTTACTTTGCAAAATGCACTTATGCCTGTGAATCATGCATAACTTTAGGCATGGCCGGTTGCACCAACTAAAAGGTGGTGCAAATACCCACATGTAAATTTATGCACAGGTGACCTTATTCTCTAACTACTCGCGTAACGTAAAGGAACGCCCTAATCAGCCTGTGACACGCCCATTTCCCCTTTTTTAAACTCACACCTATATTATGTGCATACATTTCAATTAAATCTAATTAGTGCCAATAATTGTTGGTTAAAAGCCAATTATTGGTGCTAATGAGCTCAATATTCAAATATATTGTGCACACAAATTGGGTGCGCACCCAAAATTGAGTGCACAATTTTTAGCGACTTTATAAAATTAGGGAAAATGTGGGCACCAGGTTTTAGAATAGGGCCTTAACCCCTGGATTCTATATGTGGTGCCCAAAATTAGGCACCAATGTTTGGGTGCTGATCTCAGTTGTATGCCCAACTAAATTGACTAACAAGCCAATTAGTGCCAGTAATTGGGTGCTAATTGGCACCAATTTGAATCTGCACGCACATCTTGCTATGTATTATTCTATAACAATGTGCACCCAAATCCAACCCAAAAGGGGGCATGGCTATGAAAGGTGCATAGGTGGGTCAGGGGCATTCCTATAATTTACACACAGTTATGGAATACCAGGATGTGTGCCCAAATTGGGCTCCGGGAATTAAATCTGGTTTGAGCAGGTGTAAGTCCCAGAGCCCAAATTTGGGCAGCAAAATTGGCACTATGGGGATTCATCTTTGAGTGCCCATTATGGAATAGCATTGAATGCCAAGTTTTTTTTTTTGGGGGGGGGGGGGGGGGGGGGAAGGGGGGGGGGGGGGGGGGGGGATGCTGAAATTTGAGCAACATTTACTAAACCTGGCCCTATCCCTTGGATTCTATATAGTGCGCCTGGTGTTCTGTGCTGAAATTCAAGCATATTCTATAACAACATGCATAACTTATTGGCATAACAAGCTAATCAGCATTCATAACAGGTGTTAATGAGTAATAATGAGCACTAATTGGCAATAATTAGAATTCATGCACACAACTCACTAAGCGCATTCTGTAATGCACCATGCCTAAATTCTAATGTGCCATCCAAAAAGGGGCATGGTTATGGGTGGGGAAACGGGCTTTATGTGGGTGTTCCAAAATTTACTTGCACTGTTATAGATTATGCCCCTGTGCCTAAATCTACATGTCAGCATTTACGCCATATTTTCCGTGATATAATGATGCACGTATAGTTTTAAGCGCTGTGATATCAACTAAGTGTATTCTTTATACCACGCCTAAATATAGACACCGCTTACAAAATACATTTAGGCAGAAATTTATTCCTTATGGAGTTTTTAGGCGCCATATATATTATCCGCTCCTATAGAGTAGATTCTATATATGACACCCGAAAAATAAGCGCTGAAATCAGAGCTGACTAAGCGTAATCTATCATCAGCACCTAGATTTAGGCACTGATTATAGAATATGCTTAGTTGATATTTCAGCGCAGATAACTGCGGATATCCATTTACGCCAACAAAAACCTGGTGTAAATCCCAGCGTGTAGATTTAGGTGCATTGGGCCATATTCTATAACTAGGCACCTAAATTTTGGAACACCCATTTCCCCACCCATAACCACGCCCCGTTTTGCCTCCATGCGTTAGTTGTTTGGTGCACATCGTTATAGAATACGCTTTGCAAGTTGTGCGCCTAAATTCTAATCAGTGCCAATTAGTGCTCATTATTGCTTGTTAAGCCACTTAAGTTACATGCAGTTTTATAGAATCTGTGCCAATTTTGGTGCCTAAATCTCAACACACTATATACTACTACTACTACTACTACTACAAATCATTTCTGTAGTGCTACCAGTCGTATGCAGCGCTTCATAATTTAACATGAAGAAAAGACAGTCTGCTCAAAGAAGCTTACAATCTAAATCATGACAGACAGGACAAATAAGGGATAAGGGTAGGACAGACAGATAGGACACATAGGGAAAGGGACTATTGAAGAGAGGAAGACAAGATAAAGGTTACGAGCAGGTGACAAGTTAGGAATTAAAAGCAGCATCAAACAGGTAGGCCTTTAGACTGAATTTGAAGGCGGCCAGGGGTAGATGTCTAACGTAACTGTTATTGTATGCTGTTTAAGTGGTATAGGAATTGTGTTATATAATTCATGTTAATAGCTAAGATGGGTGAAAACTCATGTTAAATACTTAACATTAGTTTGATAGATAGTTTTCTTAGTGGAATATTTGCCCTTATAAGACAACTGTAAAAAAAATTACAGAATTAATATAGTATACTTATTTAAAATAACCCCCAATAATTCCATATGATGCAATATATACGGAAAATAACTTTATATAGTATACCTAGGTTAAAAAAAAAACAAAACAGGTATTTAAGTCTGCATTCAAAAAAAAAAAACCTTGAAGCTTAAGAAAACACTCACAGAACATGGAAACTGTTAAAAAATGAGCACCATCACTCTGGGTTTTGCATGTAAAAGTAAAGCTACTTACATTTTTTATCAACAAGTTTTCTTTTCATATGTGTAAATGGTGGATTTTGTAAAAGTTCAAATCCAAGATGAGGCAGTGAGGAAGCTGATCTTGAACTCACATTTTTAGTGTTTTTAAAGTAGTTTTCAACTCCTGAGCACTGTTCCCCCTAAGCTGAGCATTGCTGCCAGTGTTTGTGAGTGTGTGTGTGTGTGGGGGTGCTTTCAATCACTAGGGACAGGCAGGTTCCCTGGAGTCCTGCGGAGCTTGTGTGTTCCTCACTATTGAAAGTGTGTTAGTGAAACAGCACCTCCCAATGGCAGGACTGTAGGTGGAGGACTCCCACTCAGCTTAGAGGGAACATGTTCCTGAGAGGTAAGTACTATTCCCCATCCAGCACCCAGGTCCACCCAGGTCCAAATAAACAGCTAGCCATGGATTATGTGTGACTCTGGAAATTTTACACAGCAGTTGCCCAAACCACTTCTAGAACATGCCCCCTTACAATTTCAGTGTATTCCTGCTTCCATGTTTAGCTAGCACCTTTTCTAAAATCGCTGTTTTAACATGTATGTCAATTAATATGTGCATTAGCTTTTCACACATGTAAATGGCATCTGACCCTTCTAAAATCATCTCCATAATTAGCAGAGATTCACATTTTCTTCTCTGCATATTTTCCAATCTCAGTTCATTGCTGTTCTTGTAGCTTACACCTAATCATTAGCAGTTTCCTCTAACAGACATGAGAATAAATTTTACATGTGTGTCAACAAAGGATGGCTCCCTTCTTCCAAATGCATATTGCTACCTAGTAGATACTGTATTGGGACTTACCTGTGGTGTGAACAGAGACTGTTTGGTAGGGACCAGGATTCATTTTGGACCACCTGTGGCACACCCTGAGAAGAATTGCAGAGTTTTACTATGTGAATTTATTATTTTATTAAACTCTGAAGTAATGAAAATACACTTTGTTCCTTTCATTCATCCTACTAATATTGGTTATACAGAAAATGTAATGACTGTAGCTATTATTAATAAATTAGATTTTTTATGTTATCCAAATATAATCCTAATACACTCCAGAAATAAATATATACAGCCATCTCTGCAATAAGTAAGTTATCATCAGATCTTTGCTGCCAAAACTGAATAAAACTTGCCAAAATGGCAATGGGAGAAGAATCAAAATGTATTATTATGGACCTTATAAAAGGCCCAGAATGTGGAAAACCTTGTTTGAATAAAGGCCCACAGAGAAAAATGTTCTTACTTATCAAATTATGTTAATATCATTCTCAAAAGTTCTCTCTTTCTTAACTTTTTTTGCAAATGTAATGGACCCGATATTCAACCAGTGGCAGGCAGCAGGGAGCCCTTTTACTAAAGTGTGCCAAAATGTAGCCTGCGTTGGTGTAGGCGTGTGTTTTGGATGCACGCAGGTCCATTTTTCAGTGCACCTGGAAAAAAGGCCTTGTGGGGGGGTGGGGTTGAAAATGGATGTGCGGCAAAATTAAAACCAACGCGCGTCCATTTTCAACCTAAGACCTTACTGTCACCCAATGACTTAGCAGTAAGGTCTCATGTACTAACTGGGTGGTAAGCATCAGCATGCGTAAACTGCCAATTACCACCAGGTAAGCAACACGCTGTACAAAATAGAAAATATTTTCTACCGCATGTTTTGGACGCTTGTCAAAAATGGAATTACTGCCCGGGGCATGCAGTAGCCGGGCAGTAGTTCCAATTTGACGCACGTTGGACATGTGTAGGTGCCATGCCTTAGTAAAAGGTTCCCCAAGTTTGCTGTCTGCCACCAGTGTTAAACCTGGATATTCAATGTCTGACTTTATCCAGCGATTGGCATTGCTTTCACTAAAAGGAACGTGCCGGACATGAAGGGAAAAGAAAGCAGGACAGGCAGTGCAGCGGCACCAGAGACCAGCGCTGGACGAAGGCTTTACCTGGCGGGGATTGGGGACCCCAACCAACCAAACCAGGGGCCCAGAGCAAATTTGGGGGGCCCAGGCCCCCATGGCCCCATGTAGTTACACCACTGATACAGGGGCATCATCACCTTCTTCTTCTTTCTGGCCATTCCTCTCCCTATGCACCCAAGTATCCTTCAAGCTTTCACTGTTTCCTTTTCCACCTGTTTAGCCACCTTAAGATCATCATGTACAATCACACCCAAGTCCCGCTCCTCTTTCATGCACAAAAGTCCTTCACTCCCTAAACTGTGCCTTTCCCTTGGGTTTTTACAGTCCAAATGCATGACCCTGCATTTTTTAGCTGCCAAATTCCAGACTATTCCTCTAGCTTTGCTAAGTCATTCCTCACGTTATCCACAAAACTGTAACGAGAAAGAACCACAGTGGGACTCAAACCCATGTCTGCTGCATTGAGAACCACAGCCCTAACCCCTATGCCACACATACATATGTAGATACAGTAGGTTTTTGGTGGGTTTTAGAGGGCTGACATGTTCTACCACAAGTGTACCAGTTAGAGTGCAATGTGGGCCCAGGTCCCTTTCTGTACAGCCCACTAGGCTACTCCAGGGACCTGCAGTCAAAGAGGCTGCTATGTACTTTTGTTTCACATCTTTGGGGGGTGGGATGTTGTCAGTGACCCCTGGGGGAGTAAGGGGGTCCTGCCTTAATCCCTCAGTGGTCACCGGTCATTTAGAGTTCCTGTTTGTGCAGTGGCGTTCCTAGGGTGGCTGACACCCGGGGAGGATCGCCGATGCGCCCCCTCCCCAGGTGCAGCGTGACCCCTCCCCGGCAAAATGACAGACACCCCCTCTCCCCTGGGTGCATCTTTACCTGCTGGGGGGGTGCCGCGCATCTGTCAGCAACGCTCGTTCCCTGCCCCGGAATGGGTTACTTCCTGTTCCGGGGCAGAGGGAGAAGGGAACGAGCATTGCCGACAAACATGCGGCACCCCCCCCCCAGCAGTGAAATGATGGACACGACCGCCCCCCAGTGAAATGACACCCCCCCCCCCAGGTGCATGTTTACCTGCTGGAGGGGGGTGCCGCGCGCCTGTCGGCTTCGCTCATTCCCTGCTCCCTCTGCCCCGGAACAGGAAGTAACCCGTTCCGGGGCAGAGGGAGCAGGGAACGAGCATTGCCGACAGATGCGTGGAACCCCCCCAGCGGCGTGCACCCAGGGCGGACCCCCCCCCCTTGGTACGCCACTGTGTTTGTGGCTTAGGCATGATTGAAACAGGTCTAGACCAAAATGTCTAACTTTCAGCCCTGGACGTTTTTGCTTTGTTCCATTATGGCAGAAAAACATCCAACTTTTGGAAACACTCAAATCCTGCCCCAGCACACTCCCTTGTGATTTCCACACACTACAGAGAAAAATGTCTCAAATCCAAGTTTCAAAAAAAAAGTCCAAATGCAACTTTACACTGTTTTTGAGATATTTTGCTCTTTTGAAAATGATCCCCTAAAGATTTGGGAAAACAGTTTTTCCTTGACCTGTTTTGCTAGATTAACCATTAATGCCTTCAAACATGTTGTGTTCACACTCAAAATATATCTATAGTAATAAGATGATAACAGTTTGAGTGAAAGCAATTTTCATCCAATCATGACCTCAGTATACTTTGGAATTACATTGGTCAATATTCAAAATCGCTTACATATACAGCAGTGAGTGATGACTACTTAGGTGATTTTTTAAAAATGTTAAGGGATAAAAATGAATACATTTTGGATGGACAATTGTCTGTTGGTCTGAAATTCTATGGGGTTGATATTCAGCACTGTGACAGAACAGTGTGTTTTAAGACTGTAAAACTGCCTTTATTAACTCTTGAAGTGCATTTCTCTACTTTGGTCAGCAGGTGGTGCATGCTATGTTTTAAGCTGTTATAAAGAACTGACCATTCTTTCTTTAGTTAATACTGATAAAGGAAATGCCTGCAGTGATGTAACCAGCTATTTTTAAAACTTGTTCTGGGCTCTGATTGACTCAGGAGCTCATTTTCATTTGGATTTTGCTGGCAGTCTTAGCCCGGGAGAAGAGAGAGAGATCGCTTTGCTAAGGCCCTGTGATAAATTATATTTGATAATCTGTGCACAGCATATTTCCTGTTTAGATGCTTTTATAATTGATTCATATTTCAGTTACCTGTTATTGTTTGCTGATTGCACTTTTTTGTTCAATATGTTTTAAGACAATAAACAATTTTGAGTTTATTGCCTCTTTGGACTGATAAAGAATCCTGGTGGTTTGTGTGTTGGGTCTGTGAGTGCTTTCTGGGAACTGTGGGACTATTGGGAGTGTGACCCCCCCAATAACCAAAAAATCACTGGGGATAATTTGAGAGTGGGAGACTCACCCAGAAGTGGTTGGGACCCAGTCAGTGGAAGGAGGGTGCTAGTGTAGAGCACAAGCGGCAGGTGCAGGCAGACCTGAGCCGTGCTGGAGATAAATCCTCTAAATGGTTGTGGGATAACCCCAGGCAGGTGGTTGACGTTTGGACACAGACCTTTAGTCCTTCTTTTTTGGTGGCAGTTTGGTGGGATTGTCAGACTTAGTGTATGGTATAAGGGTAAACATCCATTGAGTGGTTCAGAGTCTTTTTAGCTGTAACCTCCAGACATAGAGCACAGTGAACACGTGCAGCAGTAATAGGGTCCCTTTCCTGTTCAGCTTTTTTTTTTGGTAGTGTTAAGAGATTAGCAGCGTGCTGATGGTGACTGGTAGCAGCTTTCACTGTAGATACCTGACCTAACAAAAGAGCAACCGGATGGCCTCAGTGAGGAGGAGACGCAGGACCGGCCTGTGCAGAGTTCTCCTGGGGTGAGAGCAGACCCCTTATGGATAGAAGCCTGTGAGTTGACAGGGCCAGATGCTACACCATCTGAGATCTGGCAATCCTACGTGTTAGAGCGACAGCAGTGAGAAGAACGGGAATGGCGACAAGAGGAAATCAAGTTGCAGCATGAAGAGTGGGAGTTACAGCTGCAGAAATTAAAGATGGAAATGGAAATGGCTTGTATCCAAAGCTCCAGCCCAACCCCTGCACCAAGGCCCAAGGCAGGATCCACAGCCTTGATTGGGCCCAACTTGTTTGCGCAGTTTGATGATACCCAAGGCAACATTGATGGATATCTGACTGCTTTTGAAAAAATTTGCCTCCTCAATGAGATTCCTTAGAAAGACTGAGTGCACTATCTGGGAGGCAAGCTCACTGGTAGAGCACTTGAGGCATTCCAAGGACTGTCCATGGAGACGTCCTCCCAGTTTGAGGAGGTGCACAAAGCATTGTTGAACCGTTATGCTATTATCCCCGAGACCTATAGACTAAAGTTCCGGAATTTGCAAAAGGAGGCAGATGATACTCATGAGTTTGTGATCCCCCTAAGATACCAGCACCAGTGGTGGCTCATTGGAGCTGAAGTTAAAACACTGGAAGACTGCCAAAACCTGATGGTCCTGGAGCAGTTTCTTCTGTGTTGTCATCCAGAGGTGAGGGAACATGTTCCAGATCACCAACCCCATACTCCAGAGAAGGCGGCTGAGATGGCTGGCATCTTTTTAGCTAACCATCCCTGATTGGCAAAGAGAATCCATTCTTATCCACAGCAGCTGGGATCTAAGGGCAGCCAGGGCCCTAAGCCAATATCCCTGCAACCTCAGAGACTGTCAGCAGACCCTCCAGTGTTCCCCAGAAATCTAAAATCTTTAGGCATGAACATCATTGTTACCAGTGTGAGCACACAGGACATTTCCAAGCAAATTGCCTAGATAATCCCAAGCCTGCACTAAACAGCGTTCCAGTTCCTGCACCAAGCCTGGTGGCTTTTGTGGGTGGCTCCAGTACCAAGAAGAAGACCCAGCAGTTGCTGCAGCACAAAACATTACTGGCTATTCACCAAGCAAGGAAGCACATGTGTTTCCACAACACTACAGCACCCCAGTAACAGTCAATCAGACCCAGGTAGCTGGGCTTGTGGACACTGGCTCTAGCATGACTTTATTACAACCAGAGCTAGTGCCGGAAGATACAATTCTTCCAGTGCGCACTGCAGAGGTAGTGTTAGCCAATGAATCCAGAGAGAATGTACCCATTGCTTGAGTACTCCTGGATTGGGGTACCAAGCCTGGATACAGAGAAGTAGGAAAATTGAAAAACATGCCGGTACCAATGCTGTATGGGACCAACATGGGTCCAATGAACATTACCCTTGATAGCGGAGTCAGCATTTCCACTATGGTGACCCATAGTCAAGCCCGGGCGGCCCAAGCAGAAGCAGCAGAGATCACCTCTCTAGTTCCCGATCCTGAGCCAGTCTAGGTGGGACCAGCTGATCAAGCAACAAGAGGAGGCGCTCCAGTGTTTCCAGCAGCACCAGTTCCAGAGGTGACCAGGACCATGGGTATGGAACAGCCTGACTTTAACTGACACACCTATTGATCAGACTTATGAACCTGATTTGTCAGAGTCACCAGCAGAGACCCTTTCTGTTATGGATACTGATATAGGACAGAGACCTGAGCTGTGCTGGGGATAGACCCAAGTGGCTGCGGGTAGCCCAAGGCAGGTGGCTAGGCTTTTCATGACAAGCATGCAACAGTAAGCAGCTGGTAAGCCACTTCTTGTCGTGGGCTGAACAAATGCTGCTCCTGGCATTGAATATCTGGGTATGACCGCCAGCCCGGATGTTATCCAGACAGCAGCCGATATTCAGACCAGTGCCTGGTTAACTTGCCACATAAAGTAGGACACCTTTTTTCCTGTCTTAAACTGATACAGTTATTTAATTGATTAGCAGAATGAACATTGTCACTAACTGGCTAATTTGCAACACTGCCCTAACTCTGCCCTGGTCCACTCCTAACCTATCCAGTTAGAGGTTGGCTGGTTAGAAGTGATACTCAGCAGTACTAACTAAATATCAGGTTCTGGTTTGCTCAGCAGGGTTTAACTTCGCAGGAGCCTCTCCTGCCCAGTTAAACCTTTTTGAATATCAACCCCTGTGTTTACTAGAAAAAAAAATAGTCAAGGCATTTTAAGGGGTGGGACCTTAATTTGTCTGTATAGCATCAATATTTACCTACTTTTGGTGCAATTCTTTACATGGGTGCCCCCCCCCTTATAGGTACCCCAATTCTGCACAGAGAATACCTATTCAGTAATGACGTCTGTGCACCTAGATTATTTTATAGAATATTAGCATAAACCTACATTGGCATGTCTAAATGTAGGTATGCCCATTTATCCAAGGTCAATGGCTGACATAAATGGATGTGCCTAAGTGTGTCATGCAATGTCTGCAACGTACAGTATTCAGTAAGTTGGATGCATATAGGTCAGCTGCCAGCAGAAACAATCCATGTAGAGAAATAAGTGGAAAGAAAGCAAGCACTGGAATCCCTGATGAAGGAACTGTTGAAACAGGGTGCTCTGTCAGATGAAGAGGAATAGCAGTTTAACAAACAACGATTAAGATAAGTTGATGGCATACTGCTCATTCATTTACTAGTGCTGCATAAGATTGATAGGCAAAGAGGTGTGTAATTTTGTCTCCTGTTTTCCCATTGTTGATTGAAACTTTTAGTGGTTTGCAAACCACTACTACTTATCATTATATATATATATATATATATATATATATATATATATATATATATATATATATATATATATAATTTTGACAAATAAGGAAAGAAAGTTTTAAAAGGGGAAACTCATGATGTATAGAGCTAATTAAGTGAGCCAAAATTTGTTGACGTCTCTCACTAAAAGCAAGTTCGGCTGATCATATACAGCCTATACTGAATCCTCCCGTATACTTTCCTTGTTTTCAAATTTAGTGGCTCCTTAGTTTCCTCTTATAGATATCTCAGGCGTAGAGGGATTGATTCTATTTTTTGACATTTGTTTATTTACCTCTTCCTTTGGGGTTCCTCAAGTGTTACTGATTTATTTCTGAATAGAATTGTATCACTTTTTGTTATTTTCCTGGATTTTAGTAGATGAACGTACTCTTAGGTAATTCCAGGTGTGTAAATAATTTATAGTGAAAGTATTACTCCCATTATTTGTATAATGATCCCCCCATGTTCTGCCTACATGCACACCCCCTTACAGTTACATATGATAGCATTTACTCTCCCCTCTTGTATTGCACTTATACGCACAAGTGTACATAATTGCACACACTCAGTTATAGAATCACCTTTCACTTGGATAAATGTATTCATTTGGGTGCACTGCAGAAACAGCAGTCCTAACTCTAAATGATTGTGATCTGTCCAAGCTTAGGGCTCCACATTTAGAGAACCTATTTAAATGGATAGGGTTCCTGAATATAGGGCATGAAGATAAATGCATAATCCATCTGCTTATCTTTTTGTAGCAGGCAGGTGTCTGAATGTTTCATGGTTTTCAGAAACATTTGTTTTATTTATTTGGATAGAGACACGTGATGCTGCCTGCAGCAATCATTTACAACTAATTACTTTGCACTAAAATAATAAAAGTACTAACACTGTCAACATTGCATTGCATGTTTTTTTTTTTACTCTGTATGTCAATAACATACCTATTACTGTTTACTGTACCTACTGGTTCTAATTATAAATTAAAAGGAACTATAAATAATATATGGAGCCAGACTCCTATCTACTCATTTTTGTTTTCCATCATAAAGAAAGTTGGAAAGAATCATATACAAGTAATACATGTCTGTCTGTCTGTCTGTCTGTCTGTCTGTCCGTCCATCCATCCCTCTGGGGATAAAGTAGTCTGATTGTAGTGTTAGTTCACTTTAAAGGTAATAAATAGAAATAAAACAAAACAAAAGTAAGGAAAATAGGATGATACCTTTTTTTGTTAGACTAACTTAATACATTTTAAGCTTTCAAAGGCACAGCCTTCTTCTTCAGGTCAGTTATGAGCAAAAGATGTCAAAATCAAAATATATATATATAGTGAAATCTGAAAAGCATTCCAGTGACAGTCTCAAGGGGAAGGAGTGACAGAGAGAAACAAGGAGAAGGGGATGGGTAATCAGAATGTGGCAAAGCAGTATAATATAAGGTTTGTTAATGTGATAGGAAAACCTGGTCCTTGTTAAGTCCTGTCTGGTGGGTGTCCAAATATTTCATCACTTTAACTTCAAAGGTCTTACATTCCTGGATTGTATTAAAATTACTTTTTCATATTCTGACCATAGGATGTCCAGGTTTTGAAAAATGCTCACCCGCAGAGGTATCATCTTTATCTGCCTTGTGGTTTCTGATGTGCTGTCTGTATGAGTTGATTCTTGTCTTTAGCATGTGTCCTGGCTCCCCAATATAGCACCCTTCCTCACATTTTGTGCACTGAATAATATATACAACATTTGAAGAGGTGCATGAATAGGATTTTTATATGCTGAATGATTTCTCCATGTGGGAAACAAACGCAGCGAAGACAAGTAAATCACAAGACGATGCTCAAAAAAATAACAATAAATATTTGAATTTTTTGAGCGTCATCTTGTGATTTACTTGTCTCCTTCGCTGTGTGTGTTTGTCTGCTTGGACTGCGGGGTTGGAACTTCTGTGTGTCCGTCTGTTCTCCATGTGGGAAACAGTGATGTCCTGTGATACGTGCTGGCACAATGTACAGTTTTTATATATCAAAGACAAGTGCACTTCTCTTTTTGAGCTTCTGTTGGTGGTTGTCAGAAGGCCAGTGCTGGTGGAGCTGGGAATATCTCTGAGTAATTCATCTTCCTGGAGTAGTGGCTGTAGATCATTTATGATTTTTCTCAGTTTTTCTAGCTCTGAATTTTATATCACCTCAAGGGAGATTCTCTAAGGTGTTCTTTCTTTCTGATTTTTTAATACTGGTTTTATTTTTTTGTAATGCAGTAGGTTTTTCCATGGGTTTGTTAAGTGATGAGGCAATTTTCTGGAGATTATTTTGTAGTTGTAGCCTTCCAGTAACATGGAGGTACATTTTCAATATGATGTCTAAATCTGAACTTGGACGTTTTACACAAAACCTCCAAATTCTAAACAGGAAAAGTCATTTTCGAAAAACAAAAACGTCTATCTTTTCTTTTGAAAATACTATGGACGTTTTGTTTTTTGGACGTTTTGTGATTTGGATGTTTTTTTTAGTCCATTTTCGAAAACGCACAAAATCAAGCCATTGGGATGTAGGAGGAGCCAGCATTTTTAGTACACTGGTCCCCCTAACATCCCAGGACAACAATAGGGCACTGCAGTGAACTTCATAAACTGCTCCCAAGTACACATCTGACCATTGCTCCCTTACCTTCTGTACTGAGCCCCCCCAAAACCCACTACCCCCAACTGTACACTACTACCATAACCCTTATGGGTGAAGGGGACATAGTGGGTTTCTGGTGAGTTTTGGAGGGCTCACAGTTTCCTCCACAAGTGTAACAAGTAGGAGGAGGTAGGAGCCTGGGTCCACCTGTCTGCAGTGCACTGCACCCAACACTAGACCTCTCCAGGGACCTGCATGCTGTTGTAATGGACCTGAGTTTAACATCTGAGGGTGGCATAGAGGTTGGTACGTAATGTTTTTCATCACATTTTTTGGGGGGTGGGATGGGGTTAGTGACCACTGGGGGAATAAAGGGAGGTCCAGAGCTGTAGCGAGAGGAGCTGACACCCGGGGCGGGTCGCCGCTGTGCACCCCCCCCCCCCCCGGGTGCAGCACGGTGCATCCTCCTCCCACTGGAGCGCACCCCCCCCCCCGGAGTGCATACCTCCCCCCCCCCCCCGGAGCTCATACCTGTGGCGAGGGACGGGCGGGAGGGCCGATCCGCCCCCTACTGCACGTTGCTGGGGTGTGTCGGCTCCGCGCTGGTTCACTGCTCTCTTTGTCCCGGAACAGGAAGTAACCTGTTCCGGGGCAGAGAGGGCAGTGCACCAGCGCGGAGCTGACACCCCCCAGCGGCGTGCACCCGGGGCGGACCGCCCCCCCCGCCCCCCCTTCCTACGCCACTGGGGAGGTCATTCCTGATTCCCTCCAGTGGTCAACACGTTTTTGTGCCTTATTCGTAATAAAAACAGATCTAGCTCAAAACGTCTACGCTTTAGTCCTGGACAGTTTTATTTTGTTTCATTATGGCTGAAAAATGTCTAAGTCTTAGGAACACCCAAGTCCTGCCTTGAACATGCCCCTAGGATGCCCCCTTGAGATTTAGATGCACTTCTGATGGACCTCAGAGAAAAATGTCTAAAAAGAGGTTTAGAAAATACTGATTTGGATGTTTTTGTGGTGGTGGGAGTGGTCTGCCCCGGTGCATGCTGCAGAAGGGCGCAGGGAGCAGTCACATGTCTGTCGGCTGGCTCTGCCGGTTCCCTGCTCCCTCTGATGTCACTTCCTGTTCCGGGGCAGGGAACCAGAGCCAGCCAACAGCCACATGGCTGCTCCCAGCACCCCCAGGATGTAAGAGCAATGCACCGGTGGTGTTGGAGGTGATGCGCTGGGGGGTAGGGAGGTGATACGTCGGGTGGGGGAGATGCAGCCAAGGATGGGTGTGCAGCGGCGATCTGCCCCGATTGGCAGTCGTCCAAGGGACACCACTGATTTCAAGCTGAAATTGCTGTGCATTTTTCTGATGGCCCACTCCAGCACTACCTATTTTCTCTGAGGTGAAAAGTATACATGCCATAGGAAGCAGCACACACTCTATTCCCTTCCAAGAACCTGCAATCTGGTAAAAAAAAAATTTTTAAATTCAAAATACTACATTCAAAACACAAGAAATGGCACAAGATCCTCTAGCCCACATTACGAGAAGGATTGATCACATATCAAACAATGAAGGAAAACAAAAGGGGAAAAACTCCCTACATACTCTGTGTGCAACAACCATAAATTGTCTAATTCAAGAAGTGTCAGTTACTGACTCCATTTTCATAGAGTTCATTAAGAGCTGTGCAGAATCAGTAAAAATATACTCTTTCTTCCTAATTTCAGAAAGTTCTATGCCCAACATTCTGACTAGCTTGCAATTTTGCATGCACAACATATAGAATAAGGTCAGTTGTGTGTGTACATCTAGGGTAAATAAAACCATGTCATTTCTACATGTCATGGTATGCAAAATAATAATATCTGCAAAGTCACATACATATGATGGAATTTTTCTCACAAAAGGACAAAAGAATTTGTAAACAAATGGATTGTCTGTTGTGGATCTCCTTTTCCACAATTGACCTAATTGAAAAACCTGTTTATCAATATTAACACATTGGGGGTGTGGTGTAAAGAGAGGCTGAGGGGTCAAATACCTCATCTGCATCACTCCTCGGCCTTTTTTTTTTTTTCGCACACTGTGAGGCCCTTTTACAAAGGCGTGGGAGGGCTAACGTGTGGGTAGCACGTGCCAAATCAGCACTACTACCGGAGTAGCCATGTGCTTGGCGGTAATTCTGAGTTTGCATGCACTGAATCCCGCGGTAGAAAATATTTTTCTATTTTCTACCTTGGGGGCATTCCTGGTGCTAATCGGCAGTGCGTCCACATTGGCGTGCAGTGCGTGGTTACTGCTCGATGGCTGGCGGTAAGGGCTCAGGCCTTAAATAGGCGTGCGCTAGTTTTAGTTTTTGCACATGACCATTTCCCAGCCAATTAAAAAATTGCCTTTTTCCCAGCTGTGGCTTAGTAAAAATACCCCTGCACTGGGGTTATGAGGCAGTTTATTCTGTACTTGTTCCTCTTCATTATCTTGTTTCTTCCTTTGTACATTAAATAGTCCTATTGTATTAAACATTCTATTGTAACTTTTTCTTCTTTGACTCGTATAACTGTGCTAAGGATTTATATTGCCATTCTTAAAGACAAGATCATCCCTTCTGAATTTTTCAAATTTGAGCAATCTGAGATCTCTCTCAAATTGCTCACTGCTCCTTTTAAAATCCTCAAATAAAATTTCAAAACAGGTATCATTCTCTTTCAAAAATACCAATTCCTTATCTAATTTTTCATTTACTTTTTGTTCTTTCTCCTTACAAGTTTTAATAATTAAAATCATTAAGCCCAAGGAGCACTTATTATGTATAGCCTCCCATTTAATCATGTGTTATCATCATTGAACAATGTGGGGGACTTATTAATATATAAACCCCTAGGTATTCTTTCATACCTACAATAATCAAAGTAAAGATGAACCATGTAATTGAGCCCTTTTGAATCTTTTACTGAATTTCACCAGTTCCTCCCAATCTGTGATGTAGTCTTCCAACACTTCAGGTTCTTTAAAGAACAGATCAGATGGTAATAAATTCTTCAAATAGCCCTCATTGAAACTTAAAATGTCCTTCCATGGTGAAAACGACATTACACCTGACAAAGCAGGATATATTTTATATTCATGTTTCATTTATTGTTTTCACTGTTACAATTTGGTTTGTTTTACATCTTTTTAGCATAACCAAGGTGGTGATGAGTTTGGTGCACACCACATAGGTATGGGTCCTGTTTTTACTGGCAAGTTAAGCCACATCACATTATCTAATAGTTTGTCACAGATACCTTATTTAGGTTAGAGATTCTTCACAGCATGTTTTATCATTATGGTTGAAAGTGTATACTATCCCCCAAATTCTATAAATGGCGCCTTGAGTTGTGCATGCTAATTGACTGCATGGCCAAATTGTATGCACTACGTAATTGATTAACAAGCCAATAATAATTGGTACTTAACAACCAATTAGGAGACAAATTGGCTTTAGTTAGAATTTATGTGCACAGATTTTTAGGCGTACTCTATAACGCAGTGCACGTAAATTCTAATGCGTGCAATTGAAAAGGGGGTGTGGATATGGGCGTGGAATGGGGGGGTTGTGGGCATTTCAAAATCTATGAATACTATTATGGAATACACTTGATCTGTTCCTAACTTAGGCGCAGGTATTTAGGCTTGGTTTTAGGTGGCCTAAATGGATGCACCTAAATTTTAGGCACAAGAACAGCGTGTGTGCATATTCTATAATCTATACCTAACTTTAGGCATAGTTTATAGAATCACACTAACTGCATGGTTTTTTAGCGCCAATTGTACCCCTATATACATTATGATTTTGATCAAGCATTATGTTTCTAGATGATGTTTTTGCCTTGTTTGTATTGTTGGTGGATTAGATTCACTTATTTAATATGTTACATATATAACTGTCTCATTTTTATGTTTTATGAGTTTGTTTATTATATTAAATACATGTGATGGTATTAGTCCTTTGAATGTGATTTTACTCTTTGATTTTAGTATTTATTATGTATTTTTTACTAACATACGTTTGTTTGTTTTATTTATTATTTTGTAGCCCCTGATGCAGCCCTTGCATGGGTGAAACATGGCCTGTGTTGGGCATTTCTGGTTTGTGTATTAATAAGATCTGTTTGAACTGATCTGCTTGTTCTATTACCACATGTTTTCATCCCAGCATTATCTTTACAGCATTTGAAAATCTACAGATATGGAAGTTATACATTTACCAATAATTGATAAGCAGGCAGTTATTTAATGGCTGGCTAAAGTAAGACACTAGGATGATGTACGCTAAGTACAAATTCTATATTGGCAATTACACGAGTAACTACTGTTATAGAATACCAGCATGTTGGCATTTATGAGCTTAACTTTGGGTGCAACCACTTGTGCCATGTCACAGGCTGGTGTAAACACTCATACTTAAATGCTGTCAATTATGGCTTATTCTAAAAGGTTATTGCATAAGTGCTTGGCATACCCCTGCCCTACCCATGCCACTCCCACATCCATACACCTCTCACAGTTGCACACTATAGAATTAAGGTGCTAACATTACAGAATAGCTTCTAAGTGCAGTTATGCATGCAACAGCATATTAATGCAGTTAGTACCAATTAACTCCAATTATCATGGATAATTGGTGTTAAAGCCACAAGGGCATGTCTTATTAATCAATGCACTTATTTGCGTAACTGCAATTATTTTATAACCTACTCGTGCATTTCTGTGTGCTAAGCACTGTTCCCTCTAAGCTGAGCGGGTGTCATCCAACTGTATTGCTACCAGTAGTGCTTCAATGTTGTGTTTTCAATCTCTAGGGACAGGCAGGTTTCCCCGGAGTCTTGCAAAACTTGCCTGTCTCTCTCTACTGAAAGTGTGATAGTGAAACAGCACCCCTCACTGGCAGGACTGTAGATGGGGGGACTCCTGCGCAGCTTAGTGGCAACAGTGGTGCTAAGTATGAAGATGTGTGTATAAGTTTATAGAATTAGGGGGTAAATGTCCAGTTTCCTTTAAAAAGATAATCCCAAGGATACTATTGTAATCACAGTTTTAGTGATATGAGGATCTGCCCTGTAAAGAACTGGAGTAATCCTACAACCTGATTTCATGTGGACCACCTACTGCTATCTAGAGAATAATAACTTTTAGCTACTACCCACCTCAGCTGGATATGAGACTACAACCTTGAGTTGAAAGACCTTGTATCCATATATCAATCCAATTTAAATCCTATCATTTCTAATTTACAATTTCTATGTAATTTATATTCCTTATTATTTTTGTGAATGTCACAGTAGAGGCTTTTCAGAACTAGAAATGTAAAGTAATGCACTACTGCTATAATTCTAATTAGAGAAAGAAATTGGTTCTATGTATCCGTTTTCTTCTAGCATTTCCTCTCTACATATTTCAAGCTGTCATCAAACCATGTACTAATAACAGAAGACATCAGAAAAGAAATAGGGCACTGCTCCCTCTAAGCTGGGCAGGAGTCCTCCACCTAAAGTCCTACCAGTAGAAGATGCTGTTTCACTATTGCATTTTCTATAGTGAAGGACATGTGGGAAAGAGGAACCCAAACTATAACTACGTCATGCAAGGTTCAGCGTTGGGAGTCACAGACCGAGAAAGGGATCTAGGTGTCGTCGTTGATGATACGTTGAAAACTTCTGCTCAATGTTCTGCTGCGGCTAGGAAAGCAAATAGAATGTTGGGTATCATTAGGAAAGGGATTGAAAAAAAACAAGAATATTATTCTGCCATTGTGTCGCTCCATGGTGTGACCGCACCTCGAGTATTGTGTTCAATTCTGGTCGCCGCACCTCAAAAAAGACATAGTGGAATTGGAAAAGGTGCAGAGAAGGGGCGACAAAGATGATACAGGGGATGGGACGGCTTCCCTGTCAGGATAGGCTTTAGAGGCTGGGGCTTTTCAGCTTGGAGAAAAGGCGGCTGAGGGGAGATAGGATAGAGGTCTATAAGATAATGAATGGAACGGGTCGATGTGGAGCATCTGTTTACACTTTCCAAAAATACTAGCACAAGGGGGCATGCGATGAAGCTGCAGTGTGGTAAATTTAAAACGAATCGGAGGAAATATTTCTTCACTCAACCCATAGTTAAAGTCTGGAATTCGCTGCTGGAAAAGTTCGCTAAGGCGGTTAACTTAGCAGACTTCAAAAAAGGGTTGGACGGCTTCCTGGAGGAACAAGCCATAGAATGTTATTGAATGGACGAGGGAATACAGTATTTCTAGGATGGGGGCGGGACAAATTGTTTGTTCTTTTGGCCGCTGTCAGTGACAGGGCTCGATGGACCCTTGGTCTGTCCCAGCATGGCGATGCTTATGTGCTTATGCTTATGACAGGCAAACTCTGCAGAACTTCAGGAAGCCTGCCTGTCCCTAGCAATAGAAAACACAATATTGAAGCACCACCCCCACTGGCAGCAATGCAGCTGGAGGACTCCCGCTCAACTTAGAGGGAACAGTGAAATAGAGCGTCTAGGCCGGAAAGGCATATAGGTAAATATGTTGTGACTGTTTTATAAAATCCATACAGAACCAGTAAAGTCTCTCAAGAAAATGTTTTACATTTGTGTCAGATATATCAAACAATTCAAGTATTCAGCTCAAGTGCAGTTTCTTAGTGTCAGGGCAGACTCTCCATACAGAACCAGTAAAGTCAAACCAGTAAAGTAAAACATTTTCTTGGGGGAAACTCTTTCCCCCAAGAAAATGTTTTAAATTTGTGTCAGATCTATCATGCTTAACAATACTCTTGGTACTTGCCACTGTTATGTGTTATCCAAATTTTCACCTAAGGCAAGTAAGACTCTCTATTACTCTGATATTCTTTAAGATATAGAGAAAAAGACTTCAGAAACTCGGTAACAGCTGATGTCTATTTAGTTGAAACAGATGACCGCTATGCTCTGCGTGGGCTGAATTTAAAGCTCACGCTGGCGAGAATCGTCATTAGTCCAAAAACCTCTATGGCACTGTACTAGTATCTTATACATAATTATTTATACAGTGTAAAATGGTAAACATAGGTACTTAGCTGTGGTCTGTGCTGAGACTACTGGCCTTAGGTGAAAATTTGGATAACACACGTCAGATCTATCAGAAAATTCATGTATTAAGTTCAAGTGCAGCTTCTTAGTGTCGCGGCAGACTCTCATACATCATCGATTCATAATTTTTATATAATTTAAGGTGCAAGAAAAGTTCCGATCATTTACAGATATTCTTCAAATCCAAAGAAGAGCCCAGCAAAGTATCCAAAGACAAGAAGATCAAACATAAAATCAGAAGATTAAACAGAACAGAGAGGGTTAACTGTAAATATAACTGAAAAACAATCTGACAATTTTCTATAGGCAGAACCTTCAAAAAGATATAAACAGGATGGAATCGATCCAGAGGATGGCTACTAAAATCATCAGTGGTCTTTGTCATAAAGGATTAAATTCTATAAATGGCACATAAAAAATTTGGCACTGGAAAAAAAGCACTGACTGATATTCTATAAACAGTGCTTAAAGTTAGGCGCAACCATATAAATAAATTGTGGGAATGCCCCTGATTCGCCCATGACCCTCCCATGGCCATGCCCCCTTTTTGGACCCATGTGTAACCCTCTGCCTAAATTTATATGTATATATTTTAATTAAATCCATTTAGCACCAATAATTGCTTTGTTGAGAAGCCAATTATCATGGCTAATTGGCTCATTATTCAATTAAATTGCACGTGCAAGTTGGGCACATGCCCTAATTTGCACGTGCAATTTTTAACTACTTTGATATAATTTGGGGGAAAGTGTGTGGTGACAGACAAAGATCTCAATATGTATATTTAGGAAGAAAAGTGGGAGAAGGGAAATACGATAGAGACATTTAAATACCTATGTGGCATAAATGCACATGTCTCACTCAATTGAAAGAAAGTTCTGGATGAAGATGAAAGGGGATAGACTCAGGAGTAATTCAGGAATAATCTAAGGAAATCTTTGTGGAAAAGGTGATAGATGCATGGAATGATCTACCAGTGAAAGTGATGGAGACAGACTGTATCTGAATTCAAGAAAGCATGGGACAAGCATACAGGATCTCTAAGGGAGAGCAAGGGATAGTAGAAGGCATAGATGACAGGCTAGATAGGCCATATGTGGTATATCTACCATCATTTTCTCTGTTTCTACATTTATAATGCCCCCATAGCTGCAAAGCCCTTGGAGTTTTACGGATATACAGGCAAAAAGTAATAATTTTGTTTAGTTTTCTAGGTCAATTGCAGGTCTTTTGCTGTGTTTTTAATATTTTTGCTTTAAATACATTTTTGTTTCAGGGCAATTCTGCTGCCTAAACAAAAAAGAAAAATCTTCTCATGCTGAATGATTCCAATCACAACCCAGAATCACCAATAATAACCTGATCCCTTTCACATGACCCATCTCTGACCGACTCTTATCTCCCCCAGCACTATTATTAGACAATGTATCATCCCCCATATCAAAGAGGCTGTCACATCACCATGGAACATATTGGGGTTACTTACTGGGGGTATCATTGGCAGTATAATGTCAGAGCAGGAATGATCCCCCTTTGCTTCTAGCCCCTTGCATAACGCAAATGTAGTTGTAGCAATTCATTAGTAAACCCTCTATTGCAAAGATGCCAAGCTACCCAGTTCCAGAAGGGAGACTCTTTGTCCAGTTCTAGTGGAATTAATAGTCCCTGCTTCTACCCATTGAAATTTAAGCTGCAGGTTCTATAATCAGTCATGATAGGTTTGTCAGAAAGCTAGAACTGGCCTAAAATTACACCTTTCAAACAGGGTAACTTGGCAGCTCTGCTTAAACTGATGTGATACTCAAATTTAGCAGAGTTCTAGCAGCGTTTCTTTTTAAAGTTCAAATCTTGTTTTGTATTTATTTTTGAGAACAAGAACAATATAGAAACATCAAACAAACCAGAGAGATGTGTAATATTATGTACATAATACAAGAATTATTGTAAGGGCAACATAACGTACTCATCCAGTGTTTTCCATTTTTAGACAAAAATACTACAAATCAGATATAAAGAGAGTTAATCAATTCCACCACTGTGATAAGGAGAGGGAGGAGTTATCTTTCCAGTGATTAATAATTAGTTTCAGCACAATTGAACTACAATAATCAAAAAGTTGATTATCATTATTAAAGAGATAATGATTTGCAAATTGTTTTCATTTTTTGTTTAGTTGCCTGAGTTAATCTTTCATCCTTCACTATGGCTGGTTCATTCTGTCACAGAGTCCCTAGCAGAAACTCATGAAGCTTGAATACTAGACTACAACAAGACCTCCAAGGAGTGCATCCAACACAAAGGAGCAAACTAGGCTTATTGAAAGCAAAGAGCTTGACAAGACAATGAAATCCTGAGGCTTTTGGAAGCAAAGCAAAAACAACACCAAAGCAATAGAAAACAATCCCAGAGGTGGGTCAGAAATATTTGAGGCTGCTCTCTGATGGGCCAGTCAGGAAGCAGGAACTAAGAGTACCAGAAATAGAAGAAAACAACTAGGAATAGGCTAGCTACCGCCAGGCTCCAAAAAGACAGAATAGTGCCTCCTGGAAAGCACCTGTTTCTCAATAAAGGTCACAGGTTCAAGGTTGGCTTGTGCCTTATAGCCATTAACAGTGGGAAAAAGATCTAAAATTTAATGACACTAGAAAGAAAGAGTTGTTTTCCTGTTTGGGGTTAGATATGTCAAGGAAAATGGCCTTTATATTACCCATGTCTTTAAAAAAAAAAAAAATATATATATATATATACATATATATACACACATACTTGAGCGTGCTGTTCACCACCGCTGCCTTGATTTTCTCTCCTCACATGCTATTCTTGACCCACTACAATCTGGTTTTTGCCCTCTCCACTCAACTGAAACTGCGCTTACTAAAGTCTACAATGACCTTATACTGGCTAAATCCAGAGGTCAATATTCCATCCTCATTCTTCTTGATCTTTCCGCTGCTTTTGACAGTGTCGATCACAGCATACTCCTCGATACCCTGTCCTCACTTGGATTCCAGGGCTCTGTCCTTTCCTGGTTCTCTTCCTACTTCTCCCTCCACACCTTCAGTGTTCACTCTGGTGGATCCTCTTCTACTTCTATCCCTCTGCCTGTGGGCATACCTCAGGGTTCTGTTCTTGGTCCCCTCCTCTTTTCTATCTACACTTCTTCCCTTGGTTCATTAATCTCATCCCATGGCTTTTCCTACCATCTCTATGCTGATGACTCCCAAATCTACCTTTCTACCCCTGATATCTCACCTTGCATCCAAACCAAAGTTTCAGCGTGCTTGTCTAACATTGCTGTCTGGATGTCTCAACGCCACCTGAAATTAAACATGACCAAAACCGAGCTTCTCATTTTTCCCCCCAAACCCACCTCCCCACTCCCCCCATTTTCTATTTCTGTTGATGGCTCTCTCATTCTCCCTGTCTCCTCAGCTCGAAACCTTGGGGTCATCTTTGACTCTTCTCTCTCCTTCTCTGCTCATATCCAGCAGATCGCCAAGACCTGTCGTTTCTTTCTTTACAACATCGGTAAAATCCGCCCCTTTCTTTCCGAGCACTCTACCAAAACCCTCATCCACACCCTTGTCACCTCTCGTTTAGACTACTGCAATCTGCTTCTTGCTGGCCTCCCACTTAGTCACCTCTCCCCTCTCCAATTGGTTCAAAACTCTGCTGCCCGTCTCGTCTTCCGCCAGGGTCGCTTTACTCATACTACCCCTCTCCTCAAGTCGCTTCACTGGCTCCCTATCCGTTTTCGCATCCTGTTCAAACTTCTTCTACTAACCTATAAATGTACTCACTCTGCTGCTCCCCCAGTATCTCTCCACACTCGTCCTTCCCTACACCCCTTCCCGTGCACTCCACTCCATGGATAAATCCTTCTTATCTGTTCCCTTCTCCACTACTGCCAACTCCAGACTTCGCGCCTTCTGTCTCGCTGCACCCTACGCCTGGAATAAACTTCCTGAGCCCCTACGTCTTGCCCCATCCTTGGCCACCTTTAAATCTAGACTGAAAGCCCACCTCTTTAACATTGCTTTTGACTCGTAACCACTTGTAACCACTCGCCTCCACCTACCCTCCTCTCCTCCTTCCTGTACACATTAATTAATTTGATTTGCTTACTTTATTTTTTGTCTATTAGATTGTAAGCTCTTTGAGCAGGGACTGTCTTTCTTTTATGTTTGTGCAGCACTGCATACGCCTTGTAGCGCTATAGAAATGCTAAATAGTAGTAGTAGTAGTAGTATTAACATTTGTGTAGCGCTATCAGATGCATGCAGCGCTGAACACCTGACAGTGATGAAAAGGTGGGTTTTCAGCATAGATTTATATATATATATTTTTTTTATAAATTGTGTAAAAAAGAATTGCCCATAAACACATATAGCAACTTTTTCTGTAAGTAGTTTTTTGAACCAAAACATACATGTGGGGGGGGGGGGGGGGGGGGGGGGGGGGGAGGGTGTCAAGATGTCACTTTGAACAGGCACATGAAATGAAAGTTCTCATTACTTTCTTTGCTAGCTCTTTGCCCTCTATTATCTATTTTTCTTGAACATAAGGAAAAGCAAAATAAAAAAGTAAGATATACGCAGGGAGAGTCTTGCCAGTAATACAAGGGTCAATGGAAACCCCTATAGTGATGCTGGAAGTGTGTCTGGATATCACTGTTTGGAAGGGGTTCACATCCCTTGATAGCTGAATGTGATGCAGAGATCCAATGACAGGTCTCCTCCCTCTCCTCCATCTGCACAACAGGCCAGTCTCATGGTAGGGGAGCAGAGCTCTGGTTAATGCCTGTGCTGAAGGTACGAAATTAAAGCAAGCTCAGTTGAAAATTCTCCAGTGGGCTCTAAAGTAGAACAAGGTGATCAGAGAATGGATGATAGTGCACCAGAACTGTCACCAGTGATGCTGCGTACTCTCTTGGTGATTACACTTTAGTTTATTAAGCATTTGATATTCTACCTTTTACAGAAAATCAAGGCAGTTTACATTAAAACTGAGATGAGGACAGGAACTACAAATTTCAATAGAACAGCCAGAAAAGCAAACAGAAAGGGGGGGGGGGGCCCATAACGGCGCTAAAGCCAGAGGACAACCCACCCATCAAAGGCAGTGGAATGCTAAGTAGAACAGGTGGGCTTTCAAAGATGCCTTAAATATAGGGTAAGGCTGCTCAGCTCGAAGATCTGGAGGAAGGGAATTCCAGAGTATGAGTGCAGTGCAAAAGAATGCTGAATGGTGAGTTGCTGCAAGATGAGAGCAATGGATGGGAGGCAAGAAGAGACAGTAAGCAGAAGCCCAACAAAGGGCATAAGAAGTGACATAGTGAGAAATAAAGGAAGAAAGGTAGAAAGGGGTGCCTGTCTGAAGGATCTTGAATTCCAGACTAAGGAACTTAAAGCGAGTACAAAAGGAAACCTGCAACCAATAATGCTGGGCAAGGAGTGGAGTGGCATGATTGGTCCTGTGGGCATGGGCAAGCAGCCGAATAGCAGTATTCTGTATTGTTTGTAGGCATTTAAGAAGGGTATTAGAGACACCAGATAAAGTGATTTTACAGTAGTCCAAATAGGAATTGACAAGAGAACATAGCAGAGTGGCACAAGAATCATCATCAAGGTAATGCGAAGGTAATGGATGAGATGGAGGGAGTAGAAACAAAATTGTACTAGATACCACATCTACTTTGGTACTGAGAGAAAGCAGTGGGATAACCCACTGGAGAAATCCTTTAAAGATAAATGGGGTGGTAAAGCAAATAGACAAGACCTTAAATGATTTCTTTTTTCTTAGATGTTTAATGTCTCCAAAGGAATTGTTACCACATTTGAAGAGTATGATGGAAGGTTGGGTCAACTGGAGCTGTGGGTGGACCAGCTGGGGACATAGATGGCCTCCCTACAGGAAGTAGAATCACTCATTACTATAAAGAGATAAAATATCTTTAAAGTGGAAGTATTGGAGAATCTCTTTAAGAGGAGGAGTTTGAATTTGCTCAACTTAACTTTCCCAAAAAACAGACTCATTATCTCAAGAATCATAGAAGATGTATTTGAGAGATGTGTAGAAAATACCTAACATGGAGACTAATAGCATCTTCAAAGTGCACTATCTACTTCCAGGAAAGTGTGTATGAGCACTGTTGTTTCTGCTGATAGTTTGGACACCTCCAGCTTCTTAGAGGATATACCTAAAAACTTACAATAAATATATTTTCCTTTGTTGTCAGAGAATATGGTTATTTCCAGGTGTCACCAGATTTATACAGCTGAAGAGAACACTTTTCCTCCAAACGTAAGAGTGGCCATACTGGGTCAGACCAATGGTCCATCTAGCCCAGTATCCTATTTCCAATAGTGGCTAATCCAGGTCACAAGTACCTGGCAGAAACCCAAATAGTAGCAACATTCCATGCTAACAATCCCAGGGCAAGAAGGATTCCCCATGTCTGTCTCAAAAGCAGACTATGGACTTGTCCAAACCTTTTTTAAACCCAGATACAGTAACTGCTGTTACCACATCCTCTGGCAATGAGTTCCAGAGTTTAACTATTCATTGAGTGAAAAAAAAATCCTCCTATTTATTTTTAAAGTATTTCCATGTCACTTCATTGAGTGTCCTCTAGTCTTTGTATTTTTTGAAAGAGAACAAAATTGATTCACTTCTACTCATTCTACACCACTTAGGATTTTGTAGACCTCAATTATATCTTCCCCTCAGCCATCTCTTTTCCAAGCTGAAGAGCACTAACATCTTTACCTTTCCTCATATGGAAGGAGTTCCATCCCCTTTATCATTTTGGTTGCTCTTCTTTGAACCTTTTCTAATTCTACTTTATGTTTTTTGAGATACGGCGACCAGAACTAAATGCAATGCTCAAAGTGAAGTCACACCATGGAGTGATACAGAAGCATTATAGTATTCTTGGTCTTATTTACCATCTCTTTCCTAATAATTCCTAGCATCCTGTTTGCAAGCTGGTAAGACGCTTTTCCTTAAGTTCCCTTGTTAAGCATCAAGAATTTTCTGGGAACAGGTATGTTTTTGTTTACCTTAGTTAATTGGAAGGGTTAGGGTTTCTTTGTGATAAAATGTGCCTGATTGCTTTCCTTTATGTTCAGAGTTGGAGAATCTGATAGCCTATTGAATTGATAATAAACCAAGGTTTGGAGTAGTTTTCCTTTTTATTTGCAATTTTAGGTTTCCAATTTCTTTTTAATTTAACTTGCTGCTTCCTTTACTCTCCATCCCTCTTCACCCCCAATTTCTGATCTGAGCTTATGTAGGATTTCTATGTCTTCTGCATTTTGTGCTGGTATTGCTTGTGGCTGGCTATTCATTGCTTTAGGATATATTACTTTCTTTGGATTTATTTTTTCTAAATTTGAGAAAATTCTGAATAAACATATTTAGACACTAACATTTATTTTATTTATTAGAATTTAATTACGCATTGTTGAAGAAATTTACCCAAGACAGTGCACAACAAGATCAATCTGGAT
This sequence comes from Microcaecilia unicolor, assembly GCF_901765095.1. NCBI lineage: Eukaryota > Metazoa > Chordata > Amphibia > Gymnophiona > Siphonopidae > Microcaecilia > Microcaecilia unicolor. The sequence continues at coordinate 78,098,674 of NC_044040.1, forward strand.
ATAGGCAATAGACAATTTCAACAGATAAAATGTGGGTGCAGGCGGTAGTTCCATCCCCAGTGTGCACCATTTCCGGCGCTAGCAAAAATATTGAAAAAATGTTTCCGCAGGGGGTTATCCATCAGTAATCAGGCAGTGTCGCGCACTGCCCGGTTACCGCTAGTTAGCACAGCAGCCCCACCACCGCATTCAGGTATGGATCCCATGCCTAAATTTGTTCGTTAAATTAGTTCCAATTATTGGCACTAATTGGCTCATTATTCAATTAAATTGCATGCGCACATTGGGTATGCACCCAAATTTGTGCAAATGATTTTTGGTAACTTTTAAAGAATTAGGAGGAAATTGAGCACTGATCAATAATAGTCTATGTTACATAGCAATGTTCCTGGTCACAATTTGTGATCTAGTAATCAAGAGCTATTAGACTGTCCTTTATTTTTTTCAAGACCAAGTATCTATTATTTGAATTGAAATAATACAAAATATAACAGATAAATTCAATGAAAACATGTCTTAGTATAATATGGTATGATTTGACATATATAAAAATGCTAAAATTACATAAAGAAAAAAAAAACATTCAAAGAAAGGGCATGGCGAACAAAAGTTGATAGCTATATATGAGTTCAGTAAATACATTAAAGTACCAAAACAGTATTGTGTCATATCTCTTGCAACACTTATAGGAAACACAACAAAACATTGTTAAAACCATTATATAGGGAGCATTAAGATACCAGAAGAGTGAAAAAAAACATGTGAAATTATAACTGGTGTAAAGAGGTCAAATATTTGTCTAGTATGGCCCATGTTTTAGAAACAGATATAAAGGAATTACATTTATCTGCTAAAGAAGTTTTAAACTTATGGGTTTGCAATACTGATTGCCACCAGAAATGAATATTCAGAAAAGAATTATCTTTCCAATTGCTCAGCACTGCTATCAGAGCCAAAGCTAACAAGATGTTCAGCAACTTACCATCATATTTGTCTATTTTTTGTGTTAATACCAGCGAACCAAAGATAATAAGGGACATTGACATTGGTTGTTCTATCATTAATATTGATGATATAATTTTCCATGTCTGTTTCCAGAATTCTTGTGTGCCAGCACATTCAAATAGAAGGTGTTTAAGTATTCCAGGATGATTTCTACAAAACCAACAAGAGTTATTAGGAAGGAGGCCAACCACTGCCACCTTCTGTGTTGTCCAAACAGCATGATGATAAAGAAAAAATAATGACTGTACTAAGTTGGCCGATGATAAAGGTCTGCTTATTTTGGACCAGAAAAACATTCACTGATCTGAAGATAGTTGCATATCTGTATCTAGTTCCCAAGATTTTATAAGTCGCAGTCTTGTTGTTGAGGTTTTGGGAAATAAACCATTTATATAGATAATATGATCTAACAACCATATGCCTCTGGAACACCATTTCAGGCCATAGAAAGGTTTTTTATTATTGATTTTAGTCAGAGGATGTCCCCATAACATGAACTTTGTGGATGAAGTACTTGTAATGTCCATCATATTGTCAAGCTCCAGTAAACAAGTATGAGAGGCAGAAATAATGGGATTTGTATTTAAGATTTTTGTTAATGATGTTGTGACCATAAGGTTTGTTCCAATAAAAACCAAACAGAGGTGTATAAAGCCGGAGCACTAACCCAATAGCAGGCTTGATGTGTGATGAAGGCTTTATGGTATTTTAGAAAATCTGGAAAAGAGATCCTTGCTAGCTCTTTTGGTAATTTCAACATTTTCTGAACTTTAGAGGCCCACAAAAATCTTGTGAGGATGGTATCTATTTATCAATAAAAGGAGACAGGGAAAAGAATTGGTAACATACTCAAAATAAAATTGATTTTAGGCATAATAACCATTTTAATAGATTGTAGTCTGCCCCACCAAGTTAGATGTAATGCCGGGCCACCGAGAGGGGGGGCAGAGGGGACAAAATTCCCTGGGCCTGGGGTCAGTCAGCCGGCGCTGCAGTACCCAGTCTCACCTGCCTGCCTTCGGCTCCTTCGACAGCCCCCCTCCGTCCACCACCAGGCCCCCTGCATTCAAATCTGCAGCTCCTCACCTCTGTATGAAAGTGGCAGATCGCCTCCCTTCGGACCCTCCCTGTGTCCCGCCCTCGTGGAAACCGGAAGTTACATCAGACGAGGGCGGGGCACAGTGAGGGAAGGCCCAAAGGGAGGTGATCTGCCACTTTCATACGGAGGTGAGACACTGCCGATTTGAATGCAAGGGGCCCGGTGGCGGACAGAGGAGGGCTGTCGACAGGGCTGGGGGTGGGCGAGTGGAGACTTGGGACTGTGGCGGCGGTGCCGACGGTGGCGGTGGGGGGGCAGCAGTGGGGGGGGGGGTAGCCTTGCCCCGGGCCCAGTTTGTTCTCTCAGTGGCCCTGATGTAATGGATGCCAAACAAGTAATAAATCCTTAACACAAGAAATCATTTTTTAAATTAACATCTTGAGTGGAATCAAGATCAAGTAACAACTCAATACCTAAGGATTTAAACACTTTGGAGGTTCAAATCAACAGGGCCACCAAGAGACTGAGCCGGGCCCGGGGCAGGTCTGCTGTGAAACTGAGCGGGGCCTGAGTCAGGGCTACCACTGCCAGGCCCGGGGCAGAATTGCCATCGCCGCTGTCACCCTCCCCCCAAAATCATCATCGCCACCGCCACACCCTCCCTTCCTCCTGCCTGCCCGAAGTACCTTGGCTGCCCCCGCCAGCTGCAGGCAGCGCAGCTCCTTCCTCTACCCAGCATTAGTACATAAGTAATGCCATACTGGGAAAAGACCAAGGGTCCATCGAGCCCAGCATCCTGTCCATGACAGCGGCCAATCCAGGCCAAGGGCACCTGGCAAGCTTCCCAAATGTACAAACATTCTATTCATGTTATTCCTGGAATTGTGGATTTTTCCCAAGTCCATTTAGTAGTGGTTTATGGACTTGTCCTTTAGGAAACCGTCCAACCCCTTTTTTAGACTCCACTAAGCTAACCGCCTTCACCACTTTCTCTGGCAACGAATTCCAGAGTTTAATTATACGTTGGGTAAAGAAAAAGTTTCTCCGATTTGTTTTAAATTTATTACACTGTAGTTTCATCGCATGCCCTCTAGTCCTAGTATTTTTGGAAAGCGTGAACAGACGTTTCACATCCACCTGTTCCACTCCACTCATTATTTTATATACCTCTATCATGTCTCCCCTCAGCCGTCTCTTCTCCAAGCCTCCTTAATCTTTCTTCATAGGGAAGTCGTCCCATCCCCGCTATCATTTTAGTCGCCCTTCTCTGCACCTTTTCCAATTCTACTATATCTTTCTTGAGATGCGGCGACCAGAATTGAACACAATACTCAAGGTGCGGTCGCACCATGGAGTGATACAACGGCATTATAACATCCTCACACCTGTTTTCCATACCTTTCCTAATAATACCCAACATTCTATTCACTTTCCTAGCCACAGCAGCACACTGAGCAGAAGGTTTCAGTGTATTATCGACGACAACACCCAGATCCCTTTCTTGGTCCGTAACTCCTAACGTGGAACCTTGCATGACGTAGCTATAATTTGGATTCTTTTTTCCCAAATGCATCACCTTGCACTTGCTCACATTAAATGTCATCTGCCATTTAGCCGCCCAGTCTCCCAGTATCGTAAGGTCCTCTTGTAATTTTTCACAATCCTGTCACGATTTAACAACTTTGAATAACTTTGTGTCATCAGCAAATTTAATTACCTCACTAGTTACTCCCATCTCTAAATCATTTATAAATATATTAAAAAGCAGCGGTCCTAGCACAGACCCCTGAGGAACCCCACTAACTACCCTTCTCCATTGTGAATACTGCCCATTTAATCCCACTCTCTGTTTCCTATCCTTCAACCAGTTGTTAATCCACAATAGGACATTTCCTCCTATCCCATGACCCTCCAATTTCCTCTGTAGCCTTTCATGAGGTACCTTGTCAAACGCCTTTTGGAAATCCAGATACACAATATCAACCGGTTCCCCTTTGTCCACATGTTTGTTTACTCCTTCAAAGAATTGAAGTAAATTGGTCAGGCAAGATTTCCCCACACAAAAGCCGTGCTGACTCGGTCTCAGTAATCCATGTCCTCGGATGTGCTCTGTAATTTTGTTTTTAATAATAGCCTCTACCATTTTCCCTGGCACTGACGTCAGACTCACTGGTCTATAATTTCCTGGATCTCCCCTGGAGCCTTTTTTAAAAATCGGTGTTACATTGGCCACCCTCCAATCTTCCGGTACCACGCTCGATTTTAAGGATAAGTTGCATATCACTAGCAGTAGCTCCGCAAGCTCATTTTTCAGTTCTATCAGTACTCTAGGATGAATGCCATCCGGTCCAGGAGATTTGCTACTCTTCAGTTTGCTGAACTGCCCCATTACGTCCTCCAGGTTTACCGTGAAGTCAGTAAGTTTCTCCGACTCGTCTGCTTGAAATACCATTTCCGACACCGGTATCCCACCCAAATCTTCCTCGGTGAAGACCGAAGCAAAGAATTCATTCAGTCTCTCCGCTACGTCTTTGTCTTCCTTGATCGCCCCTTTTACCCCTCGGTCATCCAGCGGCCCAACCGATTCTTTTGCCAGCTTCCTGCTTTTAATATACCGAAAAAAATTTTACTATGTTTTTTTGCCTCTAATGCTATCTTTTTTTCGTAATCCCTCTTGGCCTTCTTTATCTGCGCCTTGCATTTGCATTGACACTCCTTATGCTGCTTCTTGCTATTTTCAGACGGTTCCTTCTTCCATTTTCTGAAGGCGTTTCTTTTAGCCCTAATAGCTTCCTTCACCTCACTTTTCAACCAGGCCGGCTGTCTTTTGGACTTCCATCTTTCTTTTCTAATTCGTGGAATATGGCCTGGGCCTCCAGGATGGTATTTTTGAACAGCGTCCACGCCTGTTGTACATTGTTTACTCTCTCAGTTGCCCCCCTAAGCTTTTTTTTTTTACCGTTCTTCTCATTTTATCATAGTCTCCTTTTTTAAAGTTAAACGCTAACGTATTTGACTTTCTGTGTACAGTTACTTCAAGGTCGATATCAAAACTGATCATATTATGATCACTGTTATCAAGCGGCCCCAGTACCATAACATCCCTCACCAGATCATGCGCTCCACTAAGGACCAAATCTAGAATTTTTCCTTCTCTCATCGGCTCCTGCACCAGCTGCTCCATAAAACTGTCCATTGCCTGCCCCTGCGGCTGCTTTCCTCAGGTCGCACATACTCAGTCTCAAAACTGAGCATGCACAGCCTGAGGGCCCAGCAGCTGCTAGGCAGGCAATGCAAGGGGGGCCCAGCGCTGGAATTTTCTCTCTTCTGCTCCTGTCAGGATGTGATCACCCGGGTTCCATCAGGAGCCTGAGAGAGAGAGGCCTCTGCGCCGGGCCCCCCTGGAGGCCCGAACCCAGGGAATTTTGCCCCACCCCCCTATCAGCGACTATGCATATCAATCCAAGTTCTGATCCTATATCAGGGGTAGCATGCAAATTTAGTGGTAGTACTTCAGATGGCGTCAGACGGAAGGTGAAGAATTGAAAGCAACCAAGATCACAGGAATTTCACGAAATCTGGACCCTCTGTGTCAGGGGTGTAGCTACTGGTGGGCCTGGATGGGCCCAGGCCCTCCCAGTTTTGAATTAGGCCCATCCAAGTCCCTCACCTCTGTCACTGTGTCTCGTGTCTCCTCACCCTCTCTCACTCCCGCCGTAGCGCTTGTATTCAACATTATCGGCGCCGCCTCTTCCTCCTCACAGTCTCCATCTCCCACTCCCGTAGCAGCGCTTGTGATTTGCTACCGGCACTCACTGCCTGACAGCTGACAGACACAGCGCAACATCCTGCTCTGGGGCCTTTCCTCTGCCACGCTGATTCAACTCCCTGTTTACGCAGGGCAGAACGCACGCGGCAGAGGGAAGGTCCTGGAGCAGGTCGTCGGCTCCGCGTCTGTGAGTTGATGTCAGGCAGCACCGGTAGAAAATTGCAAGCGCTGCCACAGGGGTGAGAGACGGAGAATGTGAGGTGGAGGAGGCAGCGCCGATAGTGTTGAATACAAACGCTGCAGTAGGGGTGGGAGAGAGTGAAGAAGACAGTGGTCTGCTCGACCTGCAAGGGGAGGGGGCTGAAGTGAAGGGAGAGGTTCTGGACGTGTGTGTATGAGGGGGGGGAGGAAGACAAAGGGGAGCGGGCTGAAGGGAAGGGAGAGGTTCTGGACATGTGTGGGGGGCGTGAAGAAGACAAAGGGGAGCGGGCTCTGCAAGGGGAGCGGGCTGAAGGGAAGGGAGAGGTGCTGGACTTTTTTTGGGGGGGTAAGGAAGATACAGAGGTGCTGGCCCTTGGAGGGGAGGGGCCTGAAGGGAAGAGAAAGGTGCTAGACTTGTGAGGGGCAGGGGATTGGAGAGAACAAAAGGGAAAGAGGTACAGGACTTGCAGGGGGGGAGGTTGGAGGGAAGGGGAGAGGAGCTGGATATGGGGGGGTTGGAGGGAAAGGGGAGATGTGCTGGATATGCAGAGGGTTGAAATGAAGGGGAGAGGAGAGGTGCTGGACACGAAGGGGGCTGGATAAAAGGGAGAGAGGTGCTGGACATGTGGGGGGGGGGGGCGCTGGAGAAGAGGTGCTGGATATGCAGGGGATGGCTGAAGGTAAAGGAGAGATGTGGACCTGCAAAGAGGGCTGGAGCAAAGAGAGAAAGGTGCTGGACCTATGGAAGGGGAAAGAGCCAGATGCATAAGTGGAAGGAAAGAGAGAGGAAGAGAAGTTGGTTGGGGTGGGATCAGAGAGGAGAGGGACACATTGGTGTGGAGGACAGAGAAAAGGGACATAGGGAGGTGTACAGATACAGAAGGGAGATGATAGGCACAGGGCCGTGCCGATGCGGTAAGCGAGGTAAGCGCCACAGGGGGGCGCCCACCTCTGGAGGGCGCCGCCGTGGTGCTTACCCTCGCCCCGCGCCGCCGAGGACTTTAAATTACCTCGGTCGCAGGCTGCAGCAGCGTCGGTGAAAGCCCTGCCGACGTCTCCCTTCCCTTGCACTCATTGGTTCCCTCAGTGTCCCGCCTTCTTCTGACGTCAGAAGAAGGCGGACACTGAGGGAACCAAGAGCGCGGTGGGGGCAGTCCGCCCCGGGTGTCAGCGGGTTGGAGGTGCTCCGCTCCCGCTGCTCCCACCCTACCTTCTTAAAAAAAAATAAATCAGTAAAGCGGCGTGGCAGGCAGCGCAGCTTCGCGTCTGCCCTGCTTGTAAAACAAATAGATCTCCTCGTCGGGCCTTCGCTCACTGGGTCCCGCCCTCCTCTGAGGTAACTTCCTATTTCCTCGAGGGCGGGACCCAGTGAGCGAAGGCCCGACGAGGAGATCTACTTGTTTTACAAGCAGGGCAGACGCGAAGCTGCGCTGCCTGCCACGCCGCTTTACTGATTTATTTTTTAAAAGAAGGTAGGGTGGGAGCAGCGGGAGCGGAGCACCCCCCCCCCCCCCACCCGCTGTCATCTGGACAGAGCTGGTAGTGGGGTCGGATCAGGGGTGCCCAGATGGCAGATGGGGATGGGGAGGGGAGCCCAGATGGGGAGGGGAGCCCAGATGGGAGAAGGGGATGGGGTGGGGAGCCCAGATGGGAAAAGGGGATGGGGAGGGGAGCCCAGATGACAGAAGGGGAGGGGAGCCCAGATGGCAGAAGGGGATGGGGTGGGGAGCCCAGATGGGAGAAGGGGATTGGGTGGGGTGCCCAGATGACAGAAGGGGAGGGGAGCCCAGATGGCAGAAGGGGATGGGGATGGGGAGGGGAGCCCAGATGACAGAAGCCCAGATGACAGAAGGGGATGGGGAGGGGAGGGGAGGGGAGCCCAGATGACAGGGGGGGATGGGGAGGGTGCCCAGATGACAGAAGGGGATGGGGTGCCCAGATGACAGAAGGGGATGGGGTGGGGTGCCCAGATGACAGAAGGGGATGGGGAGGGGAGCCCAGATGGCAGAAGGGGATGGGGTGGGGTGCCCAGATGACAGAAGGGGATGGGGTGCCCAGATGACAGAAGGGGATGGGGAGGGGAGCCCAGATGGCAGAAGGGGATGGGGTGGGGTGGGGTGCCCAGATGACAGAAGGGGATGGGGAGGGGTGCCCAGATGACAGAAGGGGATGGGGTGCCCAGATGGCAGAAGGGGATGGGGTGGGGTGCCCAGATGACAGAAGGGGATGGGGTGCCCAGATGACAGAAGGGGATGGGGAGGGGATGGGGAGGGGAGCCCAGATGGCAGAAGGGGATGGGGTGGGGTGCCCAGATGGCAGAAGGGGATGGGGTGGGGAGCCCAGATGGCAGAAGGGGATGGGGAGGGGTGCCCAGATGACAGAAGGGGATGGGGAGGGGAGCCCAGATGGCAGAAGGGGATAGGGTGGGGTGGGGTGCCCAGATGACAGAAGGGGATGGGGAGGGGTGCCCAGATGACAGAAGGGGATGGGGTGCCCAGATGGCAGAAGGGGATGGGGTGGGGTGCCCAGATGACAGAAGGGGATGGGGTGCCCAGATGACAGAAGGGGATGGGGAGGGGATGGGGAGGGGAGCCCAGATGGCAGAAGGGGATGGGGTGGGGTGCCCAGATGGCAGAAGGGGATGGGGTGGGGAGCCCAGATGGCAGAAGGGGATGGGGAGGGGTGCCCAGATGACAGAAGGGGATGGGGTGCCCAGATGGCAGAAGGGGATGGGGAGGGGAGCCCAGATGGCAGAAGGGGATGGGGAGGGGAGCCCAGATGGCAGAAGGGGATGGGGTGGGGAGCCCAGATGGCAGAAGGGGATGGGGAGGGGAGCCCAGATGGGGTCTGGGGCTGAAAGGGGAGGCCCTAATGCAAGGCATGTGGATGAAGGGAGCTGGAACTGGGGGCTGAAAAGGAGGGTAGGTGGGATAAGGGGGCTAGTACTGGGACTGGGGGCTGAAAAGGGACAAGAGCTGAAACTGTGGGGACTGGGGGCTGAAAAGAAGACAGGGAGAGGTGGCTGGGGCTGAAGCTCGGGACTAGTGAGAGAAAAGGGCTGTGTTTGAAACTGGGGGCTGAAAAGGGGACAGGGAGAAGTGGCTGGGGGCCGAAGCTCAAGACTGGTGGGAGAAAAGGGCTAGGGCTGAAACTGGGGACTGGTGGGATAGTGGGGCTGGAACTGGGGGCTGAAAAAAAGGGGCAGAGAGAGGGGACAGATCCTAGATGGAAGGGGGAGTGAGAGGGACCTTGATGGATGGGAGAGGGAGGGCAAATGGTGGATTGAGCGGACAGAGAGAAAGGGCAGACAGTGGATGGAAGCGATAGAAAGGGCAGACAGTGAATGGAAGGGGGAGAGAGAGAGGGCAGACAGGGGCAGATGGTGGATGTAAGGGGCAGAGATAGAGGGCAGATGTAGATGGAAGGAGCAGGGAGAGAGGGCAGACATTGGATGAAGGGGACAGCAGAGAGGGCAGACACTGGATGGCAGAGAGAGAACAAAGACAGATGCTGGATGGAAGGAAGGAAGACAGTGAAAAGAAGATGAGGAAAGCAGAAACCAGAGACAACAAACTGTAAATAAAATATTTACTTTTATTTTTTTGCTTTAGGATACAGTAGTATTGTAGCTGTGTTAATAAATGTTTATAATAGGTAATCTTTTTATTGGACTAATTTTAATACATTTTGACTAACTTTCGGAGAACAAAACCCCCTTCCTCAGTCAGGATAGGATACTGTAACAGCACTATACTGTATTGACCTGAGGAAGGATGTTTTGGCCTCTGAAAGCTAAATGTATTAGTCCAATAAAATGGTATTATTTTATTTTCTATATTTGTTTATTTCTATTTGTTAATTTGTAAAGTGGTGATTGGTTCTTGTTAGTTTTTTTCAAATTTACATCTGCAGTCTTTATATTTTGCATAGTACTAGGGGACATTTTCTGTTTCTGTGGTGTTGCATTGTATGCAGAGTCTGGCATCTTGGGGGTTCAGTTTAATTTTTGTCTAAATAGCGTTTGGAATATGTCCACTTTGAGAATTTACATCTGCTATCTTATTTTGCAATGTATAGCAATTTGTTTCTAAGAATATTGCTGACAATTCCTGTCAGTGTGGCAAGTGGTGAGCGATCATTTTCATCGGGGGGGGGGGGGGGGGGGGGCGTGATCATTTTCACGGGGGGTAGGGGCGCCAACTGATAGTCTGCAGGGGGGCCCCAGAGACCCTAGGCACGGCCCTGGATAGGCATTAGGTGGGAGCATGGGGACAGGCACACAAATGTGAGATGCTGTATGGGGATGGCAATGTCATATGGGCACAGAGGGGCAATGCCTGACAAGGAGGGGGGGATATGGAATAGAGCTATAATGCTGGACACTGGAGAAGGGGGTATATGGACACAGAGGAATGATGATGGATGAGGGGACCTTACTAATCCACTGCTGAAAACCTACTGTTCACTATACCTAATAAACACCTCCCTTCTACTCTCTACTTCTCCCTTAAATAACCTCTGTACTACAATAATTGTACCTGACATCCAAGAATAATTGAGTTACAAAACTATGTAAGCCACTTTGAGCCTGCAAATAGGTGGGAAAAGGTGGGATACAAATGCAATAAATAATAATAATAGTAATAATAATAATATGAACACAGGGGAGATACTGGACAAGGAAATACAGGAAATCAGAGATGGATGATGGACATGGATAAAGAAGAAATGTCAAATAGACAGGAGACCCTGGCAAGTGAGTTCAGAGAAGACAGAGGGAAGCAGAAACCAGAGATTGAGACCAATATGATTTGAAAAATAAAATGACCAGACAACAAAAAGGTACAAAAAATTATTTTATTTTCAAAGTTGTGAATATAATATGTTGAATTTGGAATGTACATCTTGCCAGAGTTGATTTTAAACATGGCCGGAGTCCAGGAAAGAAATCTACGAAAGGACCCCCAAAGTCCATTACCAGGCTGAGTCTTCACTTCCAGCAGGCGGGCTTTCTCTGGCGAGGGAACCAGGCACAATTGCCCTAGTTGCAACCCTTAACACCATCCCTGGCATGTGCTGTCTTTATATTTTGCAAAGGAGGAAATGCGTTTCTTTCATGTTTCTCTGGTGTTATACTACATGCAAGGTTTGGTTTCTTGGGGTTTCTGTTTAATTTATATTTCTAGAGTTTGTGGTCATTTATTCTGTATTTGACATTTGTGTTCTCTGTGTGTGAGTGAAGTATTCTGTTAGCATGATGTTTCTATGTAGCATTCTGTAGTAATTTGGCTTGTTCAGCTTTCCTGATAAATGTATTTGTATTTTAGGGCCCCACTATAATATTTAATGCACTTCCTTTTCATAGGTAGGATCCTTGTTTTTGGAAGTTAGTGTTGGCATTGTAGATTTTCTGTAGGTTCTCAGTGACTTTTGTTTTATAGATTTTTTAAAAATTAATTTATAATATGTCTGTTATTGAGATTACACTAGAAACCAAAATGTCTTAGTATGATGAGTTTTATGGGGAAATGTTCTTGCTGTGCTCTGTATCCATTGTTGGTGGAGGGCCAGGAGGGTCTCTGGATGTAGAATGTGTTTGGTTTCAATACCATATGTGTGTTGAAGGACCATGGCTCAATGGGGCTGATGTGCAGTCTATTGTACTGCCCTTAGTTCTCAATTGGCCTGCAGCCACTGAAGCCTGCACTGCTACCCTCATTGAAGTTATGGGGAGCATGGTAGGGACAGAGCATGGGTGCATCAGGTTTCTGTTTTTTCTCTTTCAAAAAAGTTGTAGTGCCCACCCATCCAACCTATTGGCCCACCCAAAAATTGCCTTCTGGCTACGCCACTGCTCTGTGTGTTCAGATAAGTCTAAGATCCTGATTTTGTTTCATCTGGATCTATTGGATAAGTCTTCAAGTTGACGTTCCAGAACAATAATTTTTTCTTGTTCAATTTTCATATGAGTTTGCAGCTCAGTAGCCATGTGTTCTGTGGATTTTTCAATACAGTCTCTCAATTAGTGAAGTCAGAACCATTTTAAGTGCACAAGTGGTTTCGAAATGTTTCATGGTAAGTTCTCATAAAGCTTTCATTTCTTCCATAATCGCTTATGATGAAAAGTGCTCACTTCTGTGCGGTGCCATCTTTTCTGGGGAGAAAGGCTCATATTTGGAGCATTTCACATTAGATGTTGAGGCTAAACCAGACCCGGATTTTTGCATATTGGCTGAGGACATCTTTATACCTCATTTAGAAATGATTTGGTGAAAACAAATTGTGCTGAAAATTCTCAAAAGAAATACTTCATTTATTAGCCTGTGAGAGAGCTTTTTGCCTATGCATCCATCATTGTCAATGCTCTCTACTGCACTTTGGATTGTCTTTTAAAGGTGCTCACTTAACTACCATTCTTTCTTGTATGTTCAGTGGCTGTCTAGAGGTATGCGCCACTTAGGCACGCAAAGGCGCCATTGATTGACATGCGTATATGTGCTCTAGGTGCTATTCTATAAAATAGTGCTCAACTACAAGGGGGGTATACACATGTCTCCCAGTTGCATGCGTAGTTTTTAGAATACTATACATTATGTATATCACTTAGAGGGGCATAATCGAACAGAGACAACCATATCTAAGGGCGCCCATCTGTAAGGACGCCCCGGCAAGAAGGCGGGAAAACTGCTATTATCAAAACAAGATGGGCGTCCATCTTTCGTTTCGATAATACGGATGGGGACGCCCAAATCTAAGCATTTAGGTCATCCTTAGAGATGGTCGTCCCCGGTTTTCGGCGATAATGGAAACCGAGGACGCCCATCTCAAAAATGACCAAATCCAAGCCATTTGGTCATGGGAGGAGCCAGCATTCATACTGTACTGGTCCCCCTCACGTGCCAGGACACTAACCGGGCACCCTAGGGGGCACTGCACTGGACTTCAAAAATTGATCCCAGGTGCATAGCTCCCTTACTTTGGGTGCTGAGCCCCCCCCCAAAAAAACCAAAACCCACTACCCACAACTTTACACCACTACCAAAGCCCTTATGGGTGAAAGGGGGCACCTACATGTGGGTACAGTGGGTTTCGGTGGGTTTTGAAGGGCTCACATTTACCAGCACAAGTGTAACAGGTAGGGGGGATGGGCCTGGGTCCACCTGCCTGAAGTGCACTGCACCCACTAAAACTGCTCCAGGGACTTGCATACTCCTGTCATGGAGCTGGGTATAACATCTGAGGCTGGTGAAAAAAAATTATTTTAAGGTTTTCTTTTAGGGTGCGAGGGGGTTGGTGACCACTGGGGGAGTAAGAGGAGGTCATCCCCGATTCCATCCGGTGGTCATCTGGTCAGTTTGGGACCCTTTTTGAGGCTTTGTTGTGAACCCTTCTTTTTTCCATTATCGGCCGAGGACACCCATCTCTTAAGCACACCCCAATCCTGCCTTCGCTACGCCTCCGACATGCCCCCATGAACTTTGGTCATCCCCGCGACGGACTGCAGTTGAGGACGCCCAAAATCAGCTTTCGATTATGCTGATTTGGGTGACCCTGAGAGAAGGACACCCATCTACCAATTTGTGTCAGAAGATGGGCACCCTTCTCTTTCGAAAATGCCCCTGTTATTGTACTTAGGTGTGCCAGCGTATGGCCTCCTATTGACATGGCATAAGAGGGCGCACCTAAACATAGGCGTGCAAATATCAACATAAGCTAGTATTCTATAATGGAATCTTAGCACCAAGATGCTGTTACAGAATTGGCACTAAGCACACAGGATTTGGGCGTCTAAACTGAAGAACCAATTTATAGAATTGCCCCACGAGACTTTTTAATAAACATTTTGGATTTAAATAGTGGGTGTGTACGACAAATTGAAGGTAGTAGTAGATAAGATATTTTAATTACATCTTGTATTTCCAATGTGTGTGTTGTAGAGAATTTTGAATGTTTTGTTGTGACTCACCTAGAAAAGTAATGATAATAAAATATTTATATTTTACCTAATAATATAAAGTGTTCCACTGATCACTCATGAAATTTTAAAAGACATAATACCATCAATGCTGCAAAAATCTACCCTATTGCACTGATATCTCTATGATTCTCAAGTCCTTGGGTAGAACCCAAATTAATGGCTATAATGTGTCACAGATGAAGACATAATAATTTATTTATTACATTTGTATCCCACATTTTCCCACCTATTTGCAGGCTCAATGTGGCTTACAGAGTTTGGTTATGACATAATCATTCCATGATATCAGATACAGTTAGTGATGTACAAAGATTGAGTAAGGGAAGAGAGAAGGAAGGTGTTAGGCAGAATAGAAGGTGGACTTTAGTGATTGGGTGGATTGGTGAGGTAGTTGTGTAAGGCTACGGGTTTTAATTATAATTAAAAGTATAGTAACTTGCATATGTATTTCTGTGCATTCTTAAATGTATTTTACTAAAGGATTATGTTCAGCTAGCCTTTTGTAAAATAATCATGGAATTCTGACATCCTGACTGGGGTGTCCCAATTCCTACGCAAAATCATGTTTAAGGAAATCATTTTAGACAGCTTGTTTGGCTTATATATCTAAATGTCCATCTTTACACATGGCAGATGATCAGTGCATGTAAACAGCTATTTTGAAAAGTTGCTATTTACGTGTGTAGATCCTCAGCTTTCACAGTTTTCAAGGAAAAGTGTTGTGGACAAGCAGAAAAGTATGCTTGCTTTCCAATTTTACAATGGTAATACATGTGTACGTTATGGTATCTGAACATCAGCATTCATAGTTGCTCTGAGGCAGCTATGTCAGAATTAGAATTAGATTTCTAATCCACCCTTATCCAAGGCAGAGCACAACACAACATACATAAAAACAGCTAGCTGCTTGTTTGGAGCTGGGGTCTGCACCAGTGACTGAGGAGAAAAACTGTGCACATACACATATACTGCTTTAAAAAAAAAATCTTTGGCTCCTTAGTTGTCTGTTTTTTGAAATCTAGCACTTAAGCATGTTCCCCGGGATTCTATATATTGCACTGAGGTTTCAGTGTGGAAATCGAAACATATTCTATAACAATGTGCAAAGCTAATTGGTTATTAAGCTAATCAATGCTGATAATCAGATGTTAATAATTATCAGCATTAATTGGCATTCATTAGAATTTATGCGCAGAACTGTCTAAGCATATTCTGTAACGTGGTGCGTGTAAATTCTATGTCATGTAGTTGAAAAGTGGGCGTGGAGCGGGCAGGTTGTGGATGCATATTGTTACAGGATACACCCAGTCCACACTTAATTTATCTGTCAGGATTTACACCAAGTTTTAATTGGTGTAACTGCCCAGGTCTAAATTTAATCACGCGGACCAGCGCTCGGTGTACTTTATATACTGCATGGAAATTTAGGCTCATACTATAAATTATGCCTAAATTAAGGCATACTTTAAGCGAATTTCATTTTGGCACCAATTTTTTAGGCGTGATATACAGAATCTAGTCCATTGTGTCTACACTTACAGACAAATTTGTGAAATCGGCACTTACAGGCTCAAAATCCCAAGTGATGCTGCTCTTTTTTTTTTTAGCTTGTTTGATACTAATATGATTGTTCCCACTCTTTCTGTCAAATTGGACTTGAGAACTATCAGATGAAGATAAAAGTGCTCAACTTAATGATATAAAAAAGGTAGCAATAATAATAATACAGCTGCAATTGGAAAGCTACTGCACTGGAGACAAAAGCCAGAGAGGTGGTTGTGGGGACATGGCCTTTGGCAGGAGAACCAGATCTCTGTTCGGGATCAAAGGATTCTGGATCCTGGGACAGTGGTTAGCCAGTCTTCTGTGCCTATGGAACAGGGCCAGGGGCCCAATTCAGGGCAAGCTTTGTCTTCTTGGCCACCTTCTGAGACTCAAAACAACTGGCTAGTGGTGGAAGTTGGACCTTCGTAGCCTGGGTCAATGGAGTTCAAACATGTGCTGCGTAACCCTAGTAGCACTTTAGAAATGTTAAGTAGTAGTAGTAGTAGTCATTAATATTTCCTTTTCTTCTAGTTTCTGTTGCAGATCTGCTGCCTCCTGACATCTGTGTTTGGCTGTGTGGACATTCATATGTTTTTTGGGCTCACAAACATGTGCTGGAATCTCACTGGGGAGCCAATTTGGGACTGGTGAAGTATGGCATCAGGATTCACTGGTTGGGCCTACGTGGAATGTGTTGGGAACAGCTTCTGCCAACTCTCAAGCAAGGAGGGGGGATTTCAGTGAAGAAAGGAAAAATATAGGAAAGTTAAGATTGGATAGGATAGATGGTAGCAACAAAGGGACAGGAGGGAATTAGAAGAAAGGAGGAAAGAGGTGAAGTTTGCATACGGGAATAGAAAAGGGAATTTTTTCAGGCTCTGAGGCATTTGGATGTTAAGAGGAAGCAGGGATGTTCAGCATAGGCGCCGACTCCGTGGGTGCTGTGGGTGCTCGAGCACCCCCAATATTTTACGCACCCAAAGTTTCCTTGCAGCCCAGCCATAATTTTAAAAGTCCCTCCCTCCATCCGAATTTTAAAAGCCCTCTTCTTACCTCGTCAGTGAAACTTCAGCCTTCCCTTCTGTCTCTCGGCTCTGGTCCCGCCCATGTGTAAACAGGAAATGAAGGGCGGGACCAGAGTCAAGAGACAGAAGGGAAGGCTGAAGTTTCACTGACGAAGTAAGAAGAGAGCTTTTAAAATTCGGACGGACTTGCACTTGCTCACATTAAACATCATCTGAGGAGTATTACAGCCATTATCCCTATAGAACTCTATGTTGTATTAAATAGACATTGGAAAACAAACACCTCCCGGTTGTGAAGAACGAGAGGAGTTTGCCAAACGCATCGTGCAGTTTGGAATGGAGCTGGCTATATCTTTTTTTTCCATTTCTCATCACCTTTTTTTTTATCAGTCTGTTTTCCACTGTATAAAATTCCTTTTTAGCTACATCCTTTCTAAGGAGACCGTTTAGTTTATGTAAACTGATTCCACGTGCCCCAAGGAATCATTCTTTACACATTTCCTAACATTTCAGCCATCAATTTTATGAATAGGAAAGACAGAAATGGTAGATACTTCCTAAGTAGAAGGCAGTGCAATCACCAAATGTTTTCAAGTACTTGGTGAAGGTCTTATTTTAAATGGATGCCTATAATTCAAGGGAAATAAAGATGTTAGTGATCTGAATTGTGCTGAGAAATCTGCAGCTTTGCTATGCAGGTGACTAAAGAGGCATATTTTCAAAGCACTTAGCCTCCCAAAGTTCCATAGAAACCTATGGAACTTAGCCTCCCAAAGTGCTTTGAAAATATGCCTCTTGGGTTTCATTCCCCTGCCTCAGGTTCTGATTCTTGGACTGGCCAGGGGCTGAGGCTGCTGTGAAAGCAATGTTTACAGAGCCATGTAGCAGGAAAAGTCCTGGCCATCTGCTAGGTGGCTTGAAATGTATATGTGCTGCGTTGTGCATGGAATTGTTAGAGCAGCTGGTTGAGACTTATACCATCCACAGAGGAAGTAGGGCAAACTACCATACAATCAAAAATAAAATTCCCTGCTCAACTTGCTGGCATATACAGTATGTGACCTATACACAAACTCAAATATAGTGCACAGAAGAAAAAAGCAAGAAAAAAAGACAGGAAGTACAGCCTCAAAGCTAAAAGCCCCTCCAAGACAAAGTCTCAACAATAGACTACAGCAGGCAAACTAGCTGTCACCATGAAACAATACAATACAGGTGGAGAAAAAAGCCAAACCACATTAAAAAGCTCCACCATAAAAGTGTGAATGGTCACATTATGGCAAACAAAAAAAGTCACTACAAGCCAGTGTGCATGCAAAAGCCAACGGTACCAGGAGAGTGGTCTGAAACACAAAAACATATGCTATGCAAAAAGCAAACTTAAGTCTGAAGTCTTCAGTGCATACATGCATGCAGTCCAGCTGGTAGTGGATAAAATACCCAAGTGGCCTCTTTTTTCGCTGAAGCTGCGCCAGGTTGCACATAACTGCACATGCCCATTATAGACGTTTCCTTTTAGATCATAAGCTCTTCAGGGACAGGACAATCACTGCACCTGAATGTAACTTGTCTTGAGCTACTACTGAAAAGGCCTGAGATAAATACATTAAAACAACCTTGGTTCATTTTCATTTCCGGTTCAGTCTAGTGATTCTAGCCAGCCTTCCCTTCTGTCTCTTGGCTCTGGTCCCGCCCTTGCGGAAACAGGAAATGAAGGGCGGGACCAGAGCTGAGAGACAGAAGGGAAGGCTGAACGCCGAGCCTGCAGTGCATTCTTTTCACTGACGAGGTAAGAATAGGGCTTTTAAAATTCAGACAGATGGAGGGAGGAGGGCCTTGGAACTCGAAGGGAGGGAAAGGAGAGGGGAGAGGGGGAGGGAGGGCCTGGAACTGGGAGGGAGGGGGCCTTGGAACTCGGATGGAGGGGGGGCCTTGGAACTCGGACGGAGGACGGGTGGAAGCCTGGAACTGGGAGAGAGGGCGGGACTGGAACTCAGAGGGAGGGAGAGGAGAGAGGGGGGAGGGGCAGAGGGAAGGGGGGTGGGGAATGCACCACCTGTAAAAAAAATGTTCAGCACCCCCAATCATTTTGAAAAGTTGGCTCCTATGATGTTCAGGGTAGTGGTTTGGGTGCTGTGAAAAAACTGTTCCTTCCCTCCCACTCTGTGTGTTATTCTGTGTTCTTTTTCTGTTTTTCTTATTTGGCTTGTTTTCTTTGTGTGTGTTTGTAATTGGGGGACATGGGGTTTGGGGGTGGGGATGGCGGTTGCAATTTGGTGGTTGGAAGTTGTACAATATTGGATGTATTGGCTCCAAATGCAGATGGGACACTAGAACGTTCTGGGATAATTGTGGATAGAAATGGGTCACTCATGGATTGCATCGCCACCAGTTGAGGCGCAGCCCAATGTCACCATCGGTCATGCTGTAATATGTTATGCAACCAATGGTGAGCTAGTTTCGGCAGCTAATAGCTCCTTGGGGTTGGGAAGCCGCACTGGGGCATTATCTGTTGTACTTGGATTTAATTGTGAGTTGTATTCTAATCTATTAATTAAAGAAATGAATAAAGCTGCTGCCAAAATTGTTTTCCACATAAAGGTGGTTTATGTGTTGTTTGTTAGACATAAGTAGTAAATGAATCCTTGAATGTTAAGTAGGTGGCATGGTGTGAATGCTAATGTTAGGGCTGACAATGATCATTAAGTTTTTCTTTAAACTATTCATTTGTTCTTGAATCCTAGCCAGACGATGCTAAAATAGTCCAAAGCATATCTACAGCAAGCAAAGTCAATGAATCTCCCAAGAATCAAACTTCAGGTATCTGGCCAAAGGCATCCAAAGTTATTTGACAACACAGAGTGAAGATATACACAATTCCACAATTCCTAAAACTCAGGCTGGTAGACAGGAGCCAGAAATGGATTATGCAGCAGTGGCGTAGCTAGGGTAGTTGACACCCGGGGTCAGTCATTTTTTAACACCCCTCCCCCAAATGCAGTACTAGGCATACCGAGAATACAAAACACTCAGGACCTATAGAGCAATTCTACCATACCATAAGCAGTCATTTCTACAAATCACACAAGGAAAGGAAAGCATCTTAAACACTACAATGCGCTGATTCCCCAGCCTATAGGCACCAGCTTGAGCACCCCCAATATTCATAGAATTCCTTGTATGTGTCCAGGGAGGGGTTATTGCCTTTGAGTTTGGAACCCCTAATCATTCTGAAAAGCTGACTCCCCTGCCCCAGCTCCATTCCCTTCTCTGAAGCTAACCAAGAATCTGCTTAAGGCTTCCTGTAGCCAGGAGCAGAGCAGCTTTTTGATTGATAGATATGGATTGAACCAACCAGTCAACCTCTGTCTCTGCACCCCCTGCCCCAATTCCTTATTTGGGGGCCACGTTGGTGGCCCTGCTTCCTATACCCTGAGGGCCAGTAACTGCGCCAGATGTTTTGGTTTTTTTTCTCTCTCATTGGCAGCACAATGAGGCCATGACCCGTCACCCTACCAAGAAAACCTTTCCCAAAAAAGCCCTGGGTAAGAAGCTCGCAAGACACAACGGAGGTCACTTACCGGCTAAGAGGGACAGGAGCAGGAGGATCCAGTAGCAGAAAGCAGCCAACACCTGCAGCTCCATGATCCCAATCCAATTTCAGGCGCTTTTGGGACAAGCGAGTCTGGGCTCCCCCATGCCTAGCAGCGCCCCGCGCTTTTCAGTCCTCTCCGGGGCTTCCCCTCCTGCTCTTTCCGATCAGCGCAAGGCAACACATCCCCCACTACAGCACTTCTCTGAACCCCACCGCAGGCCGAAGCATCTCTCGCAGGCAGGCAGGCAGCGCCTCACATCTGCCCTGCTTGTAAAAGAAGTAAATCTTCTCGTCGTCTCGTCGGCCTTTCTTCACTGTGTCCCGCCCTCGCGGAAATAGGAAGTTACCTCAGAGGAGGGCGGGACACAGTGAAGAAAGGACGACGAGACGACGAGAAGATTTACTTCTTTTTTACAAGCAGGGCAGACGCGAGGCGCTGCCTGCCTGCAACTCCGCTTCACAAATTTTTTTTTTTAAACACAGGGTGGGAGCAGCGGGAGCGGAGCACCCCCCACCACCACCACCACCACCACCTGTTGACACTCGGGGCGGACCGCCCCCACCGCCCCGCCCTTGCTACACCACTGTATTGCAGCCCTGATATTTTAGGCTGAGAACAGGCAAGAGGACAGAAATCAAAGCAAGAAGACACAGTAGAGGAAGCTGTATTTTTGCTGTAGTTTCCTGCCTCAGCAGCCAGAGGTGGCATACCAATGTCACCAGCTTCTGCAGTGAACAGTAGAGAGTTTACAGTGAAGACAGTAGGAATGGGCTATCATTTGCAACAAGAAAAGAAATGTCAACAACATATTCTATGCTCTTGTATGTCATTACCAAATGAAAACGAGCAGAAAAAAAAATCATATTTTACGTTTTGTCCTTCATTGTGGTGTGTGTTCTTTGGACTAGTGGAAAGAGGAGGCTTTAATTCAGAAAGGGGTGCATGCTTTCCCAATAGCAAAACCACCACACATGCATGAACTATCCACAGTAGGGTTGTGTTAAAACACTGAGCTCCTCGCTATAGCTGTTAACTGATAGGTAAGCCTGATTAAGGCACCATTGAGCTCATCAATTTAAAAAAAACTCATTTTACGTCTTAAATACAGCCCAATTTTACAAAAAGAGTCCAGCTTCAAGGATACAGATTTTAAGCCCATATGCACGCACATGCTGAAATACTGGGTTTCTGAAGCTTTCATTAATGGGATTGGATTTTGGTATGTGAAATTAGTACCTCTGTTTTGATATCTGTTGTTATTTTATTTAAAAAACTATAATAAATGTGTGTAGTTATTCTATTGATTCCAGTACAGTAAACCAAACCAAATGTAAACCCATAAATATTTTTAAAGAGGTCTTTTTTGCTTTATCTGTCTTTAGTTTTTAAAAATAATATTTGATAACATTCTGATTTCTTTTTTTCCTATTGTTTTATTATGATTTTTATATTGATTTTTACTTGCAACTATGGGTTGTTGGTTATGGCTGTCCCAATAGTTAAAGCAATATTTTTCCCTCCACATGTTTTATTTCTTTTATTATTTTAGGGGCCTTTTTACTAAAGTGTGCTGAAATCTGGTCTTAGCATGTGGTAATGTGAGATTTTATCATGTGCTAAACCACGATTTAATGTGGTAATTTTGAGAGGCAGCATACGTTACCTGGAAAAGTTAATGCAGAAGCACTTACTGCCTCTTATTTAGGTGTTAACTCTGTGATATCAAGTTAGCACGTGCTCCTCATAATCTCATAGTTTCTATACATGACACCCAGATTTGGGTGCGCTGCTGAGGTACAAGTGCATCTTAATTGGCTAAAGAGCAATAATTGGATACTAACAACCAATTACTGACATTAAATGGCACCAATTGGGATTTGTGCGCACATCTGGCTACGTGCTATTCTATAACACTGGTCACTCAAATCGCAAAGCATGCAACTCAAAAGAGGTATGGCCATGGGAAGGATCTGGGCATGTCAGGGATGTTTTTAAAAGTTGCATGCATTATTACTGAATAATGGGTCAGAGCACTCAACTTGGGTGCCTGCATTTACATCAGGTTTCAGCACGTGTAAGTCTAGCTCCCAAAGTTAGGGCATAGGAATTAGCGCTAAGTATGATTCTGTAAAGAGCGCTTAGTGCTCAACTTTCCAGTGCCCAGTTTTGAGCACCATTTATAGAATCTGACCCAATGCACTAGTCATAAAATGCTTCTATGCCCATTCTCCACCCATAATATGCTCCTCCAGAAAATATGTTTAATAAACAGCTAACACACAGTTTAGCTATAAATAGCTAATGTGGAGGGGCATAATCGAACGTCACCGGCGAAATAGATCACCGGCAATCTATTTTGGTGGCGGCGCAACAGCTGAACCGGAACCGTATTTTCGAAAAAGATGGCTGGCCATCTTTTTTTTCGATAATACGGCGGACAAATGCCAGAGTTTGCCGGGTTTGAGATGGCCGGTTTTGTTTTTCAGCGATAATGGAAAAAATGCCGACCATCTCAAACCCGGTGAAATCCAAGGCATTTGGTTGTGGGAGGAGCCAGCATTTGTAGTGCACTGGTCCCCCTGACATGCCAGGACAGCAACCCGGCACCCTAGGGGACACTTCTAAAAATGTTTAAAAAAATACACAAATAGCTCCCAGGTGCATAGCTCTCTTACCTTGTGTTGCTGACCCCCCCTCAATCCCCCCCAAACCCACTCCCCACAACTCTACACCATTACCATAGCCCTTATGGGTGAAGGGGGCACCTACATGTGGGTACAGTGGGTTTTGGGGGGGTTTGGAGGGCTCAACACTTAGCACCACAAGTTTAACAGGTGGGAGGGGGATGGACCTGGGTCTGCCTGCCTGAAGTGCACTGCACCCATTAAAAACTGCTCCAGGGACTTGCATACTGCTGTCAGGGAGCTGGGTATGACATTTGAGGCTGGCATATAGGCTGGTAAAAAAAAGGTTTTTATTTTTATTTTTTTAGTGTGGGAGGGGGTTGGTGACCACTGGGGGACTACGGGGAAGTCATCCTCCATTCCCTCCGGTGGTCATCTGGTGAGTTGGGGCACCTTTTTGAGGCTTGGTCGTGAAAATAAAACCCGGCAAAATACTGCTTAACGCTGCTTTTTTGTTTTCCATTATCCGCGAAAGCCGGCCATCTGGTAGCCACACCCATGCCCGCCTTCGCTACGCCGCCAACACGCCCCCTTGAACTTTCGCAGCCACTTTTGATTATACAGATTTCGCTGCTTTTGACAGATCACCGGCCATCTCCCAATTTATGTCAGAAGATGGCCGGCAATCACTTTCGAAAATAAGCCTTATGGTTAGCTTGCACTAACAGGCTAAATGCATTTCTGCATTAGCCTGTTTGTTTGCACGTACTAACCATGCAATAAGGTCTTAACATCATTTACTAGAAGAGCCCCTTTGTTTCTTCTATATTGTATATTAGTAGTTTTGATATGTGACATGATATTTTGATGAGAAAATAAGAGGAAGGCTCTCTTAAAAAAACAGGATGAAAATAAAAGAGCAGGGATGACTAACAGGAGGGATGATGAATGATTCATGAGTCTATCAGACTTGAAGATTTCATTATAAATTCCAAATTAGAAACAAATAATTCATGGTATTCACAGTGGCTCAACACAGCCCAGTTTTGGCATGATGTGCCTGCATCAGGGGTCCACAAACTGTACAAACCTACATATAAACAAACAATACTAATAATAAGTCAATTAAAACCAATTAGCATAATTACAAATACATAGAATGAAATAAAGATTAAGTACAAAAATGTAAAACACACAATGAATAATCGACTAATAAACAATATTTTACAATGTGTGCAATTAGCCTTCTCAGCCACAAAAGACACATTTACAAATATATTATGGAACAACAGGGCCACAGTTTTAATACATATGACTTCAAACATATCAAATCATGAATATAATCACAGTTATTTCCCTTCCAGTCTTACATATGTAAATCATAAATCCTTCAAACCACTAACAGTAGATCACTTTCAGCCATCCAAAACCCCTGCAGTGACACTAAGGGCCATTCAGATCAAAGACCATCATACTTTTTACATAGCACTAAAATCATTCTCAAGTTATAACACAAGAGAAAATGTATAGCCTTGTGCTCAGATATCAATGAATTAGACTCCTTAAGGCTGGAATATACGAAGGCAGACCATCACCACCAACACAAGTGAAGACAGAATAGTCTTCAGCTCCCACCAAGAGTTGTGACCCTGATGCCTTTACCAAAGACCTCTAAAATGTCTTGAAAAGCACTCAATGAAACCTCTAAGCCACTTGCAGAGAGAGATAGCCCTCATCAGAGCAAAAAAGGCCTTGGCAATCTACAGTTATTAACTCATGAGGTACAACAAAACCTCCCAGCAACAACACCATTTTAGCCATCTCAGAATTTCTTAAATGTTCAATGGCTTTTACCTTACGTGCTCCATGCCATACTATTCTAGGAATATTAAACCAAATAACTTCTACCTTATAGAACTGATCATTAATCCCTAAAATATCCTTTTTTTATCTGTCTAATGAGGTTCACTCCCTTAATAATAGATAAATCATTACACTTTCCCTCAACCCTCACCCCCAGGGCAACAAAAAATATAAGTCTCTGCAAACCAATGCCTTGCATTCAATAAAGAAGTCAACCACTGGTCCCAAAGCATTCCTTGAAGTCCCAAGCAATAAATACTGTTAGTCTGGTTGTGAGCCCTTGAGCCCAGGCCGAGGCCTAGAATAGGTGTTAGGCCGAGGCCGGGGTGGACCGAGCAAGCGCTACACACTACCCCAGCTACCAAGTCCTGCACACACACACAGCAACCAACTTGCACCAGAGGAACAGAAATTGCAAGCAAGGTAAGGAGTAATCAAACCCCACGAAAGCACAGAGCTAATAGCTCAGACAGATTGCAGGTAAGGCTTCAGAAGAATAGGAATAACGCCAAAGCAGGGGTTGTAGGGAAAGTTAAGCTTAAGTAGATCAGACTGACATCAGCTCAGCCCCTGATGGACTAATCAGGAGTGATTCCAAGCATTCCCCTGTCTGACTAGCAGAATTCTAACAGAATCATAACAAATACAAAATCCCTGCAAAGCTAATCCCAAAGTGTATTCCCATTGGTGACTTCTCAGTATATTTTGGTCCAAAATACATAACAATGTCCACAAATACAGACCACATCTCTACCTTCCACAGAACTGAAATTAAAACTACAGAAAAACATTCATTAAATAATAAACCAAACATCAATGCTAAAGCATATAGGCCTTATAAACTCCATCTACCAACCTTTTGAATAGTATCTACTGACATCCCATGTGCTGCTGCAAATGATGCCACCCTAATCCTAAAAGAGTGAGTCCCAAAAGACAATGAATCCAATCCAGTCATTTTTACTGCCAACTTCAACACAGCTGCAAACTGATATTGTGTTAATGGACACAAATTAGCATGAAGTAACCAATAAATACCCTCTTCCCACCTACATTCCTTAAGAACTTTTGTTGCATGCACAGGACAAGAAATCAAACCTTTCAAGGACAAGAAATCAAACCACCCAAGCCCCTTTTCCTAACTGATCTGTACTTCACCTCTAGATTTGCAAAATGACCTTGAGAGTCCACACCTTAACATCAGCAACCAAAAGACCCCTCTCACTCAGATCAGTTTTTGAAGATGCCACTAACGCACTCATTCTAAACGCACCATAAAATGCCCAGGGAAATGTAACCTGAAACAAGACCAATTCATAAAATGAAAAACAAATGTCCAGAAGTACTACAAATAAAGGGCCCTGTTTAGTAAGCTGCATTAGCATCTTTAACGCGCATTAACCGTGTACGTGTCTGCAATATCCCTATATGTGCCAACACGGTTAGCGCACGTGCTAATTGTAGGCACATTAAAAACGCTAATGCACCTTAATAAACAGGGCCCAAAGTCTGGAAAATATCATGACTAATAGGCATGCACAACCTGGAATCATTGACTTTAAACATAGAATAGCTGTCGCGTCCCGCGCTCCTACCTGCTCTTCCGCTGCGGGGGGCAGGAGCCAGCATCCTCCGCGGCGCGGGATGGCGGCCCGGAGGCTCCAGCGTGGGGGCGGGCGCTGCCGCGGAGATGGCGGGTCGGGCCGAGACCGGCGGACGGCGATGGCAACCACCGGTCTCTCTGTCGCCGGGTGTGGAGGCGAGGTTCGCGCCGCCCAAGATGGCGGCGCTAGTATGCTAGGGTCGGTGTCTCCCTCGCTCCAGAGCTGGGGGGCCTGGAGCTCCGCCTACAAAGCACCGGATTGGAGGGCCGAGGCAGTGGCTCCGCCTGGGAGATCGGGCAGAGCCAATCCGAAGGGCTCTGCCGATTCCCGGGGCCGGATTGGTGGTTTTCTCCCTCGAGGGCGGGGCGGCTAATGGGGCTCGATATTTAAAGATGGAATCTAAGCTGATACTTTGCTTCAGGTTCTGTTCCCGAAGCCCGCTCCATGGTTCCGTGTTGTTACTTCCTGGTTCTGTCCAGAGACTTGCTTTGAACCTGACTACTGATTGCTAGCCGCCTGCCCAGAGATTTGCCTTGAACCTGACTACTGTTTGCTAGCCGCCTGTCCAGAGACTTGCTTTGAACCTGACTGCTGCTTGCTAGTGCCCACACCTCCCGACTCCAGCCAGGTCAGTCCGTCAACCCCGCGGTTCCAGCAGTCCCGCTGACCGCCTGCAGCTGGGGGCTCAACCCCTGGTGAACGGCGGTCGCCGCGGGTGAAGATTTCGAGGTTGCTCGGCTGTCCTTTGAGGTCCTTCGGGGCCTTACGGAACCTAAGGGCTCACTGACGTTGTGGACAAGACAATAGCATGCACCTTGTATCAATTTTTTCACTAAAAAGTAACATGTAGGGTTCTTAAAACCCCCATATTCATAATAAAAGGCCACATTTTCCAAAGCAGCCATCACTGTCAGCCCTGACCAACAATTCTCTGCAACTTTTAAAATAAAAGTCCAAGATTATAGCCTCCACAACCAGGGTACCCTAAACAAATCTAGAGAGTCACACTATGAACCAAAATCTCTTCCAATCCAAAGTATATGATTTCAACATATAGTAGATAAAAAGGTGAATAATAATTTCAAAACTAAAACAGGAAGACTATCCAAACTTTCTCTGGCATTCTTGTTGGATGTTTGTCTGCATTTGGAGCACGCAACCAAAAAAAGGGCCACTGAAAATGAGCTAATGCATCAGCCAAGTCATTATTAAATCCAGCAATATGATAAGCTGCCATCAAACCATTTAAATGTAAACATCTCAAAATAATCATAGTAATACTTTCATTGTTAGCTAACAGTGTATCAATTGACTATTATTTATCAGATCTAACAAAATGCTATTCTATTTCTTAACCAATCATCCCATAACATCAGTGCTACACAAATAGGAAACAATTAAAGACTAAATTCATCATCCAACCCCTCTGAAATCCAGATGTTGGCTGGTCATCTATGTACCAAGAACCAGCAAAATAAACACCAAAGCCAATTCCCCCTGATGCATCCAAAAATAACTGCAAATCAACATTTGAAACTGGGGGAGTTTGCTAAACCATCACACAATTAAACTGTTCCAAAGAGGTCTTCCATAACTTCAAATCTCCTTTAACGAGATGGAATCCTGATAAAATAATAACCTTTCAAAACTCCTCTCGTCAAATAAGATAATCTTCTAATAAAATCTTGTCCCACTGGGATTACCCTACAGGCAAAGCTAAATAATCCAATTCATGATTGTACCTGCTTCAATGTCATCTTTTTGCACGACAGAACCTCATCATTAGCATCTACCAATTTCTTAACCTTGTTAATAGGTAGTCTACACTGCATCTGCACAGAATCCAATTCAACTCCTAAAAACTTAAGAGTCATACAAGGGCCTTCCAATTTGCCTCGAGCCAATGGAATACCCAACTGCTTTGCAACCTTTGCAAATGTACCAACCACATCTTCACAAACACTAGTCTCTGCTGGACCCAAGTAATGTATAATATTATGATCAACAACCAATAAATGAACATAGAAAGGCCTCAACCCACAAGCAAGAAACAGAACATCCCATTGGGATATATTTATCATAAATGAACTGTGACAAACTTAAAACCCAACAAATGGAATGATTCAGGGTACATTGGTAGCAACCTAAAGACCAAATCAATATCAGCCTTTGCTATCACAGTGTCCTTGCCACAGGGTCACAGGAATAAACTGCTTAATCCAAAGAAGCATATCGTACAGAACAATTATTAGGGTCAAGCAGTGCTAAAAAGAGGCCTGCAGTATCAGTAGTAGCTGTAAAATGGCTATCCAGCTTATTTTCGAACGTGATCACCGCCATTTTCCGACATAAATCGGGATATGGTCGGCGATCTCGGAAAAGCGGCCAAATCGGTATAATCGAAAGCCGCTTTTTTGGCAACAGCGCTGCTTTGCCGTTGTGTCACTGGTCAAAGTTCAAAGGGGTGTGTTGGCGGCGAAGCGAAGGCGGGACATGGTCGGGCATGGGCATGGCTACCAGATGGCCAGCTTTCAGCGATAATGGAAAAAAAAACGGCGATAAGCAGTATATCGCCGGGTTTACTTGGTCCTTTTATGTCACGACCAAGCCTCAAAAAGGTACCCCAAATGACCAGATGACCACTGGAGGGAATGGGGGATGACCTCCCCATACTCCCCCAGTGGTCACCAACCCCCTCCCATACTAAACAAATAAAACTAAAAACCTTTTTTGCCAGCCTGTATGCCAGCCTTAAATGCCGCACTCAATCCATGACAGCAGAATGTGTTGTATCCTCCGACAGCCCTTCCCTGGTTGCGATGTGGCTCTCGGGTGAGTGTGACACCTTTTCTGTTAGGTGCCCTGCAGAGTCACATCAGCAATGCATTGTGGTGGGTGTAGGGTACTGGGCTCTACTCCCATGGTGCTTTTCCCCCCTGCTAACTGGATTCAGAGTGTGCCCTGTTTTGTTTCCGGTAGTCCATGAGGTAGTGGCCATTTTTGTAAGCCAGTTTTAGATCCCTTTCATGTGTCACCCACGTTAGAGAACGTTATTACCTTGAATGTGGCTGAAAGAGGGCATTGTACACCATTCTGCCAGCTCTGACCTACTGCTAATCTCAGTACCAGGGAGACTCTTTGCCAGTGGGGCACAAACTCTGATCTGCAGTTAACTGTGAGTAAATGTGCTTATTCAAATAAAGGACTTTTTCAAAGAGATTAGTCTTCAGGTGTCAACTGGTGTGCCAAAGTTATACAGCAGCAACAAGTCCTAGAGGCCTGCGTGTATACAGGTCCCTGGAGCACGTTTAGTGGGTACCGCAGTGCACTTAAGGCAGGCGGACCCAGGCCCATCCCCCCCTCACCTGTAACACTTGTGCTGGTAATGGAAGCCCTCCAAAACCCACTGTACCCACATGTAGTTGCCCCCTTCACCCCTAAGAGCTTTGGTAGTGTTGTACATTTGTGGGTAGTGGGTTTTGGGGGGGGGGGGGCTCAGCACCCAAAGTATGGGAGCTATGCATGTGGGAGGTTTTTCTGAAGTCCACCGTACTGACCCCTAGGGTGCCCAGCCGGTGTCCTGGCATGTCAGGGGGACCAGTGCGCTACAAATGCTGGCTCCTCCCACAACCAAATGCCTTGGATTTCGCCGGGTTGGAGATGGCCGGCATTGTTTTCCATTATCGCTGAAAAACAAACCCGGCCATCTCAAACCCGGCGAACTCCAAGGCATTTGGCCGGGCTAAACCGTATTTTCAAAAAAAAAGATGGCTGGCCATCTTTTTCGATAATGTGGTTCCGGCCAGCGGTAGCACCGCCGCCAACATAGATCGCCGGCGATCTATTTGACCGGTGAAGTTCGATTATGCCCCTCCTTGTTTCCCATTTTCAGTATTAATGGCCACACACTAATTTCCCAATTAGCATGTCATCATTAGCACAGGAGCCCTTACTGCCACCTCTTCACTAGGCAGCAAGAGCTTATGCACTAACCACTCGCTAATTAGTTAGCATACAGTAATGCAGCTGCGCAAACCAATTAGTGCTGGGCAAGCCTACTATCCACCCCCAAACACGTTCCCAGCACTAAAAAGTTTTTCTGTCTTTTAGCACGTAGATAGCACTCACCAAACACAAAACTACCACAGGGAGCCTTATGTGCCCTGTGGTAATGGATTTTAACGTGTGATAAGCATGTGTTAACACTTACTGCAGCTCAGTAAAAGGACCCCTATGTAACTAATTTACCAACAAAGGACTGCTAAAAGTAATCTCAGATCCGTTACGAAAACCTTCCAATAACAACTTCGCATTTTTCTTTTTAGTATAATAAACTAACCACTCTCCCAGACAGTCAAATTAATTGTTGAAGGAGCCTTACAAAATACTTCCTGAGGACACAGGCCTGGGTTAGTTCCTTTAAAATTACACCACAGACCAGTTATAAAACGGTTCCATAAAACACAGGGTCAGTTACAACGTGGTCAGAGCTCGCACCCCAGATTTTTCATGTGTTTCAGGTGCGAGGTAATTATTTCCAAACTAGTTCTTCGAATTGACACAAGGCAGTACTGAATAGCATGGAAATTTCTAAAACAAGCAAGCCAATACAAGGCTATGGATTCCTAGCAAAGCAAACAATGCAATAAACAAGGTGAGAATAATACGGACAAACCCCCAACCTGCAACCTGAAGTCCCCCTCCCCCTCCTATATAAAACTGCATATGCACTAGCCAAAAATACACAACTATGCACCCCTATTATCTTCCCACTTACTCAAATGGTCGCCACTGCTTTAAACAGTCACATATGAGGACTCTCCCACAAAATGAAATAACCCATCACAGCTCAAAAAGAATTCAAAAAGTGAGAGCAAACTCTCATCGATAATGTACTCAGATAGGAAGTCCACAACTTGAGAAACTGTTTCATAGCCCTAAGCCTACTAGTTTCTACAGTATGTCTCTCCATTGGAGAAAGTTCATGGATCTGGTTCTGCCACTGCATGATCATTGCAGGTGTATTCTGAATCTAGTGTAACAAGAGGCAACATTTTGCAATCAGCATAGCTTTACAGAGGAACAAAGTTGTAATTGGTACACCCTCTCCAAATTTACTTTTAACGTGTGAATATAATGTTTAATAAAGTCCATTTGATTTCTCAATGAAACATGCAGCCTTTTACTGAACTGGGGTGCAGGTGCCAGTGCAGGTAACATAGACCCGATATAATGTGGACTCACTTACGATGCAGTATAAAAATTTGGACCTCATTCTACTATGTTATATTGGGACTATAGTGTACAGTGGAAGGCAGGATGCCTCCCCCCCCTCCCCCACACACACACACAAATGGAACATGTATGCCTAAACTAGCAAAATTGTTGCAAACATTGCCCCAACTTGAACTGAAAGCACACATTACCTCCTCCAACCCCTCATCGTCCAACACCTGAATCTCAGATACTGACACCTCCATTATATGAGCCTGGTCGATTAGACCTGCAGTCATTGTTTCCTGCCTGAGATCCTGCTGCTCCCATAACTCCTGATGATACAATCTGTTGTTCAAATCCTCAAAAAGACCAAGGTCAAACAGGAGTCAATTCTCTCAGCAAAATATCTACATCTCTATATCCCCATGCATCAGACTTATCTTTTGCTAAATGCTTCTTCACCTGTCATAATTTAACCATGACCAACCACTGTCCCCAGGATTCTATATAAGGCACCTGAAAATCCACGCGGAAACCAACATGTATTCTATAACAACTAGTAAAAAAAGGCCCATTTCTGACACAAATGAAATGGCGCTAGAAAGGTTTTCCTTGGAGTGTGTATGTTTGAGAGAGTGTGTGTGTGAGAGTGACTGTGTGAGAGAGAGAGAGTGAATGTGCGAGTGTGTGTGTAAGACAAAGAGTGAGACTGGGTGCGAGTGTGTGTGTGAGAGAGAGAGAGTGAGACTGAGTGTGAGTGTGTCTGTGAGAGTGTGTGTGAGAATGAGAATGTGTGCCAGGGCCCCCCCTTCCCCCCTTCTCCCTCCCTCCCTTCCTTCCCCCCCTCTCTCCCAGTTCCAGGGTAGTCCCCCACCTCCCTTCCTCTGACTTTCAGGGTCGTCCCCTCCACCCTCCCTCCGACTTTCAGGTTTCCCCCTCCCTCCGACTTTCAGAGTCCCCCCACTCCCTCCGAGTTTCAGGGTCCCTCCCTCCCAGTTTCAGGGTCCCTCCCTCATGAGGAGTCGTGGCGGCTGCCCACACACCCTCCCATGGGGCCTGCTTTCCTCCTCTGGAACGCCGCTCCGACTCCTGAGGTCCCCCCTCCCCCGTGCCCAGCGCAGGAACATGCGAGCGCACCCGCGCACCAGCACGGCACAGCAGCACGCTCTCCGTGGCTCTGCCCCCTCCGCTCACACCCAAGGAGGACTCCGACCTTTCTTTCCCTGCCATTAGTCGGGATGCTCTCGGCTACTCCGCCCCTCAACACTTCTGTTTTCTCTTTCAAGCTCCGCCTTCACCCCTGTGCCCTGACCCTTTCGCCCCTGCTCCTCCGGCTCTGGTGTTCTACTTGACGTCAGCCTGATCTACGGAGCCTAGCAGACCAACTCGGAAGAAAGCCACGGACACAGGCAGCAAGACGCATAGAACGTTGGAGGTGAGAATTATTATACAGGATGTGCATAACTTAATTGGGCGAGCATATCAGCATATTATATATACCATGCGGAAATGTAAGTCTATTCTATAAAATTTAGGCTTACTTTAGAGAATATGCCTAGGCGTAATTTTTTTCTGCATGGATTTTTCAGGCACCATATATAGAATCTAGCCCTGTATGTCCAATAAGTGTTCAGAATCATGACAGAATAATTTTAAAAAACATGGATATATCTGGCTTCGCTTGTCCAAGAAAAGTAGCATAAATATTAAAACCCAATAACCAATTGCGTATGGATTTAGAAACCTTCACCTTCTTTTGCCTGGCCTCCTCCTTTCCGTCCTCATTCTTCTTCAGCTCATAATCCTATTCCTTTTCTAACAATGAAAACAAGTTCACAAACTTTCCTTTCAAATGTTGGGCCCTGTTTACTAAGGTACACTAGCATTTTTAGCGCAGCTAAATGCAAGAGACCTATGGCTGTCTCTAGCATTTAGCGTGCCCTAAAAATGCTAGCCCACAAACCATTAGAAATCTGTTTGGCAGCTTTCCCCAAAGTCTGCTCTTTTCCCCAATCTCCATGCTACTTAGCCCACTTTTTTAGAGTCACAGACTTGCCCCTCATTTCCTCCTCAGCTCCTCTTTTTTAAGGACACATACAGGCTTATTTTCGAAAGAAAAGGGCGCCCAAATCGGCATAATCGAAAGCCAATTTTGGGCGTCCTCAACTGCTTTCCATCACAGGGACAACCAAAGTTCACGGGGGCGTGTCAGAGGCATAGCGAAGATGGGACTGGGGCGTGCCTAACACATGGGCGTCCTCGACCGATAATGGAAAAAAGAAGGGCATCCCTGACGAATACTTGGACGACTTTACCTGGTCCTTTTTTTCTTATGGCCAAGCCACAAAAATGTGCCCTAAATGACCAGATGAGCATCGGAGGGAATTGAGGATGACCTCCCCTTACTTCCCCAGTGGTCACTAATCCCCTCCCACCCTCAAAACCTTTTTTTAAATATTTTTTCCAGCCTCTATGCCAGCCTCAAATATCATACCCAGCTCCATGACAGCAGTATGCAGGTCCCTGGTGCAGTTTTAGTGGGTGCAGTGCACTTCAGGCAGGCGGACCCAGGCCCATCCCCCCTACCTGTTACACTTGTGCTGGTAAATGTGAGCCCTTCAAAACCCACCCGAAACCCACTGTACCCACATGTAGGTGCCCCCTTCACCCCTTAGGGCTATGGTAGTGGTGTACAGTTGTGGGTAGTGGGTTTGGGGGGTTTTGGGGGGGGGGGCTCAGCACCCAAGATAAGGGAGCTATGCACCTGGGAGCAATTTATGAAGTCCACTGCAGTGCCCTCTAGGGTGCTTGGTTGGTGTCTTGGCATGTCAGGGTGACCAGTGCACTACGAATGCTGGCTCATTCCACTCTTGGATTTGGTCGTTTCTGAGATGGGCATACTCGGTTTCCATTATCGGCGAAAATCGGGGACGACCATCTCTAAGGATGACCATCTCTAAGGTCGACCTAAATTTCACGATTTGGGTGTCCCCGACTATATTATCGAAACGAAAGATGGACGCCCATCTTGTTTCGATAATACAGGTTTTTCCCGCCCCTCAGGAAAACTTGGACGCCCCTTTCGATTATGCCCCTCAATATCAACCCACAGCCAACAAACCACCTATCTACTGGCCCACCAACACATCCACACTAATATTTACACACACATCTGCCCTATGCCCTATTATATAACGTGTGAGCCTAAATTTCAAAATGTGCAATTCTAAAGGGAGGGGCATTGGTAGGTCAGAGGCATTCCCAGAATTTAGGCATGGTGTTAATGAATATCTGTATTTCCATGTCTAACTATCATTAGTCAGGCTCAAGCATTTATACCAGCCTGTGGCAGGTGTAAATGCTCATGCCTCATCTTAGGCACAAAATGAGTGCTAGGATAGTATTCTGTAAAGGCTGTTCCATGCAGAGCACCCTTTACAGAGTACTAGCTTAGCGCATATTACCCCAGCACCTAATTTTGGGTGCAATTTATTGAATTCCTCCCTTTGTGTATGTACTAGAAAAGCATTTATTTGTAACATTTGTATCCCTCATTTCCCCACCCATTAGCAGGCTCAATGTGGCTTACATTATACCGTAAAGGCAATCGCCAAGTCCGGTAGATGTTAAACAAATACAGTTTAAAATAAGGGTCAGGTAAGGTTAGAGTAAACAGGTACAAAAAGGAAATAAAGGAAATAAAGGAATATATAATGTACTTGTATGTACTTGCAAAGAACCTGTATAAATATTGTTCAATCCTTTCACATACAAACATTCTGAAACCATGGCCAGACCAAACATGCAGCTTTGGTAGGGATGAGCAGGGAGTGGTGAGGGAGGGCGGGGACACTTGCCCTGCAAGCCAAATCAATCCTCAAGTACAAACTCTTTCATATTAGGACCCTGAGATGCTAATCTGTGAGTTTATTCATAGGAATGACCCCAAACCATGGGAAGCTCTTATTGTAGTGTTCGTTCATTTTAATATTATGCCAATTTCCTTTGCAGAATCTTTCTATGGACAATTGCATTTTTTAAAATAAAAAATCTCAAATACGCTTTCTTGAGGTGTAGTTAGTTTTTGTGGAAAATTGCAATTTTCCACAATTTTCCACACATCATTATCTACACATGAATCCTTAATGATCTCATTTGCATGATATTTGAGCTCATTAGCTGATTTAGCATAAAACCGTGTAGCCTCTCTGACAGATGTCATTATTACTTAGCCACTGCACAGGACACTTCCTAGCATCTGTCTTATGCTGTTTAAGTGAATGTTACAAGCAAAAATGGACAAATCTCCATAAAGAGAGCAGCAACCAAACAGTGGACATCACCAAGGACCAGGGTGTGATCGAGATTATGTCTAAAACACCTTTAATAAGCAAGTTGGCATAAAATCATGCAATAAAATACATCACCTTCAAGAAGGACTCAACACAGGTCATGTTTTGGCAGTAGTGCCTACTTCAGGAGTCCACAATATACAAAAAAAAACTCAAGGGGAGACAAACACAGCTTTTCTTCCTTTAAAATTATATTTATTTGTGTATGACAACTGTGCTGTGCATCAAAAGCAAACCAGCAGCATTTCTCCTTCACACAGAGTGAATATACCATATGCTATGCTATCTGTTGCTTTGCAATGAGAAGTGAGAAGCAAAAAGAAAAAGAAGAAAAGGAATTTCCCCAAGTATGTTGCAAGTTTCTGGTGCAGTTCTCTTCTACAACCCTTCTCCCCCCCCCCCCCCCCCCCCCAAAAAAAAAAAGAACTTTGAATGGGCCATGGCCAATCAGCTGTGACCTCTGAATACTGGAGAAGGGAAACCATTTCTTTTTCATCCAAGGAGGGAAAAAACAGTTTGAAGGGAAGCAGAGCGGAGACAGCTCCTCTCACCTCATGCCAGGGATAGCCCTTACAGTGAGAGAGAGAGAGAGGGAACTCCTTCTTGTTCACAAGACAGCAGCTGTTGCTGAGCTGAAGTGCCTCATAATCGCTACTGGCGGTGTCTACATCCAAAGATCTGCTCTCAGCTCTGGTATTACAGCGCACTATCTTTCTCCCTCTTTCTGAGAGAACACCATTCATTTACCTCTTTTCTCACTTGTGCTCCTTGGTCGTTTTTCCAAATGATTGGATTTATCTCTAGGTTTGACATACCGATTTGGTGGTGCTGCTTGACTGTGAATGGACTGAATTGGGTGCCTGGCTGTCGATGTTTCACCAGCCATCTCTTTTTCTTGATCTGTGGGATAAAAAAAGTAGAACATCATGAAACTAACAAACACAGGCCTATCGGTCGCAGGTACATGCCGTCGGTGGGGGGAAGGGTTCGTGAAGATGGCCGACAAGATGGGACACAGATACAATCACCATTTTGTAAGACTATCATTGAAAAAAAAAGATGCAATGTCTATAGGTAAAAAAGATGCGACAACTGTAGGTAAATAACCTCAAAATAGGATGCAAAACCTGTTCTTTTAAAAATATAAGCACTTACTTTTATGGTTTGCTGAACTACCAGAACTGCCATTCTGATTATGTTGTCCCTTTGAACAGTAGGGGTGATCGACAGTCACAACGCTGTTCGTGTTCTGTCCTCTTTTCTCGGTGCTAGCTGTTGATGTTTGACCACTCATCTCTTTTTCTTGATCTGCGGGATATAAAAGTAGAACATCGTGAAACTAATGAACTCACAGCCTATTGCTCACAAAGTACCCACAGTTGGTAGCTGTGGGTTCATCAAGATGGCTGCCAACACACCACCATGAGGACGCTAAGCGGCCATGTCTATATGTGCTATTTTGTAAGATTAGCGGACACCATGTGGCAACAATTACAAGCGCCATTTTGAGACTCTGCAGCTACATCGAGCATAATACAAACAATGTTCTTTTCAAAACAGAAATACTTACTTTCTTGCTGATATAAATCTATGAGCCGCTTGAGACATTTCTTTGAGCAGTAGGAATGACTGGGGATCGCGGTGTTGTTTGCATTCTGCACTGTCAAAATACACAACAGACCATCATGTTCATCATATGTACCCTTTTTGATTGTTTTAATACAGACCTGCAAAACACTTACACGTTTGCTTTTTGAAGACTGTATCTTTTCTTTTTCTGCTGTAAGCATATTCTAACAGTACATGCGACGATGCTTTACGGTTGGGTTTTTTCTGTTCTTATCCCCAGACCCCTGACACACTGTGTAATCATGTTCTTCCTGCGTACAACATGTGGTAAGGTATGCATTCAAGTTAGTTGATGTGAAGAGACAATGTAATGTTTTAAAAATCTCTCTGTATAATTGCAGCTGCTCTCTGTAGATTCCATTTCTGTGTTGTGGCAGGATTTT
Organism: Microcaecilia unicolor; assembly: GCF_901765095.1. NCBI lineage: Eukaryota > Metazoa > Chordata > Amphibia > Gymnophiona > Siphonopidae > Microcaecilia > Microcaecilia unicolor. The sequence goes on from NC_044040.1 coordinate 78,136,504, forward strand.
TTAGTTTAAAAACTAAAAAAAAGATCATATAGACCTTATACTCTCCAGCCATACTATTCCTTTGGCACAACCCTGGTGCTATAGTAGTCTACCCAGCTGGGGGGTGTTTCAGGATAAATATGCCTATGTGAATATGATTGGACAAAGGTGGAGACCCCCCTTCTCTGTGACACCCACCCCCTATATTTTTGGTCAACTTCTAAAAGGTCAATTGCGACCAGATGTTGGGGAAAAACAAAAGGTCCTGAACCTTGTTTTACACAGTTTCATAAGAACACACGTGACGCTTCATTAGTTTTATTATTTTTATATGATAAATGTTTTTATTCTATGACCATAGCCTGCCCAGGCCATGATCTACACTGGCACGCGTTGTCACTGTTCAACATGTCTCAAAGTCTGAAACAGAACAAACATGTTTAGAAGTATACGCTATTGATAAAGGAATCATGGTTTTTTTTTCAAGAATAATACAATGAACATAAACATACCTCAAAGTCTGAAACGGATACAATCATATTGATAACTACACACATCTGTAAAAGGAATCAACTTTTCTTTCACGTATAATACAATTTATATAATTTATGAAATCCCTATCCTTCAATATGTTGGCCAAACTATCTAGCTTTTTAATAGGATTAGGTGCTGATTTATACCTTCAATGAAGTCCATGAAGGTGTCAATAGTTTCATTAAAAAACCATCAGTAGTTCCATTTTATACTCAGCTATCAGAATGATACCTAGAATATGTTCCAAGCACAGTTTCTCGCAAAGCGCTAGTAGTTTCTGCGCTCTGACATCAGAGTGCCATCTCAGACACATATGTTGGCCCAGCCCCCATCTTTCCAACACACAACCTTGACAGTCTTTTGCCACAGCCTCGCCTCAGCAACAATGTATAATGCTGTAAACTGCTATTCGTATGAGCGAATTGAAGAAGCTTTTCCAGTAAAGAGTGTGGAAGCTTGGATGCTAAGTAAGACCTATACAGTGCCACCATCCCATGTCTTCAGTATCCTCAGATCTGGAGGCCCATTTGCAAAGTCTCTGTATACCTTGTGCATTTTCATCTGCGTCCTGACAGCAGCACAAGTAACAACATGACGCTGACTGGCTATGGCTTTGCAGCATCTCCATACCCTCCATCATTCACCTACAAGAGAAAATGGACAGTCTGTTAAAAGGTGGATCAAGAAAAACATCCACAAAGGTATACACCAGAATATATTTTGTCAAAAAAAGAAAACAAAATTACATGCATACCTGTAAACGGAGAAAGTTGACGCCTCTGACTGGTTTGGATTATCCATGAGTTCCACATTCTCAGCCACTTGATATATTTCTGCATCACCGACAGCATCTCTGAACATGTCTTCTGGAAAATCCACTGCATTTTCAGTCATGATTATGTTCTGTTCACAATTTAAGTCTTCTGTTAGCGAGACATTGACTTCTTGAGAGTTAAACAGCTTTTGCCCACATGGCAGTTCATCCAGCAAGGACTCTGTCATTTCCTGGCCCAGCAATGGGTCCTCCTGTTCTGTTTCAGCTGTACATTGCATGTTCTGGTCATTAATAATGTTTTCTGATTCTGTCAGGTCGATTACCGATGGTAGCCCTTGGTCTCGGCATCGAGACCTTTAAGATAAAGATTGAGGTTTCACCCTCACTTTAACAACAAGGGTTGTTTACCCCTTCTGGTCCTCTGTATATTAGGGGTTTTCATAAGACTCCATGTTTGGCTGTTGCATCTTTTTTGATCCCCCCCCCCCCCCGATAGATGGAAAGTATTTAGAATGGTAGTAAAGCCTTTTTTATATCTAACGATCACGTGTTGCTCTTATTAGGGTCCTCACAATTCTCCAGACATGCCTAGTTTTGCCAGGTGTTATTATGTTTTTATACATGTGACTGTATGATAAACGGGTTTGCTAGGGGATGGAGGGAGGAGGCTACAGACACAGAAAAGGTTGGGGAAGGGGGAGGAGGATGCAGAGAGTGAGAGGTTTGCTTATCTGTAACTTGAATGTTTCTCAGGTAAACACTGCTGAAAGTAACATAAAGCATTCAGATTGTATCCTTTTGTAAGAAAACAAATGCCTATTTTCTTTTGGTGGTGGATGGCTAGAAAGAAGGAGGAGGGGGGCTGTGGGGGATGGCTAGAGAGGAGGGGGCTGTGGGGGTTGCTAGAGAAGGAGGGGTTGTGGGAGATGGCTAGAGAAGGAGAGGGTATGGGTGGGTGGCTAGGGACAATGTTCTTATATGATTCATGTTATTTATATGTATATACACATATATGTACTTTTTATTTACATGTTTGTATTATTTATTGTAGACACCTGAGGCAGGCACTTTGTCGAAACATGGTGCCGTGTCGGGTATTACCAGAATAAAGCAGTTTTATCTGATTTTCCATCTTCCTGTTGTTTTTGGAAGAGCCTTGTCGGTCTCACTACTCTTTTGTCAAGGTCAATCTGAACATACAACACCCTGCCATAAAACTGAGGTTGGATTGGAGATTTGGATACAAGTCTGACCCCTCATAGTCAGTAGCCCACGTCTTTTGCCTAGAATCCACCTGGTCTAGTGAACTGGGACTATATTAGATAGTTTTTCTTCCAGTTATCTCCTCCTCCCCCCACCCCTTTTACCTGAGGGGGTTGTTAAAATCACAAGCAATAAGACCTGCAAAAAGCAGTGCACACTACAACACCAAATAGTGTATGCTGTTTGTCCCACATATATTAACATGCATATTTCACTTTTGAAAACAGCAAGTGCTAATTTGTATTTTAGGGTTTGTTACCATATTTATGATCATGCTCACAGTTTAGTACATCAAGGCCTAGGTCATACTTTCAATCAGGAATTTGTTTTACACATCCTGCAAATAATAGAAGGATTTTGAAGTATAGAATACTTCAGGCACAACCAGAATGTATTATTTATTAAACATAAAATCTAAATGTTAAGACAATTTAAGAAATAGTTTTTCATTTAATAAAAATAATATATTTGTATTCTGCTAGCTAAATACAAAATCTCGGAGTAGAACAGGATAAACACCTCAGCAGACAATTCATACATGCATGGGTTTGTTTGTTTTTTGCAGTGGATTTTCATGGTAGTGAAACCCTACAGATGGCAGTGAAACCCCACAGAATAAGTCTTTATTATTATTATTATTATTATTATTTTATGTGAATGCCTATGTATATTTTTTGTACACAGCCCAGAATTGTAGCTCATGTGGGATATAAGATTTTCTAAATAAATAAACAAGATGGTGCTGCTTATCTCATCACTGATGAAGTACTTTATGCATGTTACCATTCTACTAGTACAGGGCTCCTTTTACCAAACAGCTGTAAAAGGAGTTCTGTGGTTTCACTGGCATGTGGGTTTGCCACACACTGAGGCCCCCTTTTACCGCTGCTGGTAAAAGGCTTTTTTTTCTTTTAAGGAAGGAAATGGCTATGCAATAAGTTAAACACAGTCACACGGCCATTTCCTGGGAGGTGGTAGGGGCTCCAGCGGTAGCCCGGCGATAACCGGGCAGCAGGTGACTGCCTGATTACTGTTGTGCATGCCTCTGGCGCTAAAATATTTAAAAATATTTTCTAACACTGGAATTGGCATGCAGTGGAATCAGAACTACTGCTGGGCTCTCGGTATCTGGGGGATAATTCTACAACTGTGTTCCTATGTATAGGAACATATTGTTTACAGGAAAGTAGACACCTATTTCTGTTATAGAATACTAGCATAACTGGGTATATACACACATTTGTTCAATATTTGGTATCTCCTTACTGTATTATTCTGTTTTTCATGGGCATGGTTGTCATTTATGGTACTTGTTGTTAAGTATTAAATTTAAAACGTTGGAGCTTCACGTCTTGCAAATAAAAAATTTTGCAACCTGTATGTATATGTCATTGAATATCAGATAATTACCACAATCAGTAAAACAAACGGGTAAATGATGAGTTTTAGAAATAAAACATCCTCCAGGTCATTATTCTGAAGAATAATTCAAACTGTTCACATCATCAGAGGGTATTCCATTCAAGGAAGATAATATATTGTACATATCATGTCATTTATTTTTAAACTCTGAAGTGATCAGATCACCCAGATAATTTGTGCTAGTATGCTAAAATCAACGGGTACATGTAAGGGTGTTCTTGTTCATAACTCTACATTTCAAAATCTTTAAGAAGCCAGTCTACAATTCCAAATCTGTATGAGAAAGCAGGAATTGCAAGCTAATTAATGGCTTGTACCTTATTCTGAGATATTAGTGCACACTTCAATATCAATTTTAGTCTCTATATACTTATTTTTCTCAGTGATTTATGCTTGATTGTGGCCCCTTCCTCCACTCCTAGATGTTTATATATACCTTTCTGGTTAAATTTCTTTATCTTGCAGTCATCAGTCAGAAGAATGTTTTCAGTTTTGCTCAATTTTTCTCTAAGGAAGGCTGCCATAGATATTGCTCAGACCAAAATTCACCTGAGAATTCTTTCAGTACAAGTTGTTGTACTGTTGTATCACACTGACTGTAGATGATCTGAAGCTCCACAGTTTCAGTGACCAATACTTAGCAGAACAACGTCTTCTGCTAATTACTGGTCACTGAAACTGTAGAGCTTCAGATCATCTACAAACAGTCAGTGTGATATAACTTCTGGATCGATGCCATCTTTAGGATTAAGGCTAAACCCATAGCCCAAATAAGAATGCTTAGGAGAGAATTCATCAAGGTGCGGTAAAAGTTCATCTGGTACCACAGGCTGCTGAATCTCACCTTAAAATGCACAATAACATAACCAAAGCTTTTTGCTCGGGTTATTTTACCGCCTGGGAACTCCTGCCTTATCCAGTGCTGCTCTCAGAATGGTACAACTACTGCTAAGGGTTATTTTATCATGATGTTTTGGCCCTAACGCAACATCAAATGAGTTACGTGTTGAGCAATCTACTGCAGACTATGTAAGTGAGGGAGCTCCAAAAAGGTTCACAGATACAACGAAGGCCTGGCCCTGGAAGAATCCATGCCAGTAAATATCTCTGCTCCAGGTAGCTTGATGTATCTATAAACTCTCCATTGGGCGAGCGCGAGCACATCAGAGATCAACCAATGCAGAAGTATGCATTTCCTACCAAACCATACTGTTCTCCATAAAAAAAAAATGTTTACATCCCTTAGGGAAACATGGCTCCACAGTGTAGAGTCAAATAGCATTCTAGGTATCAGCACCCTGCGTAACATCCACAGCACTGAAAACATGCGTGCACAGCATTGCCCAAAAATGCTGAACTTTGACACAATGCCAGAACATATGGCCTAAGGTAGCTGCTGGGTGGAAACATGTAAGACATTAAGAGTCAAGCCTCAAAGTAGCTTTATAGCTTGATGGAAAGACACAGCCTCATCACCATTTTATATTGAATTTCCCAGAGTAGTAGAATAAGGCGCCTTTGGATAGAAGGAGAGGCTGCACGAAAGCTGTTCAATAGACACAGTTATCCGAAGATCCAACTTCCATTTGTGGCAAAGAGCATCATAATCATAGGGCAGGACCCGTCTAGCAGAGATTCATGATGAAAATGAAGTGGGATGAGAAATTGTGCTTCCAAAGAGAGGGAATCCTTCAGCTGCTCAAATTTGTACATGTCCAAAGCAGCACGCAGAACTCAGGAGACGTGGAGGGGCATTTTCGATATCACATCTAACTCAGACTTTGAGCGTTTTGTACTAAGTGTCCCAAATCCAAATAGCAAATGTAACCATTTTTGAAAAAAGAAAAACGTTTTATCTTTTTTTTTTCAAAAATACCATTTTAAACAAGGTTGTCTGCTTTATCTTTTTAGGCCATTTTCAGAAAAAAAAACCCGCACAAGTTAAAAACATATGAAATCAAACCATTGGGGTGTAGGAGGGGGCCAGTATTTTTAGCAGACTGCTTCCCAAGACATCCTAGGAGAGCAATGGGGCACCCTAGGGGGCATTGCTGTGGACTTATACAAATGCTCCCAGGTACACATCTCACCACTGTTCCCTTATGTTGTCTGTTGAGCCCTTCAAAACCCACCCAAAACCCACTAACCCCAACTGTACATCACTACAATAGCCCTTATGTGTGAAGGGAGCACCTATATGTGGGTACCATGGGTTTTTGATGAGTTTTGGATGGCTCACTGATTCCACCACAAGTGTAACAGGTAGGGGGAAATATGGCCTGAGTTCACTTGTCTATAGTGCACTGCGTTCACCACTACACTACTTCAGGGACCTGCATGCTGCTCTAAATGGACTTGGCTGTAACATCTGAGGCTGTCAGAGGCTGGTGAATGCTATTTTTATTCACATTTTTGGGGGTGTGAGGGGGTCAGTCACCACTGGGGGAGTAAGGGAGGGTCATCCCTGAAGCCCTCCAGTGGTCATTTAGGGCACCTTTTTTAGTCTTATCGTTAGAAAAACAGGTCTAGACCAAAGCGTTGAAAGTTTCATCCTAGACATTTTTGCTTTGTTCCATTATGGCTGTGAAACGGCCCTAATCTTGCTGTTTATGAAGCACCTTCCCAGCTGGAATTTGCAGATGTGAGATGTACCTAGAACCCTGCAAGAGCTTGGTTAATTTCAAAAGCAATTTCCCAGGCCTATTCCCAAATCTGTGAAATTTGTATTTATAAATTGTGCTCGTGAATAAGTGAGTTTAAAGCTGCCTGCATAGCCAACAGGGTTTCCTTCAGTGTATGAGATGGGTGGCGAATATAATGACACCTAGCACATTGGTATTTTTATTCCAAAATTTGGATGCCTTAGGAAATACATTTGGCCCTGGAAATTATATACACCAAAATGTCGCAAGACCGCTTTTGCCATTTCCCCAAAAAGACCACTGTTGTGCACATGTTGGCCTTAACTGTGATATAATCTGACCATTTCTGAGTTAAGTAGACATGAAAGTCCTATCTTGTGTAAGATAAGAAAGGAAATGTCATCCTCTAGCATGGTTACACCCCAGCTGGCTGATTTAACATGTGTGCGGTCCCAACGGTCCCGTTTCGCATCCGCTTCTTCAGGAAACCACACCGATGACCATTTTGGTTTCTGGCTCACTAGAGGGTAGACTTCCCACTGCCCCACTTCACATGAACTGCACAGTGCCACAAAGATATGTTTTTTACTTTCAAAGTCAAGTGCGTTTTAATAGCACTGTGTATAAACTATTGTGTGGCAGTGCATAGGATGTGCCTTAATTATATTATATGAGATGGAAAGATTTTATAGTACAAGATAAAAACCTCATTAATAATATTGTGCATAATTCTGGAGACCATACCGTCAAAAAAATATAAAAGGATGGAGTCGGAACAGAGGATGGCTACTAAAATGGTCAGTGGTCTTTGTCATAAAGTGTATGGGAACAGACTTAAAGGTCTCAATATATATACTTTGGAAGAAAGGCGGAAAAGGGGAGATATGATAGATACATTTAAATATCTATGCGGTAGGATTTCCTTTTTTGTGGGGCTAAACTTCAAATATTTCCTGATGTAGTTTGTGTGACATAGCTACGTAGATGAGCTTTTTGCAGTTATAGGCCCATATCTTAGCACTGGGAGCAAGTATTTTTTAAAATTTCCCTGTAAATATTTCGTTAAATTTCCTGATTCTAGCTATGTCTTTTTTGATCCTTTTCAATTGGAGTGTTTATAGCTTGATACAGAGAATAAGTGATTATTTTGTTTCCGTCACTTGTCAGTTAGACAGATGAGGGATTTGTATTTTTGGTTTTGGATTATGGCACTTAGTTGTGATGTTTTGTACATATGAATATTGTTAAATATTTGTTTTCCTTTGTATTCTTTTCCCCATTATTTCCTCTCTGGTTCATGTATGTAAGTATGATTGATTTAACGAGGGGGCATAGGATGAAAGTGAAAGAGGACAGACTCAGAAGTAACCTGAGGAAATACTTCTTCACGAAAAGAGAGATGAATTTGTGGAATGACCTGCCGATGGAAGTGGGGGAGACGAAAACTGTATCTGAATTCAAGAGAGCTTGTGACAAGTATATAAGATCTCTAAGGGAGTGATAGGGAGAATAGATGGCATGGATGGGCAGACTGGATAGGCCAGATGGTCTTTATCTGCCTACAGTTTTCTCTGTTTCTATGTTTCATAATGTAGATAGCTACCTACTGTATATCCAGAATGGCTGTTGTCTGAATGCCAACCATCCTAAATCTCCTTTGCAGTCTGCCAGGCATGGCTATGTGATTTTCTCTGTTTCTGCTAGGATTTTAAGATGTTACTATATTGCAGCCTGCCAGACAGAACCATCTGCTAGTTAACTCTATTATTCCAGCCTGCAAGAGAATCCCAGCCACATGATTTCCAGTGTTTCTATAAGGGCTTGCAGTGTTTCATATTACCCTCTTTGTCCTGTACATGCATAAGCTTATCCAGATTGAAAAACATTCCCTGGATGCAAGATTTTTGGCTTTTCAAAACTGAAATATTTCCAACTAACTGATCAGTTGTGGTTTCTCATAATACAAAAATCAAAAATTTAGAAGTAACAATAGACAATGTATCCATAATAAAACATTTGCAAGACATGTCATACTTGGATCACATAACTGATCCTACAAGTTAGCTTCTAGTTGTTAAGCGTAATAAAATGAGTGGTGCTTACAAGAATAGACTGTTATACTATCTTTCCTTATAGGTTTTCCATAAGAGCATCTACACTACCTGTAACTCATCCAAAACACTGTAGTTTGTTTAGCATGTGAAGCAAATACAGAGAGTGTGATTCCTGTCCGGTATAAATTTAAATGATTGACAGTTGCTTCTCCCATCAATTTGTTTTTGACTCTTAAATTGCTTTGAGGTTTGAAACTGCCCTGTTCTCCACAGTTACATTATGCATGAAATACACAACAGATTACCTGCTAAACTTTCAAAACAAACAAAAAAAGCACCTAAGAACACTAGAATCAATTATATCCTTTTCTTTTGTGCCTTTATAAAATATGCTACTACAAGGAATTCCAGTGGCTTACAAATTCTGTTGCACAGATATACACCTCCTCCAAAGGTGAAAATGTGGATGTGCACTCTATGCATGTATTCATGCATAAAATATGTACATATGTTGCAGCTGGGGATGACCCTGCTACTAAGTGGAAAATGTATCTGCCTAGGGTTGCAGTAGTTGGGGACAGTAGCAAGAAAGGAGCGCCGTATCTCACCTTCCCTTTTTCTCCTTCTCCTGCTGCCACTGTCACCCTCCCCTTTCTGAAGCTGAACAGAAAAGTGGATTCAGCACCAACACAGGACCTTTAAGCACACATCCCACTTCACTCCCTCCAAGAGGAAGTTCTATATCAAAGGGGGACAGGACTTGACAGCACTTGAGCACAAGCCTGTGGTTCAAGACCCTGCACCGGTATTAAATCCACTTACCTCCTATGTTGCTGAAAGAGGGAAGGTTGAAGCAGCAGCCACAAGCCCAGTAAGAGAATGGGTTAAGGAGGTGACACTAGAAACTGGATACAGGTAGATGGAGAGGAGAAATGACATGCTGAATAGGTGGATGGTAGGAAGGGGTAGATGTTACCTTGTGGATGTGGGGTAGGAAAGTGAAGGGCAGATGTGAGACTATTTGGAGTAGGGAAGGAGAGATGGGAGTTCCTAGACTGTTGGATTAAGGAAGAGGAGATGCTAAACTGGGTGGGGGGTGGTATAAGGTCTTAAGCTGCACCTGGCATAGTGGGAGTAGAGGCACATAGCTGAAGGTTTTGATATTCTTGGCCTGGCCCTTTTTGCAACTCTACAACAGCTCTACTCAAACGCTGTCCCCTGAATGCTCACACAGTGATTGCACAAAAGTACACCTACTAAGCAATTTGATGAGTCACTAGTAAGGAAGGCCCGTTTCAAATCGCAATAAAACGGGCGCTAGCAAGGCTCCCCTCCATCCCTTTGTGTCTCCGTGTGTCACCGGCCCCCCTGCAGCCTCGTGCGAATGTGTGACCCCTGCCCTTTTGGCACGCCCCCCGTGTGCTCCGCCCCTCGACATCATCACGTTTTGATGCGAGGACGGAGCAGAGGTACAATGCAGTACAACGTTGGAGCTGAGAATGTGCTCCGCCCTGAACGTCATAACATTTGACGCGAGGGCGGGGCCCACAGACTGTGATTTTCTGTGGCTTCAGAGCTTCAAACTTAGGAACCTGGCTTCAGTGACGTCAGTGCAAATAGAAAGTTGAGGGTGAGTTTTATATATATAGATTTTCCACATGTAAAACATGCTGTAATGCAGAAAAACTTTATAAAATTACTCATTTTAAGTCCAGGCAATTTTATAATAAACCATTTCCACTACTGCTTTCTGTATGTAAATAGTTTTCAGTGTATCAAAAAAAAGAAGCCCATGAAGAAGGTAATTGAGCTACTGGATGACAAAGGGTACAAGGAATGATTAGAGAAGATATGGTGATGGGAGAAAAAGTAAGGGGCCTGTGATGGAGTGTATGAGAAATTGCCAGATCCCCTTAACATTACACCCTCACAGAGCCACTTTAAGAAGCCAGGTCCTGCAGTACAGTGCAGAAGAGCATGACTCACTCAGGGCAGAGCAGAGAGGGTGTGGTTTAAGCAGCCAGATAAAACCCCTGACCACAGTCAAGCCAGGGAGGCCCAAGGAAGAGAGAAGCAGTCCTACAGTGTATGCTTCCACTACATATGTGTAAGCTCAAGTCAGGCCAGGATTTGTGTAACATTGCAGTTAGGTTGTGCTCATTATGACGTTTGGGCCTATCAGCGACAGACCTGTATAAAGAATATACCTGAATCCTAATAAACTTTATTTCTAATTTACTGTATCTGTGAAGTAACAGGCTTCAGCATATTTTGTGTCTTGTTTTAATTTTATACTTTTGTCTGGCTGTATCTGTGAAGGCCCACCCTCAACTTTCATGCTATCACATATGGTTCTAGAGGTAGGTTCTGAGCTTCTACATCTAAAAGAAGTCAAATTCACCAGGGCTGTGTGTCTTACTATGGCACAGAACCAGGAATTTGGGCTAAAGGAACTAGCCCTGCCCTAGAAACAAGTCAGAAGAAGTGTAGTCAGAGACACTACACGTGTGGTGGAAGTGTTACAGGCCAATAATTTCCACTTCCTTGACCTTTTTTTAAGGTCAGTATTATTACCACTCTGGGAAAAATAGTTACAGTTATTGTTACTAATAAAATTAATGGGTAAGTGGACCAACAAGGAGTAATGAGGAAGAGTCATTGGTGATATAGCAAAGGGAAGTCATGCCATACTAATCTTTAGAGTTCTTTAAAAGTTTTGATAGCTTTTGTTTGACTAACTTATTTGTATAGGAAGAGTTCACGCAAAGCAAGGCTGACCCATGCCTGTATTCCAAGCCTAAGGATGGCAAACGGATGTATATGTGACTATATGTGGATGATTTGATCACTGTCCATAAAGAAAGTGTAGAAATATTAAGGCTAAATGAAATTTTTAACTGGCACTTCACTACTAAAGATCTAGGAGAAGTGACATACTACCTAGGAATCCACATTCAGTGACAAGGTGGGAGCTTCCTTCTGAACCAGTCTGCAAAGATCAGCACAATACTCAGACAATTTGGTATGTCACAGGCAAAAGGTGCATCAACACCAATAGATGCATATCTAAAATTGGAAGGAAAGGAAATCTCTTACCAAGCAATGAGCAATACAGACAAGCAGTGGGAACACTTTTACATGTGGCAACCACTACTCAGCCAGATATTAAAGTGGTAATGTCTCATCTTTGTTGACATGTCAGTAATCAAAGAGAATGGAAAGCCATTAAAAGAGTCATGCAGAACCTTAAACACACTCAGGGCTTAAGTTTAAAAATGTCAGCAAAAGGGAATCTTGAGCTCGAAGGATATATCGACTCTGATTGGGCCAGCAATGCCACTGAACGTAAGTGAACATAAGTCAACAAGTGAAGAGGAGTTTCATCACTACGTAGCTGTTGATTACAATCTACAAACAGCTGACGACAGCACTGATGTCGAGATATGCGCCTACACGCAGGCAATGGCTGATGATGAAACAGATGATGAAATGAGCAGCGAGGCACATGCTGACGAAATTCAATAACCTCCTGTCACTTTTGCAAGAGCGCTGGAGAGTCTTAACACCATGCGGGCCTATCTGGAGGCCACTGGATGTCAGTGATATGACAGTTTTTACCATCTGGCAGACGTAGTCTATGGAACTCACAGACACAATAGTGTACAGAGGACTATGACTGATTACTTCAAGTAAGCCTAACGTCAGTTAACGGAGATTGTATAACGTCAGTTAACGGAGACTGTATACTGTATGTATAATAAACAGTACTGTACATATGTTTATCAGATGTCAAGCTTCTTTGGGTCACAATGGTTAAGTGCAAGCTCCGGTTAATTGCATGTATTTCTTTGGTCCCAGACCCTTGCATTTAAGCGGATTGCACTGTATATAGCTAAAGGCGCAAGGAGAGGGAACACACAGCATAACAAAACAAGCCCCACAACAGAGTGAAGCAGGCCACATGAATGGAGATAAGTCCAAACAACAGAGTATAATTTTATTCCCATGTCAAGCTGTCAGAACAAAAACTACACTCCTCTAACCAAAAAAATATGCTCAAAACCAGGACAGATTAGATCAAGAAATTAATGGACTATTCTTAATTATTTCATGCCTGACAAGCCTCGTCAGAAATATTTTAAAAAATGCATTAATCCTTTTCCATTTTCATAAGACAAACCAATTCATAAAACACAGAGTCCTTGATTAAACTGATCCATTACCATAATCACATACTCACATGTAATGAAGTAGCTTTCCAGTCTTCTTGCATCAGCAGTTGCTTTGGACTGCTTAGCACTGAACAAGAACACTAGACTATACAGCTTGTTACTGTAGTCACTAGCCCTGCAGAGTCTTACTTTGGGGATCACCAACAGTATTTCTTGAACCGTAAAGAATGAAGGATGTCAACAACACCCATCTACCCTATTTCTTCTGCTAATACAATTACAAAAGAAATTAAATGTTTAAAATGCAGGAATTAATTTCAGGGAACTCTAAACATGGCACAGTGATTTAGAACTAAAATGAATTTCTATTAAGAAATGAAATGAGGGAAACATTTGAAATAATGCACTTTATCATCTGTAAATTGATTATGCATTTTTACATTGAAATACTGTATACATGTGAGATAGCATCTCTGGAGTACATCACATGAGCAATTGGTATCAGAATAAGAATATATAAGTGTGCAATAAAAAGTATGAATTTCCCCTTGGCACAGCACTTTACAGAGTGTGACCACAAAGTAAATCAACTGAGATTTCAAGTAAAAAGAGGCAAGAGTAATGTTATTGGGAAAGGGGTCACTTGGATATTCTGACTGCATTCCAACTTTGCAAATGGAATAAATTGAAAAATGAAAATTTGATTGCTTGGCTGAAAAGTAATAGAGTATATATAGGATGCAATATGTAATGAAGCTAAAATAGATAAGGATTGTGGAGGGATCAGGAGTAGACTTACTGTAGACCTATTGTTTCCTGCATGTATTATGGCAGAGAGGAATAAAGACCCATGCTTTAGACAGTGCTTCTAAACCCAACCTCGGGGCACACCCAACCAGTCAGGTTTTTAGGATATCCACAATGAATAATCATGAGATAGATTTTTATACACTGGCTCCTTGGCATGTAGATCTCTCTTATGCAACTACCTGGGTGTGCCTTGAGGGCGTGTTGAGAAGAACTGCTTTAGAGAAAACCAATAAACTGACTCAAATCCATAAAGCTTGCTAGACTTTGCAATTATTACAAGTTTGATACTATCATTCATGTTGCAATCCAAAAACTTGAAACAGGACACTAATAGATGAAAATACTTTGCAAAGCAGTTGTCAAGTTCACATCTAAAAAACTTTCAAGGGCATTTTCGAAAGAGAAGGGCACCCATCTTTCAACACAAATCGGGAGATGAACGTCCTTCTCTCAGGGTCGCCCAAATCGGCATAATCGAAAGTTGATTTTGGGCATCCTCAACTGCTTTCCATCACGGGGATGACCAAAGTTCCCGGGGGCATGACGGCAGCGTACCGAAGGTGGGACGGGGGCGTGCTTAAGAGATGGGCGTCCTCAGCCGATAATGGAAAAAAAAGGGCGTCCCTGATGAGCATTTGGCCAACTTTACTTGGTCCATTTTTTTCACGACCAAGTCTCGAAAAGGTGCCCAAACTGACTAGATGACCACTGGAGGGAATCAGGGATGACCTCCTCTTACTCCCCCAGTGGTCAACAACCCCCTCCCACCCAAAAAAAATTAAAAAACATTTTTTCAGCCTCTATGCCAGCCTCAAATGTCATACCCAGCTCCATCACAGCAGTATGCAGGTCCCTGGAGCAGTTTTTAGTGAGTGCAGTGCACTTCAGGCAGGCGGACCCAGGCCCATCCCCCTCCTACCTGTTACACTTGTGGTGGTAAATGTGAGCCCTCCAAAACCCACCACAAACCCACTGTACCCACATCTAGGTGCCCCCATTCATTCCTAAGGGCTATGGTAGAGTTGTACAGTTGTGGGGAGTGAGTTTTGGGGGGCTCAGCACCCAAGGTAAGGGAGCTATGCACCTAGGAGCAATTTCTGAAGTCCACTGCAGTGCCCCCTAGGCTGCCCGGTTGGTGTCCTGGCATGTCAGGGGGACCAGTGCACTACGAATGCTGGCTCCTTCCATGACCAAATGCCTTGGATTTGGTCGTTTTTGAGATGGGGGTCCTCGGTTTTCATTATTGGCGAAAACTGAGGTTGCCCATCTCTAAGGTCGACCATCTCAACATTTAGGTCGACCATCTCTTAGGTCGACCTAAATGTTGAGATTTGAAATGAAAGATGGACGCCCATCTTGTTTTGATAATACGGGATGCCCCGCCCTTTCGCGGGGATGTCCTCAGAGATGGGCACCCTTAGAGATGGTCGTCCCCATTTGATTATCCCCCTCTTTATATGTTCTGAAAGTTTTGGCAATATTCTGCATTTCAATAACATTTCATATGTAATGAAAATGGAAGAATTTTATTTTAAATATAATGTCCATTTCAGCTCAGCAGGGACAACTCTCCAGGTAGATTGTAAAAGGGTCCTGGAACTGCTGAAAAGAAGATGTCCTGACCACTGAGGAAGCAGCTTTGACCATCCCCTTCCTCTTGATATGGGGCAAAGTGAGAAAAGGAAACAGAACAGCAGGTAAGACCAGCAAATAAATGCCAACCAGCTTCACGCCGCCATCTTAGCTCATCGCAATCAACAAGAGTTCTTTTAACAGATTCCTGTAATACTTATGCTGTTGTAGCTCATGTAATACAAAGGTAAATAGGCTGGTTGATTTAAGGCATTAGTCAATTAAATTCAATCTATGTTAAACTGCTGGGATATTACTTGCTTAAGGTGATTCAGAGAAAGGGACAACATATATTGCTAATATTCACCATTTTTCCGAGTCAAAAAGTATTGTGTGCCCCAAAGGCTACAATTGAAGCAGGGCATAGCCATACTTGACATTTTGGCAAGGGCACTAGGCATACAGGTGTGAGTAGTGCTTGATATACTCCTAAATAATGCCTTAGAGTATACATGATGATGGATATCTGATTATTTATTTATTTATTAGGATTTACTTACCGCCTTTTTGAAGGAATTCACTCAAGGCGGTGTACAGTAAGAATACATCAAACATGAGCAATAGGCAATTACAGCTGTAAAAATATTCAAATAACAATACTAAGTATGGCATGGAGGGGCATAATCGAACGAAAACGCCTATCTCCATGGGCGTTTATCTCCGAGAACGGGTCCGTGAAGGGGCGGACCGAACCGTATTTTGGGAAAAAATAGACGTCCATGTTTTATTCGACAATTTGTGAGCTGGGGTTTTTGTTTTTCAGCAATAATGGAAAATGAAAGCGCCCAGCTCAAAAACGAATAAATCCAAGGCATTTGTTCGTGGGAGGGGCCAGGAGTCGTAGTGCACTGGTCCCCCTCACATGCCAGGACACCAACCGGGCACCCTAGGGGGCACTTTTACAAAAAAACCCAAAAAGGTAAAAGAGCTCCCAGGTGCATAGCACCCTTCCGTTGGGTGCCAAATCCCCCTCAAAACCCACCACCCACAAGTCTACACCATTACTATAGCCCTAAGGGGTGAAGGGGGGCACCTACATGTGGGTACAGTGGGTTTGGGGGGCGGTGTGGAGGGCTCCCATTTACCAGCACAAGTGTAACAGGTAGGGGGGGATGGGCCTGGGTCTACCTGCCTAACGTCCACTGCACCCCCTAATAACTGCTCCAGTGACCTGCATACTGCTGCCAGGGAGGTGGGTATGACATTTGAGGGTGAACATAAAAAGTTGTGAAATGGCATATTTTTGTGGTGGGAGGGGGTTTGTGACCACTGTGGGAGTCAGGGGAGGTCATCCCCGACTCCCTCCAGTGGTCATCTGGTCATTTAGGGCACTTTTTGGGGCCCTATTCGTGGAAAAACAGGGTCCAGGAAAAGTGCCCTAAATTCTCGCTAAAAACGCATATTTTTTTTTCCATTATCGGCGAAAGGCGCCTATCTCTGATCGGCCGATAACCACGCCCCAGTTCCGCCTTCACCATGTCTTTGACACGCCCCCATCAACTTTGTCCACATCCGAGACGGAGTGCAGTTGAAAACGTCCAAATTCGGCTTTCGATTATACCGCTTTATTCGTTTTTGTGAGATAAACGTCTATCTCCCGATTTGGGTCGCAATATAGGCGTTTTTCTTTTTCAATTATAAGCTGGATGGTATACTACTTACAATCTCAACACAATACATAATAGAACATTTTAATTGATAGTGAAGGATAAAGCAAAGATGGAACATATAGACAGGTAAGAGAGTAAGAAGAGTTAGAAAGTAAAGTGACTAATTAAAAAAAAATTGCACATGAGGTCAGAGAGATGGTTAAATATTATCTCAGCTAGGGTAGGAGTGGATAAACATGTCCCGCTGCAGTAAGTGCAGCCCATGTCACTCCTTGTGTGTGTGAGACTAACAAGTTAGTTACTTCTTCCATTAAACGCTTGGTTGAAGAGTCACGTTTTCACCTGCTTCCTGAAGTAGAGATAGTTTGTTCTGTATTAACATATATCATATACACATGTATTGAAACTTTGGAAAAAACTGACATTTTTAAATAAAGTTGCATTATCCCCTAACTTAAACGTTGCCGTTATTATAAACTTGAGTCTGGTCAACCCACATTTCAGTATCCTGCAAAATAATTACTGCAGTGGCACATATCCTTCAACTTGGTTGTATAACAAATATAAATGCCTTATCAAGCTGCATTAATAAAATAAGTAAATACCTTTGAAGTCATTTCTTTTCCTCTGGATCTACTGATTTCTCTCCTTTCTGAGGCTGGCTTTAACCAGGTCAAGTCCCTGGAGTTCATGACAGTGTTCCTTCCACCCCCTTCTCCTTATGAAGGAGCACAAAAATTAAGGATTGTCATAGAGAAAAATCTTGGATATGGTCTCACTATGATAGCAGCTGAGAGGTATCCTTAGCAGTGCAGACAACATAACCAAGCAAACTGGATAGATGTTTTCTTCTACTGTAATTTAGTATGTTTCTGAGTTCACTGAAGGATGATGACCTGGGTGTTTTTTTGTTGTTGGATTTTTTTTCTTCTTCTTTTTTGTTGTTGACTCCAGTGACAATGTTTCCTCTCATCTTTGATATCAGGCCTCCCCCTTGCAAACACTATCCATGGCAAGTAAGTGTGGTATTCACCTGTGGCAGCTACCTCAGTTGAACTTCCAGGGCTTGGTTGTACACACTGGGCAAGGAGTAGATCCTAGAGCAGATACAGGGGAAGATGCTGGCCATGAATCAGACTGGAACTCAAGGAAAGGGCTGTCCCAGATAAGGAGAAATCTAGAAGATGGCAGCCGTACTCTATTGCAAGAAGCAGCAGAGATATATCTTTGTTGTCTCTTCGGGACATGTCTCCAAATTGATGAATTTTCCACACACCAAGACAGGAATGAATCTCACCCCTATGTCAACGGATATTTAAGGTGATAAGACTCAGATACACAAATACAGATGCATTTATCAAAAAATGTCTTCCATTCTTATCTTCTCCTTCCAGAAAGTGTCATAACCCAGAGCAGACATAATTGATCTCTTCCCCTGATAAGCATGCTGCAGGAGACAGTGGCCCCTATCCATAGACACATGAACCTCATTCTACCACATCACCTTGTATTTGTTTATACTGGAATTGGCGAACGCCTATACGGTACTATGTAAGCCACATTGAGCCTGCAAATAGGTGGGAAAATGTGGGATACAAATGTAACAAATAAATAAATAAATAAATACAGCAGTTTATTGTACCAAAGAGATTTGTACTGCAGTTTCTAAGGTAGAACAACATTTAAAGGCAACATATCAAAATGCATTTGAAATTTCTTTTTAATCAGACTAACGGCTCCCAACACAATTGGGAGAATTTCTGTTATCTTTCTAGTACATTTTTTGTCTCTTTTTGTACCTGAGTATTTCTTTTTCTCCACATATTGTATAGAATAATCACTGGTACCTCTATGCTCTTGTATAGGCGCATATCTCGACATCAGTGCTGTCTTCAGCTGTTTGTAGATTGTAATCAACAGCTACGTAGCAATGGAACTCCTCTTCAGTAACACCGGCTGGGATGTCAATAACCTCTTCATCTGACGCGTTTGCAACAGCTGCATCTATTTCGTCCCTCTCCACATCCTTAACAAAGCTTGCCTGCTTGTAGCAGTTCACAATGGTTGCCTCTGTAACATGATTCCAGGCTTCTTTCTGCATATGTAGGGAATCCAACAGTGATAGATTATGAGGCAGTTCAACAGCACGTTTACCCTTGGCAGTCTGGTCTTCCATAATGCTCATCAGACGACGTAGCACAAGTGCCCGATAATGTTGTTTGAAATTGGCTATTATGCCCTGATCCATAGGTTGGATCAGAGAGGTAGTGTTTGGTGGCAGGAAGACCACCTTGATGTTAGACAGCCTGACATCATCCCTGTGTGCAGCACAGTTATCACAAAGCAGCAAACTCTGACGCTTTTGTGCCCGCATTCTAGTGTCTAACTTCTTTAGCCACTGCTTCCAAATTTCCCCAGTCATCCAAGAATTTGCGATAGCCTCGTATGACACAGGAAGTCACTTAACTTTCTTGAAGCAACAGGGCTGTTTGCTTTTTCCAATGACGAGGGGTTCCAACTTCTCACTCCCATCGATATTGCAGCAAAAGAGGTTTGTCAGTCGGTCCTTCGATGTTTTACCTCCAGTAGTTTCGGCATGTTTGAATGCAAGTGTTCCATCAGGAATCGCTCACCAGTAGAGACCGTTTTCATCAGCATTGAAAATGTCATGAGGTGCAAGCTCGTTCAAGATGGTAGGAAGAACTGAAACAACCTAATTTTCAGCACCATGCTGTTTCTTGAATTTTATGCTGTTCCTTTCCTTCCATCTTTCCAACCATCCAACAGTGGCTTTGAATTCAGTCAGTCCAAGACTTTCTGCTACCTGGTTGGCTTTCTTCATAAGCAGTGGATCACTGACAGGAAACTGTCTGCTCCTGACCTGAGAAAACCACCGAAGAAGAGCATCTTCTACATTCTCAGCTTTTCTCGCCCGTTTTCGTTTCAGTTGTGGATTTGTATTGTTTTGCCAGTCTTCCAGAAGCTGGTCTTTCTGCTTCAAGACACGTGAAATTTGACTGGGATTGACACCATATTCTTTAGCAATAGATGCTTGACTTTGTTTTCTAATTTTTTAAGAACTTCTATTCGTTCAGCCAGTGTTAAAGTCTTACAGTTCCACCACAACGACAACCCTGGTGTACGCCCTAACAACATTCTTTCGCTTATTCTGCCTGTGGCAGTTAAAGAGGCAGTAAATTTGAAATCTTGTTGGTTGTCACGCACCAATCGGCTTCCATATTACATGCGCGCACTTATGTGGAGTCTTTCCTGCAGAGGAGCAGTCTGGAACCATGCATATAAGCGAATCTTGCATTTATCAGTGGTGCGCTAAAACGAAGTTTGTCCTCATAGAAATTGATGGTGCCAAAAACAGGACCAAAGTACGGCATGCAGTTAAACAGAGCATGCTCTTATCCGACGTGCACTTAAATGGAGTGCACTGTATATATATATATATATATATATATATATATATATATATCTCCAGATAAAATTACAGAACTACAATAGTGTCCTGAGAAGAAATTACCAACAACAGCTATATTTGTCTAAAGGCCATGTTATAACCAACCCTTCACTAGCAAAAGATCATAAACTGGCTAACCTTGAACCATAAAGGAAAGCCCCTCCTCTCACCCTAGTAATATGCAGTTTCAGTGTCCAGATGAGGTGATGAAATGGTTCCTCTTCAGGGCTCGAGATGATCCCAGTGAGCCCTCTGACAATATCAGGTATAGTTCGAGTTACCCTTGCTCTGCAAAGCAGCTGGATACTCAGTCTGTTGGAAGCTGTGGATCAGATCCTGAGTTCTTCCTTGTGCTGAACTTAGCACAGAAAGATACAGTTCACAGGTATCCTGGAAATTCAGTCTTTCTCAGAGAAGCATATTCCATCAGATCTTCTTCTCTTCTCCCTTGCTCTCCTTCTCCTAGCCCAACTCTCTCCACCAGTCCAGTACTGGCACTGCCCTCTAGGATCCCAGGTGATGATCCGGGACCAATCAGGAACCATATACCTCTGTCCAGCAGGTTACCTATGGTCACCACAATAAGGGACTTTTGGGCTTCCAGCAAGACCATCTTATCAGTAGTATTCTCACCAGCAGGGTAAACAACAAGTATTACCTCATTCATGTTTTGCAGTGCAAAATGCTCCTCCACAGTTTTGCATAAGAGAGACTGGAAGTTCTGTGTCTCTGAACCTCTCTCCTCAGCAGCTCCCCATGAGATAAACTGGAGGCTAGTGCAAATAAACAGCATGTTCTTCGATGAAGTCAGCAAGCACAGCTCTGCCAGGAAGAATGCAGAATCCATGCTGGTATTGTTTACGAAAGATGGTAGGTCTGAGAGCTGGTTAGGCCATGAACCAAAGATGAGATACAGTGGATACCCATACAATGCATGTAAGTGGACACATACGCATCTATATGATAATATTCTAAACGTTTACACCTATAACAAAAATACAGCATCTCTTGCCCAACTAGGCCCATCAGTCTGAACTGTGTAAATCAGGGGAAGGGTGGGGGAACACAATAGTGCTAATCAATATTAC
This sequence comes from Microcaecilia unicolor, assembly GCF_901765095.1. Lineage (NCBI taxonomy): Eukaryota > Metazoa > Chordata > Amphibia > Gymnophiona > Siphonopidae > Microcaecilia > Microcaecilia unicolor. Next base: position 78,157,954 of record NC_044040.1, read on the forward strand.
CCCCACCCCCCCTTAGCACTAACACCAACGAAACATGATAAAAATCTGGATACCCCAGATCCATCAGATCCAGCCTATATCACCTTACATCAGGCTTCAATAAAGGATCAGGTTTTTACTCAGTCAGCCATATCTCCAAATACTCTGCTGCCTTGGCAAGGCCCTGTTATGCCCCAGCTTATCCTACCTAGGAATCTTGTCATTTTTTCCATCACATTAAAAATGGATCTGAAAGTCTCCTCCAGATTACTTTATTGCTAAGAATCAATCTGGGGATGCTCAGAGGCAGCCCGAAGCAGGACCGGAGACCTCTGGATCCAAATTTAATATGAACTTTAATGCTAATCCATGTTGGCACAAATGATACTGCCAGGTACCCCTCTAAAAATATTAAAAGTGACTCTGGGAGACAGAATGAAGCAGACAGGTGCACAGGTGGTGTTCTCATTGATGCTCCCTATTCAGGGTAAAGGCCAAGGCACAGAAGCTCATAACTGGAGATGAATATGTGGCTGCGCAAATGTTATCATCAAGAGCATTTTGGCTTCCTGGTCCATGGGATACTTTTCAAATGGCTGGTGTGCAAAATGGTATCCATCTATCAAGGGTTTTCAGCAGAAGACTAACCTACTAAAGAGAGCTTTCAACTGGAATTGTTGGGGTAAGATGATCAAAGCCACAAGGAAAGTACAAGCCCTCACGTAAGTGAAGCATTGGGGCGTCTGGAAAGCAGTATATACTAATGTCTGAAGATGGTGTGATTTAACATTCTGACAGGTGTGGAGAGGGTTCATTCAAAAGTGGAGGTTCTAAACTTCAACAAAACTAACTTTATTCAGATGGGGGATTACCTCAAGGAATTGCTGTCTGGATGGGAACATCTGGAAGAAGTTTCAAAGCAGTGGGCAAAACTAAAAGGAGTTTGTTAGAATTCTGGATTTCTGTCCCAATAGTGAGCCCCTGGGCCATCATTGGCTCTGAGCCCTGGAGGTATGGGAACTCCATGGATGGCAGACAGTGACCTCCAGACTGGATTGGATACTGGATATCCAGCAGAAGAACCACAGAGTTGAAGGCTGCAAATCAGAAGACTAGAACTCAGGAGCAGAGCTGCACACTGGAACTCAGGAACAGCTGAGGGCTGGAACTCAGGAACAGCACTGGGGCCAAGCAACTCACAGCAGAAGAGTAAACATTGTGAAGGCAATGCATGAGTGTCCCATGGTTCCTTATAAAGGTCCTCATTGATGTCATGGGCTCTGGTGCCCAGGAATGAGGCTTAGACTACACTGAAGGAGGCAGAGCACCAGGAAGAAGCAAGACTGCTGAAACACCAGAGTGAGGCTTGAATAGTCCCTGGAATGATGTTAGAATGCTGGGGCATCAAAGTGAGGCTTGGGACACAGGGGAACTGGCAGCAGAGGCATCAGTGCAGGGAGGAGGCAGTCCTGAGAAGCCATGGAGTCTGACCACTGGAAGGAAAGGCAAGTATGGATGCAGGGGCATGTCCACAGCCAGGACAGAATTATTATAAGGGCAACAAACTTTTTTTGTAAGGAAAGTAAATAAAAGAGGAGGAAAAGGAGGCTGCTTTGTACTCAAGAGTAGTAGCCAAAAAGGTAAGGAAAAAGAGGTTAGCCTTTGTAAACTACAAGAGATCGCAGGAAGAGGAAGACAGGCAACAATATCTGAAAAAGCTAAGAGAAGCTGGTAGAGTAGTCAAGAAAGCAAAGATGCAAATGGAAGAAACAATAGTCGATACGGACAATGAAGGGACAAGACATTTTTTGATATATATGTTGGCGATAGGAAGAAGTGCAAAAGTGTCATCATGAGACTCAAAAGTGATGGGGAGGAACATGTAGACGCTGCTAAAGATAAGGAGAAATTGCTTAACTAATATTTTTGTTCTGTGTTCACAGTTCACAGTTGAAGGGCCGGGATTATGACTGCAGAAGGCACACACAAATAGGAATAGAGGAGTGGCTGTCCCTGAACAATTTTCATAGGACTGTGTTTGTGAGGAGCAGGCTAAATTAAAGTGGAAAAAACGATGGTGCCAGATGGCATACATCCAAGGCTACTGAAGGAACTTAGGAAAGTTGCAAAAACTCCACTGGCTGACCTTTTCAATGCTTCTCTGGAGTTGGAATTGGTCCTCTCATTACCTCTCGCCTTGACTACTGCAACCTACTCCTCACTGGTCTCCCACTTAGCCACCTATCCCCCCTTCAGTCCGTTCAGAACTCTGCTGCACATCTTATCTTCTGCCTCAACCGATACACTCACATCACCCCTCTCCTCAAGTCACTTGATTGGCTTCCGATCAGGTACCGCATTCAATTCAAGCTTCTGCTACTAACCTACAAATGTACTCGATCTGCAGCCCCTCCTTACCTTTCAACCCTCATCTCCCCTTACGTTCCTACCCATAACCTCCGCTCTCAAGACAAATCCCTCCTTTCAGTACCCTTCTCCACCACCGCCAACTCCAGGCTCCGCCCTTTCTGCCTCGCCTCACCCCACGCGTGGAACAAACTCCCCGAGCCCATACGTCAGGCCCCCTCCCTCCCCATCTTCAAATCTCTGCTTAAAGCCCACCTCTTCAATGTCGCCTTCGGCACCTAACCTCTACACCTCTACCCAGGAAATCTAGACTGCCCAACTTGACATTTCGTTCTTTAGATTGTAAGCTCATTTGAGCAGGGACCGTCCTTCTTTGTTTATTTTGTACAGCACTGCCTAACCCTAGTAGCGCTCTAGAAATGTTAAGTAGTAGTAGTAGTAGTCCTCAAGGACTGGAGAAGAGTAGATATGTCCCTCTCCACAAAAGTAGAATAAGAGGTTGGGAGCTACAGGCTGGTAAGTCTGACTTCTGTGGTAAGTAAATTAATGGAAAAACTTTTAAAATAAAGAACAGTAAAGTTTTTGGAATCCAATGGATTACAGAACCTGAGGCAACATGGTTTCAGTAGAGGCAGGTTTTGTCAGACAAATCTGATTAATTTCTTTGACTTGGTTACCAGAGTTGGATCGAGGAAAAGTGCTGTTTGTGGTGTATTTAGATTTTAGCAGAGCTTTTGACATGGTTCTGCATAGACAACTAATAAATAAACTGCATGCCTTCAGTATGGGCCCTAAAGAGACTATCAGGTGAATTTTTGAAAGAGAAGGGCGCCCATCTTCCAACACAAATTGGGAGATGGGTGTGTGCTTAGGAGATGGGCATCCTCGGCCGATAATGGAAAAAAGAAGGGCGTCCCTGACGAACACTTGGCTGACTTTACTTGGTCCATTTTTTTTCACGACCAAGCATCAAAAAGGTGCCTGAACTGACCAGATGACCACTGGAGGGAATCGGGGATGACCTCCCCTTACTCCCCCAGTGGTCACTAACCCCCTTCCACCCTCAAAATAATCTTTAGAATACTTTTTGTCAGCCTCTATGCCAGCCTCAAATGCCATACTCAGGTCCATCACAGCAGTATGCAGGTCCCTGGAACAGTTGTAATGGGTGCAGTGTACTTCAGACAGGCGGACCCAGGCCCATCCCCCCCTACCTGTTACACTTGTGGTGGTAAATGTGAGCCCTCCAAAACCCACCACAAACCCACTGTACCCACATCTAGGTGCCCCCCTTCATCCCTAAGGGCTATGGTAGTGGTGGTCAGTTGTGGGTTTTTTGGGGGGGTTGGGGGACTCAGCACCAAAGGTAAGGGAACTATGCACCTGGGACATTTTTCTGAAGTCCACTGCAGTGCCCCCTAGGGTGCCCGGTTGGTGTCCTGGCATGTCAGGGGGACCAGTGCACTATGAATGCTGGATCCTCCCATGACCAAATGAGTTGGATTTGGTCATTTTTGAGATGGGCATCCTCAGTTTCCATTATCGCCGAAAACCGGGGACGACCATCTCAAAAACGACCTAAGGACAACCATCTCTAAGGTTGACCTAAATTTCATGATTTGGGCGTCCCCAACCATATTATTGAAACGAAAGATGAACGCCCATCTTGTTTCGATAATACGGGTTGCCCTGCCCCTTTACAAGGCCGTCCTGCGAGGACACCCTAATGAAAATGTGGGCGCCCCGTTCGATTATTCCCCTCCACCTGGTTTAGGAACTGGTTGAATGGAAGGCAAGAGTGTAGTGACAAATGGAGCTGATTCTGAGGAAAAGGATGTTACCAGTGGTGTGCTGCAAGGTTTGATTCTTGTACTGGTTCTTTTTAACATTTTTGCAAGCAATTGCTGAAGGACTGTCTGTGGTGGTGTGCTGGAGCTAGCTCGCACCGACACGCACAAGCCCCTTGTTAATTTTTAAAGAATGTTGGGAGCCACTTGTTAAACTTTAACAACTGGCTTCCAAAATTTGGGCTCAGGTCCCTTCTCAGCATCATTATCCTCCTCCTTCCCTGTGGCTTGCTCCAGTGGCATAGTTACAGGGGGCCTCAGAGGACCAGCCCCCCCCCCCCCCCCATTTCTTTCTCAGGCCCCCAGCGATAGTGGCCAGCCAGGTGTTTTTTTTTTTGCTTTTTCGGGTTTCTTGCTCCCTGTCCCCACAGTCAGACAGCTGAGCTCTCCCTCCCTTCCTTCGTGTCCTGCCAGCTATCTCTCCTCCCTGATTCCAGCAGTGAGCCACAGCATGAGCAGTGCTGAAGACAGCTGAAGACAGCTGTCCCAATCTCGTCGCTGCTTCATCCTGCCTTTTCAACTTCCTGTAAGTGGGACAAAGCAGCGAGATGGATCAGGGCAGCTGGAAGCAGCTATCTCCAGTGCTGCTTGCGCCACTGCAGCTCCTTGTGACCTTGGGCAAGTTACTTAACTCTCCATTGCCCCAGGTACAAAAAACTTAGATTGTGAGCCCCCTAGGGACTGAGAAAGTACCTGTATATAATATGTACAGCGCTGCGTACCTCTAGTAGCGCTATAGAAATGATTAGTAGTAGTAGTAGTAGTACTCACTGCTAGAAACCGGAGAGATAGACGGCTGGGCCCGAAGGAAGGGAGAGCTCAGATGCCTGTCTGCAGGGACAGGGAGCCTCAAAACAAAGCAACCAAACCTGTGAGCTATTTCTTCCACGTTCTTGTTCTTTATTGTTGGTACCATTTTTATTTGATCCCACTTATTCAAACACGACAGCTTGTGCAGCATATGGATGTACACACAGAGGAAGTATAAAAATGGAATAACTTTTCATAGGTAGAGTAGTAATTTGTTATAAATTGTAATCAGTGTGTCATTTAGAGGGACTGGTCATAGGGATACCCTAGCATGTGTTGTATTTATGCAGAGATTTATTTTTCTCCTGGTAAAGGGCCACTAAAACAGAAATCATATAAGAATCAGGTGTTCAACATTCAGAGTTAAGCAAAGGTATGCCTAGCATGCCTGCATGGTGGAAGAGGCAGAGAGAGGAATGCATTGCCCCCCTTAGTCCACCCCAGTCCCCCCCCCCCCCCCCCCACCAGAATTGCAGGCCCAGAGAGAAAGCCTGTTAAAAACTTTCCACCACTGGCTGTCTGGTAGGGTTTGCTTCCTTGCAGACGATACCAAAACCTGCAATAGGGTACACATCCCCCATGATATGGGTAACAGGAAGGACTTAGTGAAGCTAGAGGAATGGTCTAGAATTTTGCAGCTTAGATTTAATACTAAAAAATGCAGTGTCATGCATTTGGGCTGCAAAAAAAAAAAAATCCAAGGAAATAGTACACTTTAGGGCAGTTTCCCCCCCCCCCCCCCCCGGTCCTAGAGGCGCTCTAGACAGTCATGTTTTCAGGATATTCACGAGAGAGATTTGCATGCAGTAGAGGTAGTTCATGCAGGTATGTCTCATTAATATTCATTGTGGATATCATGAAAACCTAACTGGCTGGGGTGCCTCCAGGGCCAGGTCTAGGAACCAATGGTTTAGGGGATAAAGAACTTTTGTACACGAAAGAGGAGCTAGACTTGGGTGTGATTGCATGTGATGATCTTAAGGTGGCCAAACAAGTAGAAAAGGCAATGTGAAAGCTAGAAGGATGTTTGGGTGTATAGGGAGAGGAGTGGTCAGTAGGAAAAAGGAGGCAATGGATGCCCCTGTACAAGGCTCTGGCGAGACTTCATTTAGAATACTGTGTACAATTTTGGAGACCACACCTTCAAAAAGATATAAACAGGATGAAGTCAGTCCAGAGGGCGGCTACAAAAATGATCAGTGGTCTTCATCATAAAATGTATGGGGGCAGACTTAGAGATCTGTACGTATATTTTGGAAGAAAGGTGGGAGGGGGAAATATGACAGAGACATTTAGAGGGGCATAATCAAACGGGGGCGCCCATCTATAAGGGTGCCCATCTATAAGGATGGCCCTGTAAAGGGGTGTCCCCGACCGTATTATCAAAACAAGATGGGCGGCCATCTTTCGTTTCGATAATACGGTCGGGAACGCCCAAATCTCAACATTTGGGTCGACCTTAGAGATGGCCGCCCTTAGAGATGGCCGCCATTGGTTTTCGCCGATAATGGAAACTAAGGACGCCCATCTCAAAAACGGCCAAATCCAAGCCATTTGGTCATGTGAGGAGCCAGCATTTGTAGTGCACTGGTCCCCCTGACATGCCAGGACACCAACTGGGCACCCAAGGGGGCACTGAAGTGGACTTCAGAAATTGCTCCCAGGTGCATAGCTCCCTTACCTTGGGTGCTGAGCCCCCCCCCCCTCCCCAGGTCCGCCTGCCTGAGGTACACTGCACCCACTACAACTGCTCCAAGGACCTGTATAGTGCTGTGATGGACCTGAGTATGGCATTTGAGGCTGGCATAGAGGCTGGAAAACAAGTATTTTAACCTGTTTTTATGGTGGGAGGGGGTTAGTGACCACTGGGGGAGTAAGGGGAAGTCATTCCCGATTTCCTCCGGTGGTCATTTGCTCAGTTCGGGCATCTTTTCACAGCTTGGTCATGAAAAAAAATGGACCAAGTAAAGTCGGCCAAGTGCTCGTCAGGGCCGCCCTTCTTTTTTCCATTATCAGCTGAAGATGCCCATCTCCTAATCACACCCCAGTCCCGCCTTCGCTACCCTGCTGACATTGCCCTGTGAACTTTGGTCGTCCCCGCAACAGAAAGCTATCAAGGGTGTCAAAAAATCGGCTTTTGATTATGCCGATTTGGGCGGCCTTGCGAGAAGGGCGCCCATCTCCTGATTTGTGTCGAAAGATGGGCGCCCTTCTCTTTCGAAAATGAGCTGGTTAAATGCCTATGCGGCATAAATGCATAGGAGGCAAGTCTCTTTCAATTGAAAGGAAGCTCTGGAATGGAGGGCAGTTGATGAAGATGAAAGAGAATAGACTCTGAAGTAACCTGAGAAAATACTTCTTTACAGAAAGGGCGGTGAATTCATGGAATGGCCTCCCGGTGGAAGTAGTGGAGACAAAAACAGTATCTAGAATATGGAGAGAAGATGGTAATGATGGGCAGACTGGATAGGCCATGTGGAGGGGCATAATCGAACGGCGCCGGCCAAATAGATGGCCGGCCATCTTTTTGGCCAGCGCCGGAAAGAGCAGTCTTGAACCATATTATCGAAAAAGATGGCCGGCCATCTTTCATTTCAATAATACGGTTGGGGCCGGCCAAATGTCAGAGATGCCCGGGTTTGAGATGGCCGGCATCGGTTTTCGCCGATAATGGAAACTAATGCCAGCCATCTCAAACCCAGGCAATCCAAGGCATTTGGTCATGGGAGGAGCCAGCATTTGTAGTGCACTGGTCCCCCTCACATGCCAGGACACCAACCGGGCACCCTAGGGGGCACTGCAGTGGACTTCAAAAATAGCTCCCAGGTGCATAGCTCCCTTACCTTGGGTTCTGAGCCCCCCAACCCCCCCAAAAAAAACCCACTACCCACAACTCTACACCACTACCATAGCCCTTAGGGATGAAGGGGGCAACTACAAGTGGGTACAGTGGGTTTTGGGGTTTTTTGGAGGGCTTAACATTTACCACCACAAGTGTAACAGGTAGGGGGAATGGGCCTGGGTCCACCTGCCTGAAGTGTACTGCACCCACAAAAAACTGCTCCATGGACCTGCATACTGCTGTCAAGGAGCTGGGTATGACATTTCAGGCTGGCATAGAGGCTGGCAAAAAATATTTTTCTTTTTTTTCTTTTGGGTGGGAGGGGGTTGGTGACCACTGGGGGAGTAAGCGGAGGTCATCCCCGATTCCCTCCGATGGTCAGTTGGGGCACCTTTTTGAAGCTTGGTCCTGAAAAAAAAGGGACCAAGTGAAGCCGGCGAAATACTCGTCAAGGCCGGCTTTCTTTTTTCCATTATCAGGCGAAGCCGGCCATCTCGTACCACAGCCCCGTCCCACCTTCGCTACCCTACTGACACGCCCCCTTGAAGTTTGGTCGGCTCCGCGACGGAAAGCAGTTGGCGCCGGCCAAAATCGGCTTTCGATTATACTGATTTGGCCGGGTTCAGGAGATCGCCAGCCATCTCCCGATTTGTGTCGGAAGATGGCTGGCGATCTCCTTCGAAAATAAGCTGGATAGTCTTCATCTGTCTAAATTTTTTTCTGTTTCTATGTAAAATGCTAACGTTCCAGAACAGGAAAAGCCACTGCAAAGCAGACCATGGCAGCAGAGGATCTGGGGACATGGCTGAGCAAAGGACTAGGGGAAAAGGTAAATCCCCTGAAGGTGATCCAGGAGATCTGCCTTTTACCCAGTCCCTAAATATAGCACCCAGCAGCAGAGAAGGTGTTCTTCAGAGCCCTTAGGAAGCACACATATTCAATAAGAAATCAAAAAAAAGGTAGCAGGAAGATAAAATAAATTGTCCCATAGCCAAGCATCTGTCCTGCCCTTCCATACCCCCCAACCCCCTCATATAAAGCCTGGCATTTCCCTTGCCCTTCCATACCCCCTACAACCCACTCATATAAAGCCCAGCATCTGCCCTGCCTATCCCTATAGCCCACTATCTCATAACCCGGCATTCCACCAACCCTACAGTCCAACATCAATTCTGCTTTTCTACCCCCCCCCCCCCCCCCCCCAACCTGGCATCAACTGTTCTTACCGCCCCTCCCCCCCACACACACACACTATAGCCCACCTGCCCCCAAAGCCCAACATAATTTCTTAAACTTTTTTTTTACCTGCTCAGTGAGCACTGGCAGTGGTAGTGAGGGAGCCCGAGTTGAATGCAGGCACTAGTAGTGCCATGGGGGAGGCTTCCTTCAGCACCTACAATCTTCAGCAAAAACCACTGTAGCTTTCTAGGCTGTGTGTAAGAGGCTGGGCTCTGTAGCTTCGATTTGGAGCAGCACAGGCTCTCTTGGTGGCTCTTCACGCTTGCGGGCTCTCTGTGATGGCTCTTTGTGCAAATATAGCTCCAACACTCTGAGGGCTAGGAGCCAACATGCATGGGCCACAGGGCCAGATGCCAGCACTGATTGCTGGGAGCAATCAGAACCAGAAGACAGAAAAGGCAGGTACAGACAAACAGCTGCTGTATGCACTGACTAGCAGAGGCTCACCTGATGCCCTCAATTGCAAGAATCTACATTTACCCAAAAGTAAGTGGTGCCTAAAAATCTGGCAGCTGACTGGCCACCAGATTAGCGATTGAAGTAAATCCCTGATCAGCATTTACTAATTATTTCTTCATATTTCAATAGCCAGTAATGCCATTAAACATCTAGGATACTGTACTCACCCCTCATTAATCAATGAGACATTAGCAACAAGCAATATTTAAAATTACCCCAATCAAATGAGATTGTTACACTAACATAGCTCTTGAACAGACAGAAAAGTATTTTAACAAACATCTAAAGAAGAAGTATGGTTATGAATTTATCAGAGGAAACAATGTCTTGTATATAAGCACACAGAAGAGGCAAATGTGAAGAAATGTATACTTTTTTAATACATATTTCTTTTAACAACCTGACCTGTTTTATTTTAGTGTTAGTTATTTTTGTTTCTGAATTAAAGATGTTCAGCATCCCTATGGTTTTCCTTTAAGAATTAGATTAACTATAGACACTAGAGAATTGTGTTTCTTTTATCTGAACTTTACCAAGTGTAGCTGTAAATTATTGACCCCAACTTTCATTAGAATTTAGAAGATAGTAGGTTATCAATAGAAATCAAACAAAATAAAACATGGAAAAGAAAATAAGATGATACCTTTTTTATTGGACATAACTTAATACATTTCTTGATTAGCTTTCGAAGGTTGCCCTTCTTCCTCAGATCGGAAATAAGCAAATGTGCTAGCTGACAGTGTATATAAGTGAAAACACTCCTCTACTTAAGAAGATAGTAGTAAATTAGCACAATAAACAACAGCAGATAAAGACCAAAATGATCCACCCAGTTTGTTCAACAGCAATATGTTTACTTAGGATTCACCCACATATAACTTTCCATTTCCCCACATCCCTGCTGTCATTTACAGTTTCAACCATTGCTCTATGCTGGCTACAGTATGCAGATATAGTAAAATCTGGAATGTAAGCAATCTTAATTTAACTGAAACCTGCAGCTTAATAAAAGGTCAATATATTGCACAAAATTTATAGATAGATAGATAGATAGATAGATATATTTCATTTTACCTTTCATGATTTGGCCTACTTCTTTCTGCCTTCTGTTCTTTTTTTTCACATTTGCACATTTCTTGGATTTCAGTACAGACACGCATAATAATTTGACTGTAAATATTTTCTTGCCTTGTCTGTACAATGCTAGCTACCGCTTCTAATTATGTAACACAAAAATCTTTAAAGAGCTGGCCTTTATTTTGAAGTATTTGCTGAATAGGTTAAAACCATCTTGTTCAAAATAACTTATTCCACAAAATATTCATTATTGAATAAGGCTTTCAGCATTTATCACATAATAATTCCCCAAATTAATGTGTGATAACTACAAAACCTTCACATTAACTTTTAGAGGGCAGCCAATGCAGTTAACACAGAGAAAAAGTTGATCCCATGCATTGACTACATGACAGATAATAGCAGCTAGATCAATCCTTCAATCCATTCAGAACTCTGCTGCGCATCTTATTTTCCACCAGAAACGATATGCTCATATCACCCCTCTCCTCAAGTCACTTCACTGGCTTCCGATCAGGTACCACATTCAGTTCAAGTTTCTCCTACTGACCTACAAATGCACTCAATCTGCAGCCCCTCATTACCTCTCTACCCTCATCTCCCCTTACGCTCCTACCCGAAACCTCCGTTCACTGGACAAATCCCTCTTCTCAGTACCCTTCTCCACCACCGCTAACTCCAGGCTCCGCCCTTTCTGCCTCACCTCACCCCATGCTTGGAATAGACTTCCCTGCCCATCTTCAAATCCTTGCTCAAAGCCCACCTCTTCAATGTCGCTTTTGGTACCTAACCATTATACCTCTATTCAGGAAATCTTGACTGCCCCAATTTGATTGTCTGTACGTTTTGTCCTTTAGATTGTAAGCTCCTTTGAGCAGGGACTGTGTTAAACTGTACAGCGCTGCGTAACCCTAGTAGCGCTTTAGAAATGTTAAGTAGCAGTAGTAGGTGCATTAACTGTTCTGTGTTATTTACATGTTAACGTACAATAGTGACCTCTATGTTAACTGTAAAGTGAATTCCCAACTCATTCAGTTCCCCAAAATAGCATTTGTCATGTTATCCATTTAATACAGCAATTGGCATGTGAAAATATGTAACACACTGTCGGGTCCTTTTACTAAGGTGCACTGAAAAATGGCCTGTGGTAATGTAGATGCGAGTTTTGGGCACGCGCAGAATCATTTTTCAGCGCACCTGTAAAAATGGCCTTTTTAAAAATTTTTGCCGAAAATGGACATGCAGCAAAATGAAAATTGCCACGTATCCATTTTGGGTCTCAGACCACACCGCCAGCCATTGACCGAGCGGTAAAGTCTCATGTGGTAACCGGGCGGTAATGATCTACACATGCCAAAGGCCACTTGGCGCGCGTCAGATACGCACGCAGAAATAAAAATTATTTTTCAGCCGCACGTATCGGACACGCAGCAAAAATGAAATTACCCTAAGAGCCATGTGGTATCCATGCGGTAACTCCATTTTGGCACACATTGGGCACATGTAGATGCTTACGCGGCTTAGTAAAAGGGCCCCTGTGTTAGGGATTATGTACCTATTTGTGTTCTCTAGTTTGCAAATTAACTTCATTTTCCACCACTGAGTGAGGCATGTCTTAAATCATCTTGAGACATCCCCATTTGTGGAATTCACTACCCCAAGAGGTAAAAGGGGACAATCTTATCTCACATTTTGAAAATTGCTTAAAGGTTTCAGGGAAGAGCCATATTCAGATCTACAAAATATTTAATTAGTCTGCAGCAGAACATGGATATGTGTTTAGACATCGTCTGTACCATAGCTGCAATGTATATTGTCATATTTATAATATTCTACCTCACTTATTCAATGTTGCATTAAGATGTGAAATAAATGTAATAAAATATAAACACATTTGAAAACACACTATTTTACTCAACTATTCAGTCTTAATACTGAGATCTTGAACTTTCTGCATGTCACCACTTTTATTTACAACAACCTCATTTTTAAAACATATTTTTATTACCTCAACAGGGATATAGAAGGTCATATTTCAAGTAGTACCAGACAGAATACTCTCATAACAACTGTAAACCTACAATTTGTGTTTTACAGCCTATCATTATCTATGAATCAAATAAGAAACATTGCATTTAGACTCCATTGTTTTTAGCTTTTTATTCCCCCTCCTCCACCCTCAACATTCATAAAGGGGTTGATACAGAAAGCTTACCGAGCTTGCAACGTTTGCTTTAGACCAGTTGTAGCCAGTCTAAAGCAAAAGTTATTTAGCGAGTAATGCACAAAGAGGTTTCCCGGGCTCTAACGTGTGCCATTAGCAGCTACAGATAATCCCATGCAAATGTATTACAGTGAGCTCATTAATATTATAATTAGCAATCCATGCGATGCACAGAATATAGCATCTAGCTTTGATGTGCTAGATTTTATGGCAACTTTGTTGCTGCTGGAAAGAAGGGAAACAGGCATCTGCAAAGGCTGCCTGCTTGTGCTTCCTACCACGCTCCATTTTCCCCATAAAAAAATCTCTGGTGATCCAGTAGACCCTCTCCTGATCCCCGTCCCCCAGCTCTCTGATCCAAAAATTCCTTGGTAGTCCAGTGGACCACCTCCTGACCACCACCCCCCACTCTCTAAACAACTAAACACCCTGGTGGTCTAGTGACCCCCCCCCCAACCCCCCACATACCTTAAACACACTGGAGGAAGGAGCGACTCTTCCTCCCTCTGGACTTGGCCCTCTCAAAATGGAGGCACCCAGCCCCTACATCCTGGGATGCACTGGGAGGGGCTAAACACCATATAAGGGGGGGGGGAAGTCTTATATGGTGATTAGGCCCTCCCTATGCATCCCAGGATGCACTGGGCAGGGGCTGGGTACCACCATTTTGAGAGGGCCTGGCTAAAAGGCAGAAGGGAGGAGACTGCTCCTGCCTTCCTGCCTCCAGCGTGTTTAAGATAGTTGGGGGTCACTAGCCTGCTTATTTTCGAAAGAGAAGGGTGCCCATCTTCCGACACAAATCAGGAGATGGGCGCTCTTCTCTCAGGTGCGGCCAAATCGGCATAATCGAAAGCCGATTTTGGCCACCCTCAACTGCAGTCCGTCGCAGGAGTGGACAAAGTTTAAGGGGGCATGTCGGAGGCGTACCGAAGGCAGGACGGGGTGTGGTTAACACCAGGGGCGTATCTGCTATGGGGCCACAGGGGTCTGGCCCCGTAGATTTGCCCCTGGACCCCCCTACTGACGACCCTCTCAACCCCCCTCCTCCCGCTGTCACTCCGCCGACGCGCCTCACCTCCCTTTGCTGGCGGGGGACCCCAACCCCCGCCAGCCGAAGTCTCCTTAGAGATGCGCACCCCTGTTCGATTATGCCCCGCTAAACCACCAGGGAGTTAGTTGTTTAGAGTGAGGGAGGGAGGGGGTGATTGGGAGATTGTCCACGGAACCATCCAGGATTTTTGGTTTTGGGGGATCATGCGGGGTCAAGAGGGGGGTACACTGGATCCCCATGGATTTTCTAGACATGTAGGGAAGGGGTTAATAGACTACCATGGAGGTTTTTTTTGAGTTGCCCTCCACAGGCAACTCATAAAACTTCCTTGTTGTTACTGTCAAATGCATTGGACAACAGTGCCAAATGCATTTGACAGATTCGAGTCGAAAACAGCGACAGATGCACAAAAGGGGATCCATGCATCTCATTTGCATGCAATCCCCTTTGTGTATCGGTCACTGTTTGCAATTTGGTAAGTTTTCCCGTGGCACCTGTATTTAACGGGTGCCTTTGTGCACTGGCCTCTAACAGTCATACTGCATTCATCCTTTACCATTCACAGAAGTACAGCATATTTTTCACATTTTAGTGATGCCCTGTGAAAATTTCCTCCATGGTAACTTACACTCAAGCTTTCTTTCTAGATTCTAATTTCCATTCCAGGTTAGTGAATTGTTTGATCTTTTTGGTCCAGTGGAGGCATTTGTCCTTTTGTCCAATGACTGTGTATAATAGGGATGCTAAGTCATTAGCAAGCATTCAATTTGTTTGGGCACCTTAGAAATGTTCAGTAGCGTAGGAAGGGGAGGCAGTGGGGCGGTCTGCCCTGGGTGCACGCCGCTGGGGGGTGTCGGCGCCTCGCTGGTTCCTTGCTCTCTCTGCCCTGGAACAGGTTACTTTCTGTTCCTGGGCAGAGAGAGCAGGGAACCAGCGAGGCGCCAACACCCCCCAGCGGCGTGCACTCGGCGGATTGGCTCTCCCGCCCGCCCCTCACAACCTTCCAGGTATGTTCTCGAGGGGGGTTGTGCTCCGGAGGGGGGGAGCGTGCGCTGCGCTGCACCCGGGGGGGTGCGCAGCGGCGACCCGTCCCAGGTGTTAGCTGCCCTTGCGACGCCACTGGAAATGTTTATGCAAAATCGACATAGGGACTCATTTTCAAAGCATAAACATATCCAAAAAAATATCATAAGGTGGCAGAAGGATGTTTTTCTCTCAAAAACATCCAAGTTGTGATTTTTTACACCCCAGTTTTGGATGTTTTACGCCACAGTTCGTCCAAAGGGAGCACATGGGGGCAGGGGCGTATCTGCGTGGGGCCACAGGGGCCTGGACCCCCGCAGATTTTGCCCTGGACCCCCCTACCACCATCAACCCTCCCCCGCTGCCGTTGTTTACCTTTACTGGCGGGGGACCCCAACCCCCCGCCAGCCGAGGTCCGCTTGCCGCCTTTAAAGATATTTCTTCAGCTGGCGGGGGACCCCAACCCCCGCCAGCCTACCCGACGTCTTTAAACTTCTTCTTCGGTCTCTGTGGCTGTGCTGTAGTTGATAGTTGTTCAATCCAGTTCGGAGTCTGACGTCCCAGCAGGTTGTACGTGCAGGACAACGTGCTGGGACATCAGACTCCGAACTGGATTGAACAGCTATCAACTACAGCACAGCCACAGAGACCGAAGAAGAACTTTAAAGACATCGGGTCGACTGGCGGGGGTTGGGGTCCCCCGCCAGCTGAAGAAATATCTTTAAAGGCGGCAAGCGGACCTCGGCTGGCGGGGGGTGGGGTCCCCTGCCAGCAAAGGTGAGCAACGGCAGCGGGGAGGGTTGGCGGCGGGGGGGGAGGGTGGAGAGTCGCTGGTGGGGGGATCTGGCAATGGCAGGGGGGTTCTGGCAATGGCAGCGGCGGGGGGAATCGTTGGGGGGGGCTAAAATGTGCCCCCTCCCTCTGGCTCTGGCCCCCCTACCACCGGAGTCCAGATACGCCCTTGCAAGGGGGGCGGAGGGTTGTGTTGGACCTAGATGTGACATGGGCAGCACCAAAAGAGAGATGTTTTTTCTGCAATAATGGAGCAAAATTTGGCTAGACCTGTTTGAATCACAACTAAGTGATCAAAAGGTGCCCTAAATGACCAAATGACCACTGGATGAATTAAGGCATAATCCCTTACTCCCTCAGTGGTCACAGACCCCCTCCCAGCCCCCTATGATGTGACATTGACAGTACATACCAGACTCTTTGACAGCTTCAGATATGATGGTCAGTCCTATTAGAGCAGCAAGCAGGTCCCAGGGGTAGCTTAGTGGTCAGTGCAGTGGACTGTAGAGAAGGGAACTCAGTCTTGTGGAATCCGTGAATGAACACAGAGACTCAAACGCAGAGAGAGAGCTCTCTGTTACTACACAGTAAGGAATATATAAGCCTTTCAAAGGTTGGTTGGGTCTGGACCTGGATGAGCTATCCATTCCTGCTGTTAATAATTGAAAATAAACATGCACTAAAATATTTCAGAATGACAATATTTGCATTTTTTAAATTTTCCTCATTAGCATACACCTGATTAGACTTATGTGCAACTGTAGGCTATCTTCTTTTTTTGAGCCTGAGAATGAGAGGAGATCTTGAGGGGTAATTAGTGTCTATCCCCCTGAGACTGCAAAATTTTGAGTTTCAGAGCCTGACTAACTGAATCTCATATGTGCACGTTTGTAAAATCCACTACTTACATGTGTAAATGGTGGCGCTTCCAAGTAAAGGTGGCACAATTGCCACTTACACTTGTATGTGCCAGCACTTGCATGTTTAAAACTACAGACACACCACTTTCTGTATACATTTTTCTGAAAAATGCTTTCCTCTAATGAGCATACTGCTAAATGCATATGTATTTCCACAGCACCATGGTAGCAATTCTATAACCGTGTGCCTCCATTTAGGTACTCTGATTCAGTGCTGTGAGAGTCCATTCTATAAAGACATCTGGGTCGGTGCTAGCCGATTAAGTTTATAGCAGGCAAAAATAGGGCTGCTATTTATGCAGTCCAATTTGCCCACTAAACTTAGACGTCAGCACTGAATATTATTGGTTATTGCCTGCAAAGAGGTGGGATAAGGTGGGATACAAATGCAATAAAAAAAAATTTTTTTAATTGCGTGAACTTTTCAGTGCTCACTGAGAATGTTCAGTGGAGACAATCAGTTATCTCACACTGGATATTCGCCGTCAAATGCCGAAACGCTATTTAATAGGTCAGCGGCCGTTTCAGGGCAACTAAATTCAATCTGTACTCGATGCCACTTTATAGGATACAAAAGCTTTGCAATTCTGTTTGGGGTGAAACAGGACTGGATGATTCTGAATAAACTTGCCCTGAATTTATCAAAAACAGAGGTGATGATTGCAAAGAGAAATGTAACTAATATTCATTATGAGCCAGCTGAATTTCAAGGAATATCTCTGCCTGGGAAGGATCACATTTTGAGATTGGAGAGTGTGTTAGATTCACAATCAACCTTGCAAGCACAAGTATCTAAAGTAGCACAGCCCTTGTTTTATCAGCTTTGGGTCTTACGTAAAATAAAACCAATGTTCTCCATGACCGATTTTCAAAAAGTGGTACAAAATTTAGTAATATTGAGATTGGATTATTGCAACACCTTATATAAAGCATTGCAAATTATGCAAAATGCAGCAGTGAGGTTGGTAGGAGGAATATGTTGGTCTGATCATGTTATTCCAGTGTTGATGTTATAGGATTTGATTTAAGCTGTTGGTTCTTGTTTTTAATGCATTGACTGGACTAACTCCAATGTATACTATATAGGCTTTAGATATTTATCACATGCCTCAGGCATTAAGATCTAATGGGACAAAACAGCTTTCATTGACCTATTTATCAAAAATATGCTATATGGGTTACTAAAGAAGCAGCACTTTCTATTGCAGGTCCTTTATTATGGAACAAGTTACCACAGAAGTTAGCTTGATTACAGAAATTTATAGATTCAAAGCAATTAAAACATTTTTCTCTCAAGCATTTCTACTTTAAGATGGGGATATAAAACTATAAAGTTGTAGAATATGGAGCTGCAAATGACGTCCCTAATACCAATCCCATTCCTCCACCCATCCACTTGTCAGAGCAGAGTTGATGTAAAATGCTCCAATCAGAAGGAGTCAATGGAATCAAGTTAACACCCTCAGTGTTTCCAAGCCAAGTCACCATAATTCAGAGAAAGGCAGCCATTTGTTGAATATCATTATGCGCATTCTTGGAAGAGAGATCCATAAATGTCACACACACATAAGAGGAAGATTTACAGTCTAAGTACTATAGGCCCTGATGCTGAGTGAGATGTAATTCTTTTTTGGCCATAAGATTTGCAGGGAGTCCTGTTAGATGTAATCTTCATTAACATGCATGCATTTGGATCCATTCCAGATATTTAAAAAATGATTAAAATCCAAGTACTCTATCTTTAATTTTCTCTTTAAAAACCATGTGAACTCTTTGTTCTTGGGAGGCATATAAGCAAAAGGCAATAATTTGCTTGGTTTCATTTTTGCTTGTTTGCTTCACTCTTTTTTTATTCAAGGTTGCAGAATTATTATAAAGTGCTATGAACTTACTGATGAACCATTATCAATTTTGTAATCATAAAGGCGCATCCGCAGAGGTTTTGGAAAACAATCCAAAGAATAACTTTCTAAGAAGAAATAAGAAAAGCTTTTATTTCTCTATTAATAATGCAAGCTTCACCTAATGAAGTCAATATATTGGAAAGAACTGATGCATAACAGAAACTAGAATCTTTGTAGGTTATGATATTTTTTTATGGTTGGCCCAATACAAGGCATCATAGTACTTGAGATTCTGAGATTTCATTGATCCCTAATCAAAGGTCCTATAAAAATCCTATAAAAAGTATCACAGTGTACAAATACTTCCACATATAAACACAATACAATAATGATGCTGGCAAACATTGCAAAATAAGTCAAAAAATACTCAGCTTCAATCGCTTTTCAATAGATATATCAATATGGTATACTGAGATCAAAATCACAGTGTATATAAATGTTTTTATATCTACAGTACATATATCTATATGAAAGGATCTTTCAGATTAGCGCACTTACCCCTAATAAGGCTGAATGAGCCTAGCATATATTTCAAAGGGAAGTAACGCACTCGTCATCGATCCTAAGATATTCTTCATAATTTTTTTAAAATTTGTTTTATATAATATTCTCAATTTTCACATCTAATATTTTACATTCAATTCAATAATCCTTTTTTTGTGTAAGTACTTAACTTATCTCATTTTTCTCCTACTCGATATTTCATTATTTTCAATGTTCATAAACTGGAGACCAGATGTCACACCGACATAGATCCATGTTTCGCGTCTAATAACGCTGTTTCAAGGTAGTCTCCTAAGTATAAAAACAATTTTTAGACACTGCCAAGCACTAGTTCTACCTCTCACTGTGTTTCAATCTACAGCAAAACTGTTTACTCACCCCGCTCTTGTCAAATAGTCTCCATCTAAGATGGCCGACATATACTCGATACGGATTATATATCCGGTACCGTAAGCTAACGTAAACTAACGTAAGCTAACGTACAGCGTCACTCTCAACCCCCCTATCTGTCAGCTGATGAAAATTAAAGAGTAATAATAATTACCAAAACAACATTTTCATTGTATATCCCTCATACAAGCGTCTGCCAATCAATTTCACGATTCAACCCTACAGGTTCAATCGTATTCAAAGTAAATATCCAGTATTGTTCTTTATAATTTAGTATACTTTCAAGATCTCCTCCCTCCCACCCTTCTATAATTTGATCAATAATACGCCACTTTAGATCTAAAATAGAGTGGCCTTGATCTATCCAATGTTGAACTAAAGGTGCTTCCACCTTTCTATTTAAGATCCTTGATTTATGCTCTGTCAGTCTAATTCGTATCTGTCGCATACTTCGTCCTACATAGATCTTCCTGCAGGGACATTCAATAGCATATACTACCATCTTTGTGTTACAATTTGAATCTAGTTTCAACGATACTTGTTTACCTAAATAGGGGTCACTCCATAGGGGACCTAATATAGCTGTATTACACCATTGACATTGTTCACATTTTGTCTGCATAGCCATAGACATCCTATTTGTGTTTCTATACAGTCTCTTCCATGATAATATTTCACCAATGTTTTTAGATCTAGTAAATGCCATCAATGGTTTTTCATCAAAGAGTCCATCCATTTGAATGACATGCCAATGTGATATGATGATCTGTACAATATATTTAGTCATAGATGAAAAAGGAAGAATACATACAGGTCGATTCTGTTCCTCATAATTCCTGTAGGTCTGTAATAACTCCCTCTGGGAGAAACGTGCTCTCAAATATGCTCTCCGAATATTTTTCTTTGGATATCCACGGACTTCAAACTTATTTGTAAGTTTATTTGAATGATATTTAAAATCTTCCAACAACGAACAAAGTCTCCGTAGTCGGAGAAACTGGCTTATAGGTAAATTATTCTTCAAATGTACAGGATGAAAACTATCATAGTGGAGATAAGTGTTTCGATCTGTGTGTTTATAGTATACAGATGTTATTATATCTCCATTCTGCTTCATTATATGAATATCTAGAAAATCAATAAACCTCTGATGAAACGTAGCTGTAAATTTTAAATTTTCATTTATAGAATTAATCCACTGTATGAACTCCTGAAGTTCATCCTGTGTACCCAGCCATATGAAAAAAATATCGTCCAGATATCTCTTCCAGAGACATATTCGAGATTTGAAAATTTCAGATGGATATATATACCGTGTTTCAAACTGATCCATATACAAATTCGCTATTGATGGGGCTAATGTTGCTCCCATGGCTACCCCATGTATTTGTTGATAATACTTATAATTATACCAAAAATAATTAGATGCAATAACTAACTTTGCAAGTTCTAATAGAAAGGTGGTAGCAATTCGAGGATTCAAATCTCGTTTTTCCAGGACCGATTCAATAATCATTATAGCCGAATCTTGTGGTATATTTGTATATAATGCTGTTACATCAAGTGTAACCAACCAAGATTCTTCTGAAATTTCATGTATTTCATTTAGTAGTTTTAACATATGGGAAGAGTCTTGTATAAATGATGGAACTTTCTTCACCTCATCTCGTAAGAAATAATCTATGAAGTCTGAAAGTGGAGCTAAAACTGTATTGACTGTGGATACGATAGGTCTTCCAGGGGGTATCTCCAGATTTTTATGAATTTTTGGTAACAGATAAATATAAGGAGTAGAGGGATTTTTAGAGCACAAAAAATTGGCCTCTTTCTGCGTAATCATCCCACGTTGTAGAGCTGGTTCTACTAGATCATGAATTTTTTCCATAAGGGTAGTTTTCGGATCCTCCAATAATTGTTGATAAAATTTAGTATCATTCAATTGTTTTTCCATTTCTTTTTGATAATTTTCAACTGTCTGAATGACAATAGCTCCCCCTTTATCTGCACGTGATACAAGTATATCTTTACGAGCTCTCAAATTATGTAGAGCTTCCTTTTCTATTCTAGAGATATTATATTTAACTCTATTTCTAGTAATATCTCTTTCTAATTTTTGTAAATCATACAAGATAAGTTTGGAAAAAGTATTGATTACTGGATCTGTAATATATGGGTACCATTTTGATTTTAGTTTACAGATAGAAATATCGATCGTCGAGGGATGATCCGAAAAATTTTTTTTAATTTGTAGCAGCCGAAAAAATCTGTACAGAGCGATCCTGGTTTTAAATGGATCATATGGGACTGCTGGGACAAACGATAAACCCAGATTCAAAACATCCTGTTCACATTGAGTTAAAGTGCAGACAAAATGTGAACAATGTCAATGGTGTAATACAGCTATATTAGGTCCCCTATGGAGTGACCCCTATTTAGGTAAACAAGTATCGTTGAAACTAGATTCAAATTGTAACACAAAGATGGTAGTATATGCTATTGAATGTCCCTGCAGGAAGATCTATGTAGGACGAAGTATGCGACAGATACGAATTAGACTGACAGAGCATAAATCAAGGATCTTAAATAGAAAGGTGGAAGCACCTTTAGTTCAACATTGGATAGATCAAGGCCACTCTATTTTAGATCTAAAGTGGCGTATTATTGATCAAATTATAGAAGGGTGGGAGGGAGGAGATCTTGAAAGTATACTAAATTATAAAGAACAATACTGGATATTTACTTTGAATACGATTGAACCTGTAGGGTTGAATCGTGAAATTGATTGGCAGACGCTTGTATGAGGGATATACAATGAAAATGTTGTTTTGGTAATTATTATTACTCTTTAATTTTCATCAGCTGACAGATAGGGGGGTTGAGAGTGACGCTGTACGTTAGCTTACGTTAGTTTACGTTAGCTTACGGTACCGGATATATAATCCGTATCGAGTATATGTCGGCCATCTTAGATGGAGACTATTTGACAAGAGCGGGGTGAGTAAACAGTTTTGCTGTAGATTGAAACACAGTGAGAGGTAGAACTAGTGCTTGGCAGTGTCTAAAAATTGTTTTTATACTTAGGAGACTACCTTGAAACAGCGTTATTAGACGCGAAACATGGATCTATGTCGGTGTGACATCTGGTCTCCAGTTTATGAACATTGAAAATAATGAAATATCGAGTAGGAGAAAAATGAGATAAGTTAAGTACTTACACAAAAAAAGGATTATTGAATTGAATGTAAAATATTAGATGTGAAAATTGAGAATATTATATAAAACAAATTTAAAAAAAATTATGAAGAATATCTTAGGATCGATGACGAGTGCGTTACTTCCCTTTGAAATATATGCTAGGCTCATTCAGCCTTATTAGGGGTAAGTGCGCTAATCTGAAAGATCCTTTCATATAGATATATGTAGATATAAAAATATTTATATACACTGTGATTTTGATCTCAGTATACCATATTGATATATCTATTGAAAAGCGATTGAAGCTGAGCATTTTTTGACTTATTATTCTATGAGCTCCCTTCTAAATCAATAAATAGTGTGGTGCCTATTGAATATTTGGGAAACATTGCAAAATGACATTTGCTTAAGCAAAGATTTAAAAAAAAGAAGCAGCTGTACGTTTAAATATACCTAACCCAAAATAAAGTGAATAAGTTGCAGCCTCGGAGCTCTATTCAAAGAGCAGTAAACCTAATGAGCATATATTAAGCTTAAAACAGGCACATATATCTGTAACTTAGAGTTAACATGCCTGTGGCAGGCTTGCTACAAACAGAAGCAGATGAGAGCAGAGAGGTGGTAGTATTTTCACTGTACTTGGCTCTTTCCCACCTTCCTGTAGGAATGTTCTGGGTTCTCTCTAAATAATTTATTTCGATATTTCTCTCTTCTATTTTCTTCATATCTTTGTGCTTCTGCTGCTACTTTCAAGTTGTTATTGGAGCATATAAATGCAAGGTCTTCTTCTGTCAATGCAGCATGTTTCAGTTTGTTGTTTTGTATCTTTCTCATTATCTTTTGTGACCTTGATCCTTTGAGATACTCATCTAACAATGACACCTTTGCACACAGAGATTTTATTTTTTTTCTTCTGTACATGATGTTGAAGGAGTTGCTGTTATCTTTCTTCTCATTTCTGGTTCTATGTCCTTTTTGTTAGAATGTTCTCAGTAAGTTTTTGCTGCACAGGTATTACATTTAGAGGTAGTAAAAGGTGGTCCGTGGTGGCATCAGCATGTGGGATTGCTGCACCCTGAGACTACCTTTTACTGCAGTGGGTAAAAGAGCATTTTCTGAATAGAGGCTGATTCGCTGTGTGATACCCCATCGGTAACCCTACCACTGGTTGATAAAAGGGCCCCTTAGTTTATTTTCATAATATTTATTTATTGCATTTGTACCCCACATTATCCCACCTTTTTGCAGGCTCAATGTGGCTTACAGGATGTGAGTTTGGTATGATCGTTACATAGAGTTGGGTACAGTTGGTAGTGAATTGTAGTAAAAGAGGAATTAATTAGAAGGTACTGGGTAAGGTCATGTCGAAGTGTTTTAGAGCGTTTGGGTGATGTACAGAGTAGTATGATTCATCAGGATTGTTTTGTAAGCTATGTTGAGGGGAAATGTCTTCAAAGGTTTGTAGTTTGATTCATCAAGGATTATTTTTGTAGGCTTTGTTGAAGAGAAATGTCTTCAAAGTTTTGCGAAAGTTGGTTAAGTTGTCCGTGGTTTTCAGGGTCTTGGGTAGTGCGTTCCATAGCTGTGTGCTTTTGTACGCAAAGGTAGTAGCGTATGCCTGTTTGTATTTGGTTCCTTTACAGCTGGGGAAGTTCAAGTTCAGGAACTTACGGGCTGATCTTCTGGCATTTCTGGGTGGTAGGTCTATTAGGTTCAGCATGTAGATTGGGGCCTCTGCGTGAATGATTTTGTATATGGTCGTGCAGATCTTGAACTCAATTCGTTCTTTGAGCGGGAGCCAGTGTAGTTTCTCTCTTAGGTGTTTTGCACTTTCGTATTTGGGTTTTCCAAAAATAAGACGGGCTGCGGTGTTCTGGGCTGTTTGGAGTTTCTTAATGGTCTGTTCTTTACATCCTACATACAGAGCATTGCAATAGTCCAGGTGACTTATCACTAGTGATTGTACCAGGGTGCGGAAGACATATCTAGGGAAAAAAGGTTTTATTCTTTTGAGTTTCCACATTGAGTAGAACATTTTTTTTGTTGTGTTCTTCACATGGGTATCGAGTGTGAGGTTTCGATCAATAGTGACTCCCAGAATTTTCAGATTTTCTGAGATAGGAATTCTTTGGTAAGAATGCGCTCCGGGGGGGGTGTTCGTGTGCCGAGGGGGGGTGCGTGCATGTGCCGAGGGGGGGTGCGCAGCGGCGAACCGCCTCAGGTGTCAGCCGCCCTCACTATAGCACTGAGAATAGGTTTCAGAGGAATAGATTATACATATAGGGGTGAATTCTATGCTAGCACAGTTTTGTAAAAGGGGGCCTATATATGGCGCCAAAAAAAAAATCAGTGCTGAAAAAAGTGCTATTCTATAAGCTATGCTTAATGTTAGGCGCAGTTTATAGAATAGCACCTATGCCCAGAACTTTTGCCTAACTTTAGGCATGGCCAGTTGCACCAAGTGAAACAAGGTGCAAATATATACACCTAAATTAGGCGCATATCCCTGTTATTTTTTAACAATGTGCATAAATGCTAGGAATGCCCCCATTCCCCCCATGACCCT
The DNA here is from genome assembly GCF_901765095.1 of Microcaecilia unicolor. NCBI lineage: Eukaryota > Metazoa > Chordata > Amphibia > Gymnophiona > Siphonopidae > Microcaecilia > Microcaecilia unicolor. The sequence continues at coordinate 78,183,143 of NC_044040.1, forward strand.
CCCACTTCTGCGCTCCTTTGTTTTTTTTTACTCACATGTAAAATTTAGGCATGGATCCTGCACCTAAATTTACCTGTGTAAGTTCCAATTAAATCTAATAAGTGCCAATGATTGCTTGTTAAAAAGCCAATTGTCACTAATTGGCTTGTTATTCAATTAATTTGTGCTCACAAATTGGGCACATACCCAAATTTGCACATACAATTAATATGAACAGATTGTTTCTTAATCTGTATTTATGGTTTTCCTTATCAAGGTTTTTACCCCAACTTCAGGAGTCATTTCCTTTCCTGTGCCCCAGTACCTATCAATCTGAATGCAGGCCAACAGCTTCACTGCATTTTCTCACTCTCCCAATCCTACTCCTTACTCTCATCCTCTCTCCCACTGGTCTGCTCTTCACTGGTCACACATTCCTGCACAGCTGTCTATTATAGAAATCTTGACTGAGGTCCTGCGATTGTCATCTCTGGTTCAATAATCTGATATCAATCCATACTCAAATAACCTAGAAAACATGGTATACAAATCATTCTTCCAACTAGATTTACATTGGTTTGAAAAAATGCAGAAGTTAAGAAATGACTGAATAAAGCCAACATGACCAAAGTTAAGAAAAACAGAAACCTCAGAATAACATGAATTGATTATAAGAAAGTCTTTGTTAACATCCCACACTCCTGGATAATAAATTGTCTTGAAATGTACAAATAAACTTTGGATTGATTAAGTACATGTGGAGCAAAATTTTTAGAAAGGGCATCCAACTCAGGACTATGGATGTCCAAGTCTATACATTGCATATCGGCGTCCATTTGTCATTAATTTTAGAACAGGATCTGCTGACATAGAGCCTGTTCTAAAATATATGAAAAATGAACGACCATGTGCAGCTGACTTCCAGCATGAACATTCATTTTACAAACTGAAAAGTCCAAATTTTGAACAAGGCAAAACAAGGGACATCAGACATTTGTGTGTCAGCATTGGAACATTCATATTATAAAACAGCCACACACACATCCAAGTGCAGGAGTATTCTAATGGTTACAGCATCCAGCAGAACCAGAACAAAGAACCAGAGGATGCCAGTTTGAGTCCCACTGTAGCGCTTTGTATTTTTTTTTAATTGTGAGCCCTCCAGAGACAGAAAAATACCTACTATGACTTCCCTTGCTCCCTTCAGTGGAGAACTGCTCAGTCAAAGCACCTTTCTGTAACCTTGATGTGCCAAGTACACAATCTAAATATGGACATCCATCTTTATGGTCATACCTTCCCCTTCTGAAATGTTGGACATCCATATTTTGACCCCTCCCTAGTCTGCCCAGTACACACCTAGACCACATCCTCTTGCTATATAGACATACTTCATTTTTAGACATCCATATCCTGGCTTTATAAAATCAGGATCTGGCCGTCCATGCAGTATGGATGTCTAAATGTTGGGGGGGATTTTGGACATCCACAACAGAATTAGAGCTTCTAAAATAACCACCATAGTGGAACAACATGCAGTGTAAAGCTTTTCTCAATGACATCAGGGTGACTTTTGGCTTAGAAAAAAATGTTAAGGGAACCTTCCCTAAAGGAAAATTGAGCAAACCTGAAAACAACTGCCTAATTGATGAGCATGACATGAAGGAACGTGAATAGGAAGGTGTATATAAATATCTAGGATTAAAAGAAGGAGCAACAATCTAGCATAAATTACTGAGAGAAAAGATCAATAAAGAATATTACAGGAAATTAAAAGTTAATTTGAGAAGTGTTTACATCATGGAATAAGATTAAAGCTATCAATACCCATACTCTAGCTTTGGAAATGTAGACTGGTCTCTTAAATATTTTGAGAAACTGGATGTAAAAAAACAAGAAAAAACTTCTCCATGCTTATGAGGTTATCTATAAGAATCAGTGTATGTAAAGACTTAACATTCCTAGAATCAAAGAAGGAATAGGCAGTGGCGTAGGAAGGGGGGGCGGTGGGGCGGTCCGCTCCAGGTGCACGTCGCTGGGGGGGTGTCGACTTCGCTGGTTCACTGCTTTCTCTGCCCCGGAACAGGTTACTTCCTGTTCCAGGGCAGAGAGAGCAGGGAACCAGCGGAGCCGACGCAGCTCCCAGCGACATGCACTCGGGGCGAAGCGGTCCTCCCGCCCGCCCTCTTTGGTAAGAATGCGCTCTGGGGGGGTACTCGTGCGCCAAGGGGGTGTGTGTGCATGCGCCAAGGGGGGGTGCGCAGCGGCGAACTGCCTCGGGTGTCAGCCGCCCTCACTACGGCACTGAGAATAGGTTTCAGAGGAATAGATTATACATATAGGGGTGAATTCTATGCTAGCACAGTTTTGTAAAAGGGGGCCTATATATGGCGCCAAAAAAAAAATGCTATTCTATAAGCTATGCTTAATGTTAGGCGCAGTTTATAGAATAGCACCTATGCCCAGGACTTTTGCCTAACTTTAGGCATGGCCAGTTGCACCAAGTGAAACAAGGTGCAAATATATACACCTAAATTAGGCGCATATCCCTGTTATTTTTTAACAATGTGCATAAATGCTAGGAATACCCCCATTCCCCCCATGACCCTCCCACTTCTGCGCTCCTTTGTTTTTTTTTACTCACATGTAAAATTTAGGCATGGATCCTGCACCTAAATTTACCTGTGTAAGTTCCAATTAAATCTAATAAGTGCCAATGATTGCTTGTTAAAAAGCCAATTGTCACTAATTGGCTTGTTATTCAATTAATTTGTGCTCACAAATTGGGCACATACCCAAATTTGCACATACAATTTTTTATAGAACTAGGGAGATCATAGGCCTTCAAGGCTAAACTAAACTAAAAAATACATTTATACCTCACCTTATCAGTTCTATGCCATTTACAAATAAAAGGAGACCAGGCATACCTAGGAAAATAAAATCAAACCAATCAAACTGACCATTAAAAACAGCTACAAAATAATCATACATCCATAATACTTAATGTAGGAATTTTTCAAATAGCTATAGGGCCCTTTTACCAAGCTGTGAAAAAAAGGGCCCTACGCTGCCGGTGGGGGCTGTTTCTCCCACACACCAGGGCCCTTTTTACTGCAGTGGGTAAAAAAGCCTCAAAACACACATGGCCATGCGGTAAGAGAACTCTAATCGTATGGCCATGCGATGAGAAGCCCTTACGCCACCCATTGAAGAGGCAATAAGGGCTCCCGCGCTAACCTGGTGGTAACCGAGCAGCGCATGGCAATTCCTGATTACTATAACATTAAAAACTCCAGTAATATACTGAAAACTTTAACTTTTATTTTCACCAATTACATTATTACAAAAACAGATGACATACATCATCGAACTGCACTCACATTCATCAACATTCATCCACCACTCGCCCTTACTGCCTAATATAAACTTCACATGTTTATCAAAATAGTGTAATGCAATATATCACATATGTGTCACACAGTTCATCGATGTTGCCTTCACAGCACGACTGGTGTCTTTCCAGACGGTCTGCTCTTAAAGCCAGCTCATTTGCTTAAGCTGCATTTTCATTCACGCAGCCTGCTTTCGGTTTATATTGCTTGAACTGGGACCAAGTCCCCATTGTCTCTGTGAATCACAAAGTCCATATGCTTCATCTAGACACTCCAGCGCGCTGTAGTTTTCTTAAATCCAATTACTACTAGGCAATGGTGAGGGGTTACAACAGCCACCCTCACGGCAGAATCATTCTGCTGTTCATGTTCACTAGCGGTTCCCCGATGCCGGACTGCATTTCAACTCTTCCTCAGGAGGAACCAGCATATCGTTGTTTTACTTGTATGCGGCTGCTTGCCGGAAGGATACTCGCCACAGCAGGGGTCAGAGTATACAATGCCTGATTACTGCCAGGTTATCGCCACACAAGCCATTTCCAGGGGTTTTTGTTTTCCCCCGAAATGGCGTGTGCTTGGGGCATGACTACCGCCGTTGGCCACGTTGGGCCATAGCAGTCCTGAAAGAGCGAGCAGTAAGCCCGCGTTGGGCTTACCACCACTCTGTAAAAGGGCACCTATGTTTTTAGCAATTTCTAAAATCGCAAAAGGCTATTAAGAGAGCTAACAACTGCAGGAAGGTCATTCCAAAATGTAATTCCTGCAAAAAAGAACAAAGACTGAAATATCCTTTTATATCTAACAGACTTAAAAGAGGGCAAATGTAAAACCAAAGTATTCATCAATTCATAATATTATCATAACATTGCTGTGTGAGTCTGTGCGCACGCTGCCATCTTCTGGTGAGCGTTTCGATTGGGCTGGGGATTTTTACTGACTATGGTGCTACATTCATAAGAGCATTAATTCTTTGGTGGGGATGATCAGTATGTACACCACATAGCCCCTGATGCAGCCCCTTTGTGGGTGAAACACGGCCTGTTTCTGGCATTGCATTTGGTTGTAACCCTATAATGAAGATGTATTTGGACCTACTACTGATCTGCTCTATTTACTTCCACATTGGATTTTGTGGCTCGGTTGCCTTGTTGCTTCTTGGGACCATCATGGTTTCAGTCCATAACTTTGTGGAAAAGACTTCAGGATAAACACCAAAATATAGAAGACATAATTGTGTATCACTCAATATTCAATCTTCTTGAACAATGTAACTCAATATAAAAAATTTTAAAGATTTAAATGCAATCTGAAGGTACTCAGTAAAAAGTGCTTTAGTTCAATCAAAAGAACTACAGATACTTTGCAACCATCATAGCACTTCACCAAATGCAGATAAATATAAAACTGCATAGAGAGTCACTGTCAAGATCAAATAAGTGATTTCACAAACTACAGTATTTATCTTGCTCTTGATTCTGTGTAAAACTCTGAACACTGAAGTCTGAAGATGTAGCTTCTGTGAAATCGAAACTGCAAAGTCAATACGAGATAGATGGCTCACGAATATCACAAAATTATAGCCATCCAGTATGCTGCAAAATAAGGAGATGTTAAACTTCTCTTCTCCTGCACGAAAGATTTCAGGATGACATTATTTTTATATGGACTGACACCGAAGAACATTTACAAGAATTTTCCTGATGGATAAATACATTAAATCCTAATTTACCGTTCCCCCTATATTACCATAGTTTTTATATTGAATTTTGGGATGTTTACATAGAAACAATGCTATAATCATAAAGAAGTGGAGAGAAATTCATATTTGCATTTCCAGAGTTACCATACATATAGAAGAATTCCAAAGGCAAGCTAAAAATTTGAAACAATGATTTTTTTCAAGGGGTTACTCATCATCTGTAATAAAGCAAGCTTATCTATGGGCATGATTTGCACAACATGAATTGCTACTTGAGTATAAATATAAAGTGCAATAAGTTTGTATCAGTATTCCTGTATTCTACTGAAATGTCTTCAATTATTGCTCGCATTATGAAGCATATTTTGATATTTCATGTTTGCCTAATGGATTTTTGCTTTCCAGTGGAATAAAACTATAGGAGAAATGCTCACTTATAAACAGTTGGATTATATGGAAGAGTTGGACATGGTGACTGGACATTACAAACGTGGTGCCAACGGTACCCACTTACATTAGAAGATTTAGAATTGACAGATTCTCAAATGGGTCACACTATAATTTCCAGATTTAGAACTACATGTGATTTATGTGATATTTTTGTCCCTATAATTTGGACAAGTTCCTGGAGGAAGAGTCCATAGTCTGCTATTGAGACAGACATGGGGAAGCTACTGCTTGCCTGGGATTGGTAGCATGGAATGTTGCCACTATTTGGGTTTCTGCCAGGTACTTGTGACCTGGCTTGGCCACAGTTGCAAACAGGATACTGGGCTAGGCAGTCATTGGTCTGACCCAGTATAACTATTCTTACGTTCTTATGTTCCTCTTTCCTATTGAATAATGGAGTTCTTTTCCTTTTTTCCTCTTTTATTGATATATTGTAAACCACTTTGATATATGCTTATTTAGAAGTGGTACATTAAATTAATAAATGATAAACCAATTTGCATAGATGTGCCCATATTCTGCCCGCAGACATGCTCCACGCGCCGAAAATAAAATTTATTTTAGAGAGCATGAGTAGCATGTGCACATGACACATTTACTGCAGGATGACTCAGCGCACCCTGCGGTATGACATTTTTTTGGTGTGGAAAGCACACATTAGTGTGTACCACAGCTTAGTAAAAGAGCCCTATATTTTTACAAAAATTCAAATAAAATAGCTTCTTTCTCACTTAGCATCCTAATCTACACACTTGAAGATATTTTGAGGCTTTTAAATTATTTTCCAGTGTTATTATCCCACATAACTAAAATTTAAGCAAAAAACCTAAAAAATCCCCCTCCCCCCCCCCATTTCATCTCCGCAGGTGCATTTAATTTAAAAAATAATTCAGAGGTTTTTATTTTTGTATAAACAATAAAAACAATTTTTTTCCAACAAAAAACCCTAAGTCTCGACTACCCTCAAAAATTAATAAAAATAATTTTAAATGCTTGCAGACAAAACTCATCCTTTTTAACCAAAATTAATTTAAATTTGAAGTTTTCCTACCCAGAGCCCTTCATACCTGGTCCTGGGATATGATCCTGACTTTTCTTTTTCTCCTTCAGTGTCCGGATTGCACTTACTCAGGGCCAGGTCCCAGGCACGAGCTCCAGTGACAGGCCTGCTGGATTCCGGCTTCTGTTCAGGCCTACCTCAAAGCTCCAGGACAAATTTGTGCATGTATGAAAATGCTCCCAGTTTGGCTCAGTGTCAGACCCCAGCCTCTGCCAGCAGCAGCAGCAGCTGTATCGGCTACCTTTCTACCATGTCCACTTGGCATTCTAACATCCTGGGGACGGCACCCAAAGGCCCAGGCTGTCCCAGGATTATCTCTTCTGCCTCAGCCTGCCCTGAAACAGCCTCAAATATACCCAAAGCACCTGCAGGAGACCTGGCAGCCTCAGACCCACTGTGATAAGGTCAAAGCCACTGTAACAATTCAGCACTGGCCACCTGGCCACTACAGCCCCGGGACCCAGTTCAAGATGACTGGCACCACCTAGATACATATGTAGCTTTTATTATAACCTTTTGGTTACACTACAGCTAATCTCATTGCTCAACTGTGATTGTAAGATCTATGCCAAAGTCCTCACAAACTAGTTAGCATTAGTTTTGCCTATTATAATTCAACCCCCACAAACCAGCTTTAACAAAGACAGATTAGCTGCCAGTAACACTAGACTGCTTTTGTCATCTAGTATAGAGAGCCATGTTAGTCCACTTTCAAAGGTAATCAATAGAAATAAAACAAAATAAAACATGAAAAAGAAAATAAGATGATACCTTTTTTATTGGACATAACAATACATTTCTTGATTAGCTTTCGAAGGCCTTGGACAGGGTCACGTGGGCATTCCTTTTTAAAGTATTGGCCTAGTTTGGAAATGAAAAGTAGTAGTAGTAGTTTGGACTAGGAGAGAAATTTATAAAGATGGTCAAGGTACTCTACTCAAATCTTCTGGGGCTAAGCTACTGGTGCACAATACACTCATGGTCCTTTTTCCTGCATCATGGCAGGCAGCAGGGCTAACTTCTATCCACACAGGACAGCTGGCCAGACTGTGAGAGTTGAGGAGTAGACTAATGGTTAATGCCTGACAACCAGAGGAACTGGGTTCAATTCCCACTGCAGCTCCTTGTGACATTGAGCAAGTTACTTAACCCTTCATTGCCACAGGTACAAATAAGTATCTGTAAATCCTATATAATAATTCTCACCTCCAACATTCTGGAGGGAGTGAGGGGAGGGGAGGGGAGGGGAGGGGGGGACCCTGGCACACACTCTCAGTCTCACACACACACTCTCTCTCTCTCTCTCACAAACACAGTCACACCCAGTCTAAATCTCTCTGTTACACACACACACTCGCACATTCACTCTCTCTCCCTCACACACACTCTCTCAAACATACACACTTCAAGGAAAACCTTGCTAGCGCCCGTTTCATTGTGTTCAGAAACAAGCCTTTTTTTACTAGTAATATATAAACTGCTTTGATTGTAACCACAGAAAGGCAGTATATCAGATCCTATCCCCTTTCCCTTTTATGCCTCTACAGGAAAATCTAAGTATTGTGCAACTATTATATTTTTTAAAAATTCTTATTACATTTTTATAAACTTATCAAAGAGTCAACATTTTCTCTCTTCCTCCTATTGATTTGTATATATGAATATGTGGATGCTTGTATCATCATGTATATTATACCTTGTCCTGATATCATTATATTATGTTGTTATCCACTTATCCACTTCTTAATCAACATAATTTTTGTATGAACCTTACTAGCAATAATTCTGAAACTCTTCTCCATTAATATGATTGCCATAATATTCCTATGCACCTTATCTGTTATATATACTCTGATTCTCTATTCAATCAATGTGATTGTAGTTGTATTATATTGTAAGCCACATTGAGCCTGCAAATAGGTGGGAAAATGTGTGATATAAATGCAGCAAAATAAATATATAAAGTAATGTGTATAATGTATTTACCTATATGGTTGCAAACAGTTTGGGGCTGATATATATTTTTTTTTTAATATCTTGGCTGTGGCAGCTAAATAAAATCTGGATATTCAGCACTGGCATCTGGATAATGACCAGCGCTGATTATCTAGATAGAGCAACTATCCAGTTAGCAGCCTGAATATCACCTCTAATTGCATAACTTCTGGTTCCACCTCTGCTAGTACCCACACCACCCTAGCACTAGCTAGATAGTGCTGCTGAAAATCAACAGACAGCTCCAGGCAGCAGCACTTATCCAAACAGCAGATGCTTCAACTCAGATGAGTGCATTTGAATAAAGGGGCCTATATGTACCCTGATACAGTCCTGGTGAATACACATTTATTTCTTAAGGCTTATTTAGAATAATGTGCAATCTTTTGTAAAGGTATACACAGGTTTCAGTGATTTATCTGTAGCTGTAGCAGTAGCAACCTAGATAAACTAGTTGTGGAGACTTGCAGTGAAGACTGAGCAAGGGTAAAGGGTTATGAATTTGATGTACCATCTTTCTGTGGTACAATCAAAATGGTTACTTATCATTCTATCCAAAATACAGAAGAAACCTGTCTCCGCAAACACCAACAGTGATCACAAACAGCGAAGATGACACAAAAAAAGAAAAAATATCCAAAAGCGAAAAAGGAACGGTTGAAGATAAAGAATAAAAAATAGAAAATCACAAATACAAAATAAAGCAAGGAACTGCAAAAAACAAAAAACAAAACTATAAACGAATAGAAAAAATGAAAAAAGAAAAAAATGAAAAAAAAAGGGGGACGACACAAAAATAATTGAAAAACTGAATCAATTTATTGAGGTAGTATGAGTCATACTACCTCAATAAATTGATTCAGTTTTTCAATTATTTTTGTGTTGTCCCCCTTTTTTTTCATTTTTTTCATTTTTTTCTTTTTTTCATTTTTTCTATTCGTTTATAGTTTTGTTTTTTGTTTTTTGCAGTTCCTTGCTTTAATTTGTATTTGTGATTTTCTATTTTTTATTCTTTATCTTCAACCGTTCCTTTTTCGCTTTTGGAAATTTTTTCTTTTTTTGTGTCATCTTCGCTGTTTGTGATTACTTATCATTCTATGCCTTGGCACTTATGTGCACTCCAGCCGGGCAGGAATGCATACACAACCAAGGTGGATGAATCTGAATTCTGCTTTTGGTTCAATACATGGTTGCCTATATCCAACATCAATTCATAATTTGAACATTTTTTCAGGCATTCCACCTCATCGTCTAAATTGCTAGCTAGATTGAGGGAAGCACTATTTAAAACTAAGAATTCAGTTCAGCCCAACAGCACAGATTTTGCGAGCGCCCCAAACACATGTCTACACTACCGCAGGCTGTTTTTCAGCACACCTTAGTAAAAGGACCCCTTAATAAAGGAAAAAGAAAAGCAGTTTATAATAATTTATCAATTAAAATGTGAAAAAGCTGAAAGCCAAGAGAGTGACTCAGGCTTTTATTCAGTCAGATGACTGCAAAGGCTGAAGTGAATGAACCAGAATAATCTTGTGGCAAGCTGCAGAAATTTTTGCTCATCTATTTTATCCCTTCAGGTTACAAGCTGCTATGTAAGGTGGTGCGCATTAAAATTGGCTGTGAACAGTCAAGAGGCATTTAACTCTTTGCAGCTCCATAGCTTCTGGATTTAGACAAACAAAAATATCTAAACAAGGGAGTGCTGGATTCACCATCTTGAAGGAGAGTTGTATTTCCATAATCAGTTTACTATTGACACTCTGAGGGCAGACAGATTCAACAGCTAACTGATCATAAATCTGTAATCATGCAGACCGCAAAACAATATAAATAATAATGCTAATCCTTTTTCAATCCAAAACAAAAAAAGAAAAGTTATGAAAATTACTGCTCAGCATAGGTAGGACAAACTAAAACTAAACCTAAAAACATAGGAGAACTAAACAAATCTGGGTAAAACAAAAATATCAGCCCATCTCACACGAATTTTGATCAGCACCAAATCTGTATCAGACGGAATTTATAGTAGTTACTGCATATATATTTTCTAGAATTAGAGCACAATGCTGTTCTTCACATTTCATAGCCAGATAACATTGGGGGTCTTTTACAAAGGCGCACTAGCGTTTTTAGTACACGCTAAATGGTAGAGATATCCATATATATCTATGGGTTAGGGTTACCATATGTCCGGATTTACCCGGACATGTCCTCTTTTTGAGGTTTTGCCAATCTGCCCGTTTGTCCGGAAGGACGGCCTGCCCACCAGCCTGCCCATTTGTCCAGAAATCCGGACAAACGGGCAGATTGCTAGCCTCCCCTCCCCTTACTTACTACTGCCCTGGTGGTCTAGTGACCTCTTCCGCCTTCGGGGCAGGAAAGACCCCCCTCTTTCCTGCCTGGAGCACTGCCCTGCATGCATCCTTCTTGTTCCTGATCTCGGCGCCGATTCAAAATGGCCACCGAGAGTTGAAGTGACCTCGCGAGACTTCAACTCTCGGCAGCCAGTCACTTCCACTCTCGGTGGCCATTTTGAATCGGTGCTGAGATCAGGGACAGGAAGGATGCATGCAGGGCAGCGCTCCGGGCAGGAAAGAGGGGGCTCTTTCCTGCCCCGAAGAGGTCACTAGACCACCAGGGCAGTAGTAAGGTAGGGGAGGGGGGTGACGGGGAGGGGGAGTGATGGGGTGTGTGACATGGGGGAGGGGAAAATGTGACGGGGTGGAGCGAGGGCGTGAAAGGGTGGGGTGTGAAAGGGGGCGTGGTGGGGTTGTGGTGAGGGCGGGGCATGTGTCCTCCTTTTTGGGGGACAAACTATGGTAACCCTACTATGGGTGTCTCTAGGGTTTAGCGCGTGCTTATTTTTAGCACGTGCTAAAAACGCTAGTGTGCCTTTGTAAAAGGACTCCATTATTTGTAATCTGTTTTACCTGTCTTTAGGTCAGTATCATTTCAGACATAAAATATCTAAATATGCCAATACAGTTTATTATATGAATATTAGTCATTCATATTCAGTAAATCATGCTCAAATCAGAAGACTACAAAAGGTACACACATATTTTATTCTATATTTTTCTGTATGTCCCATATCTGAAATGGATGTTGCAATTCTCCTGCATTTCTTTTTGGAAAACATCAGACAGTTGCTATCTACTGGCAATAAATATCTCATTCTATGACAGGATTTACACACCTTACATAAAAGCCTTAAGGGAAATCAAGAGATTAGCCCCAAGATAATAGATGGCAGTAGCTAGAAAAGATGTATAATTTTTTTTTTTTACTGCAGCTGTTTTCTCCGAATGTGTGTGTATAGCATCTTTAGGGCTCCTTTTACTAAACTGCGGTAAGCACTAGTGTGTGCTTACTGCAACCTAAAGGGCTTACCTTGGGACACTGTGTGGATTAACACTAATTACCGGACACAGAAGCACCAGACTTGGGATTGCAGTTGGGACCACTAAAGTGTTAAGCTGCTGGAAATTAAAATGCTGAAATATATTCAGTCTTTTCTGACATGAAGGCAGCAAAAAGGTGTTTTGCTGTGATGGGATTTTGGGGGGGACATTTTACATCTGGAGGGGCATAATCAAACACGGTGCCCAAATTTTCCTGAAGGCATCCTCGCAGGATGTCCCCCGTGAAGGGGCGGGGAAACCCATATTATCGAAACAAAATGGGTGTCCATCTTTCATTTCGATAATACGGTCGGGGACGCCCAAATCTCAACATTTAGGTCGACCTTAGAGATGGTCGACATAAATGTTGAGATGGTCGACCTTAGAGATGGTCGTCCCTGGTTTTCGGTGATAATGGAAACCGAGGACGCCCATCTCAAAAATGACAAAATCCAACTCATTTGGTCGTGGGAGGAGCCAGCATTCGTAGTGCACTGGTCCCCCTGACATGCCAGGACACCAACTGGGCACCCTAGGGGGCATTGCAGTGGACTAACTGATGCACTTACTGAATGGAAAAAGCCCTTCCCGATCCCTTAGCGATTCGGAAAGGAACAGGCATGCATGAAGGAAATAGCATGCAAATGACTATTAGCTCATTTGCACATGATTTCCTTCCTAAGGAGGGGAAGCCAGTGCAGAGCAGCCAAGCATTATGCGTGGCTGCTCTGCGCATGCCAAAGACGGCTTCATACACGCAGACAAGCTGCGTGTATAATAGCCGTCTACAACCTTAAAAGAAAAACACATGTCCAGGTGAAAACGTCCAAGTGCTTGTCAGGGACGTCTTTTTTTTTTAGTATGGGTGAAGGACATCCAAGTGTTAGGTGCCTTTGCTATGCCGGACAACGTCCAAAATGTGGATATTTCTATGAGAAGGATGTCCATGCCTTTGCTATGCCTCTGACACCCCTTTTATTTATTTATTTGGATTTTGGATCACAAGTAGCAGCAGTGAGATTTGAACTGGCCACCTCTGGATTGCAAGACCAGTGTTCTAACCACTAGGCTACTCCTTCACTCCACTCCCTTGAAATTTGGCCATCCCAGTGGGGGGGGGGGGGGCAGTTCAGGACGTCCAAAATGTTTGAAAGAAGGACCTCCATGCCTTCGCTATGCCTCCGCTGTTATTTTCAGGATGGGAGGGGGTTAGTCACCAGTGCGGGAGTCAGGGGAGGTCATCCCCAATTCCCTCCGGTGGTCATCTTGTCAGTTCGGGCACCTTTTTGAGGCTTGGTCATAAGAAAAAGTGGACCAAGTAAAGTTGGTCAAGTGCTCGTCAGGGACGCCCTTCTTTTTTCCATTATCTCTCGAGGACGCCCATCTGTTAGGCACGCCCCAGTCCCACCTTCACTACGCCTCCGACACGCCCCCAGGAACTTTGGTCATCCCCGCAACAGGAGGCAGTTGGGGATGCCCAAAATCAACTTTCGATTATGCCAATTTGGGCGACCCTGTGAGAAGGACGCCCATCTTGCGATTTGTGTTGAAAGATGGGCGCCCTTCTCTTTCGAAAATAAGCCTGCTGGTGACATTTGGCCTGTTTTTCTGAGATGTTCCTTTGATAATAAGAAGCAGGTCACATCACAGACAGCAACTGAAAAGTCATGGACTAATGCAAAATATGTGCAAGCGTGGAAAGCATGTTATGTGAAAGATTGCAGTGAGAGAGAAGCTGAGATAAGCGCTAACTGACATATTATCTAATGCATTGAAGCCGACTCTGTGGGTGCTGTGGGTGCTTGAGCACCCCCACTATTGAGAAAATTCCTTGTATGTGTCCAGGGAGGGGTTATTTCCATTGGGCTTAGCACCCCCAATAATTTTGAAAAGTTGGCTCCTATGATCTAATGTAATGGAATGTGATTCGGAGCAGCAGAACTCTAGCTAGGGAAATTCCAGATGACAGTTTAACATCTGTACAAATGTCATGTCACAAATGTAAAGGGTAAATGACATGTCATCATGTATTTTAGCCAGCCTTCGGCCTGTATAAATATGTATGATTTCTGCAGAAAGGTGAGTAGTTCCTTCTCTAGCCAAGGAATTGGCTAGTAACAGGATGCTTCACCTAAACTACCTAACCATCTAACCTGTGTGCTTTGCTATGTCTCTTTTGTCTCTGTATTAGTATGTACCCCTATTAAAGAAGAAACATTTCTTTTTCCTAGCAGTCCCCCTTGTTTCATTTGTTTTGTCTCTTAGATAATAAGTTCTGATATAATATATGGTAAATAATATAATTTGGTACCTCATTGGGTGGGGTGGTCTTTGTGGGTGTTGGAGACTTGAAGCTGAACCACCTTCATCTATATGACAACTCCCTCACTTCTACCATAAAGCTTCCTTTTCTTCACATTTCCACCTCCACCCTCTGATTCAGCTCTCAGAACTACAAAGAGGCAGTAACTTCTGAAAATCTACGAACAGTGTGTAAATTAGCTACATGTATTCAATAAAAGTAAATTTCAGAAAAAGATAAGAGACTTCTGGTGTTTGCTGCCATGCAGAGGTTATACTCTCTGGTTATTTTAGCATATGTCTCCTTTAAGAAGATATTACACTTTAAGAGACCAGAATCTCCCTTCTGAATTTAGATTGTAAAATATTGGCCAATGCTCTTGCCTCATATCTTGAAACTGTATTAGGTTGTCTTATTCATCCTGACCAGGTGTGGTTCATGAAAGGGCACTATATTGGGGATAATACTCATACATAGCCCAGCATTTTTAAAAACCTGTTGTTGTCATATCTTTAGATGCCGAGAAGGCATGTTTGGGTGGCCATACTTACTCAATGCTCTAAAATAGTTTGATTGCAGTGATGATTCCATACATTGGATAAAAATCTAGGCTTAAAAGAAATGATTCTCTCTCTGAAGGTATACATCTTCATAGAGGTACAAGACAGGGGTGCCCCCTCTCCCCTCTACTTTTTAATATGGCACTAGAACCCCTTCTCATCTCCATTAGGAGTTCATCTTCTATTCGTGGCTTATCACTGGGTATTCATCAATGCAAAACCTTAGCAATATGCTGATGATCTACTAATCTTCATTACTCAACTCAATACTTCTGTACTGGCACTATTACAGTTGGTATCTCACTTTTTCACTTTTGTTATCCCATAACAACTGGGATAAATCTGAGGTCACATCTCTTATTGATGTTACAACTCAGTTTTGATATTGAACAAATGAATATCAAATGGTTACTATCTCAATTAAAATACTTGATGACAAATACGTCAGCTATTATTTCACAAGTAGATAAACTTATTAATCAATGGTTGCCTCTGGCTCTATCATGGTGGGGCTGCATTGAGGCAATCAAAATGTCTATCATGCCCACCATAAACTATTATTTAAGGGGCCTTTTACCAAGCTGCAGTAAAAAGTGGCCTACGGTAGTGTGGGAGCATGAAATTGCCGCACACCAGGCCACTTTTTACCACAGCAGGAAAAAGGCTAGTTTTTAAATGGAGGTCATTAATGTCCGTGTGCGAATATAAAAACTGGCACATGGTCATTTACTACCTGAGCACTTACTGCCTCCTACATAGCCATTTAATGCCTAAGTACTTACCGCCTCCTATTTAGGAGGCAGTAAGGGCTCACGTGCTAACCTGATGGTAATTGGGCAACTCTCAGTGCTGCTCAATTACTGCTGGGCATCCCCACTTCCCGCCCACATGCTAGAAAATACAAAATTATTTTCTGGTGCAGTGAATGGCATGCAGCAGAAACAAAACTACTGCCGGACACCTGGGTGTGCCTGGCTGTAGTGCTGATTTTCTGCTCCCATATTCATAGAAGCAGGATGTATTGTTATGTATATTTAATATAACACTGTGCATTAGGACTGCTTGTCCTATAGTTTGCAGTATCCTGTGATTGACTCCTTGTAGATTAGGTATTGTGCAGGAACATAACTCTTCCCTATTTTACAAGGAATTATGTGCTAGAATATACAAGCTTAAAAACTGCTAAACTTGCTTGGTCATCTGATACACATTGGCAAGGTTCGGAAGAAGAATGATCATCATTCTTTACCGATATTAATTACCCTACTGCATCTACTAGCTTGACTCAATCTATGTATTTCGTGAGTCATACAGCTATTTGGATGCCTAGCAAATTACATTGTGCTGGGCTACATGACAAACAACCTATGCTGGCACTGTAATTCTCACATGCTTTACTTATGTCCCTGTCTTCACAATTTTTGGTCCTCAGTATGGGAAATAATTTGAACTATACTGCCAATATCTTCCCCATTTATGAATTATCTTTCAATCTCTGGCACTTTCTGATAATTTAGACAATTGGCAAAGGTTATTTAACATACTGATTGCTTTAAATCTTCTAGTTAGAATCATTTGAAATGTCACATTTTGGTGGATGAACATTCTTATGACACATAAGTATGAATGTAAAGCAGCATTATACACAATAGACATATTATCATTGAGAAAATATGGCTCCCTATATCTACTTATTTACAATCTCATTGACACGCCAAGGCTCACTTTCAGCCTTTCCTTCTTTGTGTTTCTGCACATTCTCCTTATGATGTATGGATCTTTATGCTATAGAAGCAGTTAAGGTTTGACATTATAACATGTTATTCTTAGAGAGACACTCATGCACCCCTGTTTACTAAGCTACATGGCAATGCTGACACAGCCAAATCAAAGTGAATGAGCTGTGTTGACAATAGCGAATGGCAGCCACTAGCGCTGCTTATTAACAGAGGGGGTTAGTGTTTGTATTCTTCTGATTAATTTCACTGTATTTCTCCCTATATTGTTAATCTTATTAGATATGTTATTTCATTTTGTTCTCATTATTACAAAATTTTAATAAAGTTTGTGAAATTAAAACTAAAAAGAATTGCCCTTATAGTGCTTTGACTTGATTTATTTGTAGTTGTGCCTATAATAAAATGCTATGTCACGGCAAGGCTCATTTCTTTTGTTTCTTCTTTTTTGGAATATAGTATATTTGAAAATTCTTAGGGGCTCTTTTACAGAGCAGTGGTAAGCCCAACGCGGGCTTACCACTAGTTCTTCCAGGACAACCGCCGGCCCAACACAGCTGTGGGCGGTAGTCCTGCCCCAAGCGTGCACCATTTCCGGGAATGGCTTGCACAGCGGTAACCCAGCCATAACCTCCGGGTTAGCCCAGAAGCCCTTATCGCCACCTCCATGGTTCTCTTACAGCGAGTTCTCTTACCGCATGGCCATGTGTGCCTGGGGTTGTTTACTTGCTGCAGTAAAAAGGACCCTGACATGTAGGAAAAACGGCCCCCACTGCAGTGCAGGATCCTTTTTCCTGTAGTTTGGTAAAAGGACCCCTTACTAAAACATTTTTAAAATGTATTTTTATTTCTCAAATTTGCATGTTAATATGCTTAAATTATACAGGGTCTCTTTATTAAACTGCAGTTTGAAATGAATGTTATAATTCCGCAATTTTTGTGTTACTTTCCATTTCTTATTCCATTCTCTTTGTCACCTTGATGTGGGCTTGGTGATTATTCTAAAAGTGGGTACCTTATTGTAGGTGTCCTAATGCTGCATGGTGAGAGTCTATTCTATAACAGTGTCTGGATGTCCAGATTGTATAACCTGGCCATAGACCTGGTGTAAATGTGGGCACTTAAATGTGACAAGGGCACATGCAATTTACATGCTTATCTTAGATAATACACCCATTCCCCTTCCATGCTCTGCCCACATATACATCCCCTACAATTGAGTTCTATAGCACTTACATCTGCCCTTATAGAATAGCACTTAGGGTTGTAAGGGCCAAATTCTATAAATAGCGCCTTAAAATTGGCGCTGAAAACCACACAGTTAGTGTGATTCTATAATCGACACATTAAGTTAGGCATATAGAATATAAGCACGTGCCACTCTTGTGGCTAAAATTTAGGCACATCCATTTAGGCCACTTAAAACCAGGCCTAAGTACCTAAGTTAGGTGTAGATCGGTTGTATTCCATAACAATGTGCACAGTTTTTTGAAATGCCCACAGCCCACCCATTCCATGCCTATAACCACATCCCTTTTTCGACTGCACACGAGAATTTACACGCACTGCATTGTAGATTATGCCTAGAAAATTTTGTGCTTAAATTCTAATTAAAGCCAATTAGTACTGCAATTAGTACTGCAATTATCAGCGCTGATTGGCTTGTTAATCATTAAGTTGTGTGTGTAATTTGGCCATGCGGCCAAATTAGTATGCACAACTTAAGAAGCCATATATAGAATTTGGAGATAAATATATATAAGTGCTACTTTTGTTGAGCATATACGCATGCAAAGGAATGTTAACCTCAGGCACCTAGTTATAGAATTGCCCTTAAAGGAGTAAATTCAATAAACAGTGCCAACAAAAATAGTGCTTAGCACTATTCTATAAATACCAGAAACCATGACTACATTTAGGCATGACCATTTACACTAATAAAACCCTGATGCAAATCCACGTGCCTAATTTAGGCATACATAAGTACATAAGTATTGCCATACCGGGAAAGACCAAAGGTCCATCAAGCCCAGCATCCTGTTTCCAACAGTGGCCAATCCAGGTCACAAATACTTGGCAAGATCCCAAAAAAGTACAAAACATTTTATACTGCTTATCCCAGAAATAGTGGATTTCCCCCAAGTCCATTTAATAACGGTCTATGGACTTTTCCTTTAGGAAGCCGTCCAAACCTTTTTTAAACTCCGCTAAGCTAACCGCCTTTACCATATTCACTGGCAATGAATTCCAGAGTTTAATTACATGTTGAGTGAAAAAACATTTTCTCCGATTCGTTTTAAATTTACTACATTGTAGCTTCATCACATGCCCCCTAGTCCTAGTATTTTTGGAAAGCGTAAACAGACACTTCACATCTACCCATTCAACTTTACTCATTATTTTATAGACCTCTATCATATCTCCCCTCAGTCACCTTTTCTCCAAGCTGAAGAGCCCTAGCTGCTTTAGCCTTTCCTCATAGGGAAGTTGTCCCATCCCCTTTATCATTTTCGATGCCCTTCTCTGCACCTTTTCTAATTCCACTATATCTTTTTTGAGATGCGGCGACCAGAATTGAACACAATATTCGAAGTGCGCTTGCACCATGGAGCGATACAAAGGCATTAGAAAATCCTCATTTTTGTTTTCCATTCCTTTCCTAATAATACCTAGCATTCTATTTGCTTTCTTAGCTGCAGCAGCACACTGAGCAGAAGGTTTCAACATATCATCAACGACGACACCTAGATCCCTTTCTTGGTCCATGAGTCCTAACATGGAACCTTGCATGACATAGCTATAATTCGGGTTCCTCTTTCCCACATGCATCAGTTTGCACTTGCTCATATTAAACATCATCTGTCATTTACACGCCCAGTCTCCCAGTCTCGTAAGGTCCTCTTGTAATTTTTCACAGTCCTCCCGTGATTTAACGACTTTGAATAACTTTCAGGCTTATTTTCGAAAGTGATCACGGGCCATTTCCCAACATAAATCAGGAGATGGCCAGCGAGCTCTCAAAAGCGGTGAAATCGGTATAATCGAAAGCGGCTTTTTTGACAACATCGCTGCTTTCCCGTCGCCTTGCCGGTGAAAGTTCAAGGGGGCATGTCGGCAGTGTACCGAAGGTGGGGCATGGGTGGGCATGGGCGTGGCTACCAGATGGCCGGCTTTCACAGATAATGGAAAAAAAAAAGCGGCGTTAAGCAGTATTTTGCCGGGTTTACTTAGTCCTTTTAGTTTCACGACCAAGCCTCAAAAAGGTGCCCCAACTGACCAGATGACCACCGGAGGGAATGGGGGATGACCTCCCCTTACTCCCCCAGTGGTCACCAACCCCTTCCCACAGTAAAAAAATACAAATCAAAACCTTTTTTTACCAGCCTGTATGCCAGCCTCAAATGTCATACCCAGCTCCCTGACAGCAGTATGCAAGTCCTTGAAGCAGTCTTTAATGGGTGCAGTGCACTTCAGGCAGGCAGACCCACGTCCATCCCCCCCCCCCTACCTGTTACACTTGTGATGGTAAACGTTAAGCCCTCCAAACCCCCTGAAATCCCACTGTACCCACATGTAGGTGCCCCCCTTCACCCATAAGGGCTATGGTAATGGTGTAGAGTTGTGGGGAGTGGATTGGGGGGGATGTGGGGGGCTCAGCACCTAAGGTAAGGGAGCTATGCAACTGGGAGCTTTTTTTGTATTTTTTAAACATTTTTAGAAGTGCCCCCTAGGGTGCCCGGTTGGTGTCCTGGCATGTCAGGGGGACCAGTGCACTACAAATGCTGGCTCCCATGACCAAATGCCTTGGATTTTGCCAGGTTTCAGATGGCCGGCATTTTTTTCCATTATCGCTGAAAAACAAAACCGGCGATCTGAAACCCGGCGAACTCTGGCATTTGGCCGGGCTAAACCATATTATCGGAAAAAAAGATGGCCAGCCATCTTTTTCGATAATACGGTTCCGGCCAGCTGTTGTGCCGCCGCCAAAATAGATCGCCGGCGACATTTGATTATGCCCCTCTTTGTCTCATTAATCCATGCTTTTGAATATGCTCTGTGATTTTGTTCTTAATAATAGTCTCTACCATTTTGCCCGGCACCGACGTCAGACTCACCAGTCTGTAATTTCCTGGATCTCCTCTGGAACCTTTTTTAAAAATCGGCGTTACATTGGCCACTCTCCAATCTTCCGGTACCACGTTCGATTTTACGGATAAATTACAGATTTCTAACAATAGCTCCACAATATCATTTTTCAGTTCTATCAGTACTCTGGGATGTATACCATCCGGTCCAGGAGATTTGCTACTCTTCAGTTTGTAGAACTGCCCCATTACATCCACCAGGTTTACAGAGAATTCATTAAGTTTCTCTGACTCATCAGCATCAAATACCATTTCCGGCACCAGTATCCCACCCAAATCTTCCTCGGTGAAGACCGAAGCAAAGAATTCATTTAATCTCTCCGCTACGGCTTTGTCTTCCCTGATCGCCCCTTTTACTCCTCAGTCATCGAGCGGTCCAACCAATTCTTTTGCCAGCTTCCTGCTTTTAATATACCTAAAAAAAATTTACTATGTGTTTTTGCCTCCAACGCAATCTTTTTTTTCGAAGTCCCTCTTAGCCTTCCTTATCAGCGCTTTGCATTTGACTTGACATTCCTTATGCTGTTTCTTATTATTTTCAGTCAGTTCCTTCCTCCATTTTCTGAAGGATTTTCTTTTAGCTCTAATAGCTTCCTTCATCTCACTTTTTAACCACGCCGGCTGTCGTTTGTTCTTCTGTCCTCCTTTTATAATACGCGGAATATATTTGGCCTGGGCTTCCAGGATGGTGTTTTTGAACAGCATCCACGCCTGATGTAAAGTTTTGACCCTCGCAGTTGCTCCTCTAAGTTTTTATTTCACCGTTCTTCTCATTTTATCATAGTCTCCTTTTTTTTTAAAGTTAAATGCTAACTTGATAATATATCAAATCCGATTATATTATGATCACTGCTATCAAGCGGCTCCAGCACCATTACCTCCCACACCAGATCATGCACTCCACTAAGGACGGTCTAGAATTTTTCCTTTTCTTTTTTTTTTTTTTTTAAATTTATTTATTTATAATTTCACATAATTACAAGATACACTTGTTTAAAGAAAACTCGGAATTGAAATATCAATCAAAAGAAATTACAATAATATTTCTCATATCCATAGAAACAATATTTTCCTATCTTAGACCACCAACACTTAGGGGGGAGTTAAAGAACTTGAGGAGAACAAAAACAAATTATTTTTCTTATTTAGGCAATAGGACCTAGACCGCCCCACAGGTAGTCAATACTTCATGATTTCCCTTAATCCAAGAGGTCATTTGACAATCTTCTTTGATCCAACAAAGCTTTTCAATTGTTCAGGTTCATAGAAAATGTACTTATTATCCAAGTATTTGATTAGACATTTACATGGATAGGCTAGCAAAAAGCTAGCTCCCAAAGCTTTAACTTCGTCTCTCAATAACAGAAACTCTCTTCTTTTTTCCTGGGTAAATCTAGTGACGTCTGGGTAGATCCACAAGCGAGATCCCAAAAAAGTTTTTTGAGCATTTTTAAAGTACAGTTTCATAATTGAATTAAGGTCTTGCTCGAAGACCAGAGAAACTAGCAAAGTTGAACGGGTATGAATTTCAGGTAATGAATTTTCAAGAAAAGCTGTTAAATTTTGTAATCCATCCTCTTGCATTCCCTGTGCTTCTGATTTTCTCCTTTGTTCCTCCATTTTCTTCTGTGGAATTGGAAGGTAATATATTTTATTTATAGGAGGAATCATCTCGGGGGGACAATTGAGAACCTCAGTAAGATATTTCTTAAATAATTCTAAACCACTCAGTTCAACCATTTTTGGGAAATTTAATACTCTCAGGTTAAGTCTCCTATTGTAATTCTCCAGTTGATTTATTTTACTATGAATAAAGGTTTTATCCTTTATCAAGGAAAGAGTTGTATTTTTTATAGAAGAAATTTCTTGTTGAAATATATCATTCTGTTTAATAGTATCTTGTTTAATTTTTTCAAGAGAATCTTGCAAAGAATCTACTTTAGTCACTAGAGAAGCTGTATCAGCTGCTGCCTTTAGAACTGTTTGATTCAGAGTTTTTAACATTGCCCATATGGCCTCGAGGGTTACCTCCGTGCGAGCTTCCTGCTCTTGTTGTTGAAAACCTCTCCCGTTCACTGCCTCCGCAGTGCCAGCCGCCGAATAATCCTCAACGTCAACTTCGGACGTTGTTGGAGAATCCACCGCTTCTCGGTAGTTCGCGGGACACGGAGGTGGGAAACATCCGGTGAGGATAGAGTGATGGTATCCTGTTCCAGGGAAGCCGTCGCTCCTCCGACCCCTTCCACAGCGGAACTCCTCACCGCTATCACCCATGGCGTGCTTGTGGCGAAAGCGTCGAGGGTCGACTGGACCGATCGAGTGGTCGTCGCTGCGGGTGGTAAGCTCTTGACCACCCCTTTCCTTTTAGTATGGGGCATTTTAGTTGAAGAAAACTTGTTTTTAAATCAAAAAAAGGAAAAAGGTCCAGGGAGACTCAACGAACGCTCTCAAGCTGCGTCCGCCATCTTGAAACTCCCGACCTCAGAATTTTTCCTTTTCTCATCGGCTCCTGTACCAGCTGTTCCATAAAGCTGTCCTTGATTTCATCAAGGAATTTTACCTCCATAGCGTACCCCGATGTTATATTTACCCAGTCAATATCAGGGTAATTGAAATCACCCATTTTGTTTTGTTGCCCAGTTTATTTGCATCCCTAATTTCCTTTAACATTTCTGCATCCGTCTGTTCATCCAGGCCAGGTGGACGGTAGTACACTCCTATCACTATCCTTTTCCCCTTTACACATGGAATTTCAATCCACAGTGATTCCAAGAAGTGTTTTGTTTCCTGCAGAATTTTCAATCTATTTGATTCAAGGCTCTCATTAATATACAATGCTACCCCTCCACCAATTTGATCCTCCCTATCACTACGATATAATTTGTACCCTGGTATGACAGTGTCCCGCTGGTTATCCTCCTTCCACCAGGTCTCAGAGATGCCTATTATATCTAATTTTTCATTTAGTACAATATATTCTAACTCTCCTATCTTATTTCTTAGGCTCCTGGCATTCACATATAGACATTTCTAACTATGTTTGTTGCTTCTATTTACATCATGCTTAGTACTTGACAGTATTAATTTGCAATCTTTTGTCTGATTTTTATTTTTATTTAAGGACACCTGGAGGCATATTTTCAAAGCACTTAGCCTCCCAAAGTTCCATAGAAACCTATGGAACTTAGCCTCCCAAAGTGCTTTGAAAATATGCCTCATGATCTACTATGGTCTCTTTTGCAACCTCACTATCAGGATACCCTATCTTCCCTGTTTTGGTGATATCTTTGGAAGATACCTTATCCCGAACCATGCACTTTTGAGCGACTGTTGGCCTCCCCTCCATTTCTAGTTTAAAAGCTGCTCTATCTCCTTTTTAAGTGCCGACACCAGTAGCCTGGTCCCACCCTTGTTAAGGTGGAGCCCATCCTTTCGGAATAGGCTCCCTCTTCCCCAGAATGTTTCCCAGTTCCTAACAAATCTAAATCCCTCCTCCCTGCACCATTGTCTCATCCACGCATTGTGACTCCGGAGCTCTGCCTGTCTCTTGGGCCCTGCACGTGGAACGGGTAGCATTTCAGAAAATGCTACCGTAGAGGTTCTGGATTTGAGCTTTCTACCTAAGAGCCTAAATTTGGCTTCCAGAACCTCTCTCCCACATTTTCCTATGTCATTGGTACCCACATGTACCAAGACAGCCAGCTCCTCCCCAGCACTATCTAAAATCCTAACTAGGTGTCATGTGAAGTCCGCCACTTTCGCACCAGGCAGGCAAGTCACCAGGTGATCCTCACGTCGACCAGCCACCCAGCTATCTATATCCCTAATGATCGAATCACCAACTACCATTACCCCAACTGTAGAGGACTTAAATAAAAATCAATATATGCATTTAGCTTCTCCTACATCTGCACGCAACTATGGAATGCACTACCGAATGCCATAAAAACAACATACAATCTGACAGCCTTCCGGAAGTTACTGAAGACTAACCTGTTCAAAGAGGCTTATAAAAAGAATACTTCATAAAAGACTTGACATCAAAACTGTACCAGAATGAGCCAACATTGATCTCTTTTAATTTGGTTACTTTAATCACATTATTATTATTGAACGTTATATCTTATCCTTGATCTCATATACCTGATATGATTTATTTATTTACTCCTAATTTACTTGATATTTTATGTACCTTAGTTGCAATAACACTCTGTACTTCTCATTCCGTTAATGGCAATCGCCCTTGCGGCATAATGTAAGCCACATTGAGCCTGCAAAGAGGTGGGAAAATGTGGGATACAAATGCAGCAAATAAATAAATAAACTACAACAGCTGTCCTAACCTTTCCCTCCCGGGCAGCACTTGAAGACATATCCTTGGTGCAAGAGGATAGTACATCCCCTGGTGGGCAGGGGCAGCTATCTATATCCCTAATGATCGAATCACCAACTACCATTACCCCAACTGTAGAGGACTTAAATAAAAATCAATATATGCATTTAGCTTCTCCTACATCTGCACGCAACTATGGAATGCACTACCGAATGCCATAAAAACAACATACAATCTGACAGCCTTCCGGAAGTTACTGAAGACTAACCTGTTCAAAGAGGCTTATAAAAAGAATACTTCATAAAAGACTTGACATCAAAACTGTACCAGAATGAGCCAACATTGATCTCTTTTAATTTGGTTACTTTAATCACATTATTATTATTGAACGTTATATCTTATCCTTGATCTCATATACCTGATATGATTTATTTATTTACTCCTAATTTACTTGATATTTTATGTACCTTAGTTGCAATAACACTCTGTACTTCTCATTCCGTTAATGGCAATCGCCCTTGCGGCATAATGTAAGCCACATTGAGCCTGCAAAGAGGTGGGAAAATGTGGGATACAAATGCAGCAAATAAATAAATAAACTACAACAGCTGTCCTAACCTTTCCCTCCCGGGCAGCACTTGAAGACATATCCTTGGTGCAAGAGGATAGTACATCCCCTGGTGGGCAGGTCCTGGCTACAGGAGTACTTCCTACTTCACCAGGGTGATGCTCTCCTTCTAGGAGACCTCCCTCCTCCAAGGTAGCACAGGGGCTACCAGACTGGAGGTGGGACTTCTCTACAACATCCCTGTAGGTCTCCTCTATGTACCTCTCTGTCTCCCTCAGCTCCACCAAGTCTGCTACTCTAGCCTCAAGAGAACGGACACGTTCTTTGCATTGGGCACACACATATGACATCTCACCAACTGGGAGATAATCATACATGTGACACTCAATGCAAAAGACTGGATAGCACCCCTTTCGCTGCTGGACTGCTGACTCCATCTTAGTGGTTTTGAGTTTTTCAATAATTTAAAACTTGCTACAGTATTAAGGATATTAGCCTAATATAAAAGTGTTCTTTAGTTTATATAGTATATTGTATGATTTATTTAGTGTTTCCTTCTTAGATGGTAATGAAATGTATTTAAAACTCTGTAAGCCCCTCCGAAGGGACACCACCTTGTAGTGGTGGAGGGGCTTCTGTGTTTCAATTACTTAGAGGGCTATGCTGAAGGGTTACCCATATCAGACAGGCCTCTGAGGAGAAACCAGACAAAGAGTGTCACAAACTGGGAGAGTGGTAAGATGGTGACCTGAAGTTCGTATGCCCAACGGCCCAGCTGCCCTCTGAAGTTTCATCTTCTTTACGTAAATTTCCTCTCTGCAATTGCAGTTACCTTAACTGAGAGGAAGGGGACAACCGGCGGTCAGCTGCCGATGGCCAGTGTTTTGTCCCCTGAGCAGCATCTGAGGGACCGCTGCGCGACGAACTGCCCACAGATGAAAGGGTTGGTGAGTCCTTTGATTAGCGCCGGCGAAGGAGAGTTGATGATTTTTGACCTGGAAAAAACAACTCCTTCACTCCCGAATTATTCAACCACCATGTCCAAAGGAGTGGAGGAGTGAGTTAGAGGCATATGTTAAAACGGAGGTCATTTACAGCAGAACCTGAATCGGCGGAACCACTCCTAAACACCTAAGAGAAATCAACTTGGAGTTTTTGGCTCCCGTGGAGGTTACATTGAATACCATCTGGAAGGCGATTCGGGACCTAATGGTGGCAGTAAATAATTCCGTTTCAGATATAATTTTATTAGAGAGTTACATGGACAATTTAACTGAACCCTTTGAGAGTGAAAATTGATATAAAAAATGATTCTACACGAGCAAGAAGTGGTTATGATTTTGAAAATGATAATAGACCAGAAACTTTGAATAATAAAATGAATATTATTATAGATTAATGTCGAGATTATTGTTTTTCCCAGAGTTCCGGGTATGACTCCTAAAGTTTTCCTCAGAAATATTTCCTCAATTATTACTTTAAAAGGAGTGAAGCCTGAGAAAACTGGGATTACTTTAATCATTGGGATTTGAATTAGAGACTTAAGTATATGTATTGTTAAATAACTTCTGGTTTTTAAAAGAGAAAGAATGTAATCAGATGTATTATTTCTAACTAATATTGGACAATAAGTATGTTTTCAATGAAATGATTTGACTATACTCCGCATTGGCCTTGAAGAAGCCAACCAGATGATCAATGTGGAATAATAAATTAGACGAGTAATATCTGGGGATAATCAGGTTAATACCACATTTTTTTTCTGTTTACTGTTTAATTGATCTCCTTGTCTTGTTTCACTCTCCCTATTTAGTGATCTAAGGAAGAGAATAGAATTACCTGACTGAAATAATTCCTATATATTACTTTCTCTGTATTTCCGGCAAGTTGTTTTATCGCTTGTAAAAATTTAAATGGTTATAAAATAAAAAATAAAAAAATAAAACTCTGTAAGAGCACTCCCTGCTTGTTACCCTAATTACAATAACTATAAATGAAGAGCTGCCCAAGGGGTGGATGGGTGTTGGGGAGAGCCCCTTTATAGCTACGTCTTGCAAGGTTCCGCGTTAGGAGTTACGGATCAAGAAAGGGATCTGGGTGTCGTCGTCGATGATACGCTGAAACCTTCTGCTCAGTGTGCTGCTGCGGCTAGGAAAGCGAATAGAATGTTGGGTGTTATTAGGAAGGGTATGGAGTCCAGGTGTGCGGATGTTATAATGCCGTTGTATCGCTCCATGGTGCGACCGCACCTGGAGTATTGTGTTCAGTACTGGTCTCCGTATCTCAAAAAAGATATAGTAGAATTGGAAAAGGTACAGCGAAGGGCGACGAAAATGATAGTGGGGATGGGACGACTTTCCTATGAAGAGAGGCTGAGAAGGCTAGGGCTTTTCAGCTTGGAGAAGAGACGGCTGAGGGGAGATATGATAGAAGTGTATAAAATAATGAGTGGAATGGATCGGGTGGATGTGAAGCGACTGTTCACGCTATCCAAAAATACTAGGACTAGAGGGCATGAGTTGAAGCTACAGTGTGGTAAATTTAAAACGAATCGGAGAAAATTTTTCTTCACCCAACGTGTAATTAGACTCTGGAATTCATTGCCGGAGAACGTGGTACGGGCGGTTAGCTTGACGGAGTTTAAAAAGGGGTTAGATAGATTCCTAAAGGACAAGTCCATAGACCGCTATTAAATGGACTGGAAAAATTCCTCATTTTTAGGTATAACTTGTCTGGAATGTTTTTACGTTTGGGGAGCGTGCCAGGTGCCCTTGACCTGGATTGGCCACTGTCGGTGACAGGATGCTGGGCTAGATGGACCTTTGGTCTTTCCCAGTATGGCACTACTTATGTACTTATGTACTTATGTATTCTATAACAGCATGTATAAATTAGGGCAGTGCCTCTGATCTGCCCATGACTCTCCCATACCTGTGCCCCCTTGTTGGATCTGCACATAAATTTTAAAATTAATGCTAACTAGCACCAATAGTTGATTGCTAGCATTTAATGATAGGCACTAATTGGCTCATTATTCAAATAAATTGTGTGCACAAATTGGGCACACGCACATATTTGTATGCACAATTTTAGCGACTTGTAAAGAATTCAGGGAATACTGCTTTGACTTGATTTATTTGTATTTTATCTGTAATTGTGCCTATATTAATATGCTATGCCAAGGCAAGGCTAATTTACATGTATAAGCTACAGCATCCTATAAGCTAAGTGCTTAAATTAAACCACACCCCTGCCCCACCTGTTCTCCTCCCCTATAAATACCTATGTACATTTACATGCTCTATTCCCATTTCTACACTTATGCACAGAAATGCTAGTATTCCATAAATTTAAGCATGTAACTGGTGCTTAAATTTAGGTGACCTGTTATAGAATGAAAAGAATAGCCTTTTGAATATTATTGAGGTGATTTCCCTTTTTTTTTTTTTTTCAATCATCAGGTTCATAATTAACAAACGTATAGCAATGAAGATATGTAACAAAACAAACTCCCAAAAAAGCAATTCCCCATCCCTTCCCTCCCTGTGACAAAACATCTGGCCACCCACCTGGTGTTACCCTGCAGCCACTCAGAGGGTCTATCCCCAGCACAGCTCAGGTCCGCCTGCACCTGCCACTTGTGCTCCATACTCGCACCCTCCTCCCACTAACTGGGTCACAACCACCTCTGGGCAAGGCTCTTGCTCTCAAATTAACCCCAGTGATTTCTAGATTACTGGGGCCACACTCCCAGTGGTCCCACAGTTCCCAGAAGGCACTCACAGACCCAACACACAAACCACCAGGATTCTTTATCAGTCCAGACATACAGAATGAACAAACAATTATGTTTATTCTCAGAATTTGAAACAGTGGAAAAAGAAATGTATAAAGAGCACATAGTAACAAGTTAACTGAAAAATAGATCAATTAGAAAACTAACAACATTTGCATACTTCCTAGAAAGTACCTGGGGAGATCAGAATATATCTGTTCACAAAGCTTCAGCAAAGAGATCTCTCTCTCCTTCTCCTGGGCTGAAACTGATATAACAACCAGCAACAACTGCTGGGTAATTTCAAACTCCAGGCCAATCAGAGCCCAGTCAACAAGTTTTAAAGATATACTGCTGCTTGCTTCCTGCTTGTGTTAAAGAAAAAGTAGCATTCGGTTGCTATAACAGCTTTACAGCAAAGAAGCACCATCTGCTGGCAAATAGGAAAACTACAGTTCAGAACATATTTGGTGCAGGAAAATATCCAATACATTTTACATGCTTAAAACACACTGTTTCTTCACAGTTATAAGTATAAATATAATCAGGGCTTTTTTTGTGGGGTACTTGGGGGTACTGAGTGCCGGTACCTTTTCCAATGTCTGCTAAAATTGACCCAAGGACCCCAAGTTTTAACGAAAGAGCTCAGGCTCTACACACCAATTCTGCCTTGTCATAGGTTCTGTGACTGGTTGCAGGGGGCCTGGCTATTGTGGGGTGGATTCCTCAGTGATCACCCCACCCTTGAAGGGTGGCCTAGCATTTGAGTACCGGCACCTTTTTTGCTAGAAAAGATGCACTAAATATAATCCATGAGATAAACTTGGAGATGGCAAATGGAATCCTAGTAATAGGACCATCATAATTCAGTATCAGAAATATACATATTTAACAGCAATCATATAACATAAATATTAATGTCAGTGGACTATGAATGAGACAATATAGGCAGCATGGAAGAATGTTAATGTAACAGATATGATACTCATGTCAACAAAATACAAATGAAACATCTTAATAGACATGCATTAGAACATTTAAAAACTGATATGATGCTAATGCTGATTGTCCAAACAAAAAAAACAGCACCACGGGCCTTTAAAAATGGAACACAGTTCTTTAATGAATGAGCCTTGACAAAAAGACCCGACACGGGCCGTGTTTCGGTGACTAGCACCTGCGTAAGGGGTCACAGTGATGACGTGGAAAACTTGGGGAATAACTCGAATATATTCCTCTACAATATATTATTCCTTACCCCACGTCTCATGTAGTAAAAGCTACAAAGCACCAAGGCACTTTCACTTTCTGTATCATCCCGTGTCGGGTCTTTTTGTCAAGGCTCATTCATTAAAGAACTGTGTTCCATTTTTAAAGGCCCGTGGTGCTGTTTTTTTTGTTTGGACTTTAGTTTGTACTTCGTTCCCTCTCTTTTGTTATATAGCTAATGCTGATTGTACAATACAAAGAAACATCTTGCAGCTGAGGGAGCAAGTACAATTGAGATATATAGACAGGACAGGATGGGTAGTACCAAAGTCATTGGTATAAATAGATGGGTAGCTAACCTGAAGACAAATTATGGGCTAGATTCTATATATCACGGCTAAAAAAAAATTGGCCCTTTAAAAAATACGCCTAGGTGTATTCTCTAAAGTATGCCTAAAGTTAGGCGTACTTTATAAAATATGCCTACATTTAGGCACGATTTATAGAATATGCCTAGTGCCAGACTGACACAGGTCTATCTAGTTATTTTCATTTAGCCAGTTGCTGAATTGAATGAAGAGTGTTTGTTCTACAGGTTTTGCCAGGAAAGGGATGTTAAGAGACTGGTCAGTAATTTTTGACTGGTCAAGGGAGCTCTTTTTCAGTAGGAGACACACCTCAGCCCTTTTTAGTATTGTTGGCAGCTGCCCCTTCCACAAGAACAGAGTCAACAGTTTTACTGGCCCCTTCAATGATGTCTTTGTTTTCTAGCTGTACAATTTTTGCCAGGCAAGGTTTCAAGAGGGAAGGACGACAACCATAGACCTTTCAAGATTTTTTTGAGAGTCTCCTCTGACCTGGTTGAATGAGCCCTAGATGGTTTGTATGGAGGGGAGGACGGACGAACTATTCTCATTAGCTGGTGGGAAGCTCAATGAACTGTCTGTAGCAGTAGCATAGCCAGACCTCAATTTTTGGGTGGGCCTGGGGGTGGACTGGGTGGGCACATGACCTACATATTTCCTCTCTGTCCATCCCCCTCCTGTAAAGATAAATACCTGGGCTGGCGGGGATATCCGGGCCCTGCCAGCTGAAAAATCTTCTGGAGGCCCCCAAGGCTTGAGAGGTCTCAACCTTGTGCCAGTCACCAGCGTGGTGGGAAGCAGCATTCAGCAGCGTTGCCTGCCTGCCTTTTAAAATAATTCGTCTCCCCAGGCTCCGCTGCATTTACTTCTCCACCCGTCGCAAAGCGCTGCCGGTCGCATAAGCAGCTCTGCTCCTCTTTGCCGTGTCCATCTGGCCCTCACTTCCGGTAGTGGATACGTAGGGCCAGATGGACGCGGCAAAGGGGAGCGGAGCTGCCTGTGCGAACGGCAGCGCTTTGCGACGGGCGAAGAAGTAAATGCAGCGGAGCCTGGAGAGACTAATTATTTTAAATGGCAGGCAGGCAGGCAACGCTGCTGAACGCTGCTTCCCGGACCCGGCGAAACCGCAGGAGAAAAGGCAGCGACAGCAGCAGGATGTTGGATGGGCGGGCCTAGAGGGAAAGTGACTGGGCCTGAGCCCGTCCAGGCCCGCCCATGGCTATGCCCCTGGTCTGTAGGTCTTGATGGAGACCTTTAAGTTTGGGGGGCATGGAGGGGCATAATCGAACGGGGCACCCAAGTTTTCCTGAGGGCGTTCTCGCAGGACGTCCCCACGAAGGGCTTGGAAACCTATAATATCGAAACAAGATGGGCGGCCATCTTTCATTTTGATAACACGGTCGGGGACGCTCAAATCTCCACATTTAGGTCGACCTTAGAGATGGTCATCCCTAGAGATGGTCGTCACTGATTTTCGGCAATAATGGAACCCGAGTACACCCATCTCAGAAATGACCAAATCCAAGCCCTTTGGTCGTGGGACGAGCCACCATTCGTAATGCACTGGTCCCCCTCACGTGCCAGGACAGCAACTGGGCACCCTAGAGGGCACTGCAGTGGACTTCATAAAAAGCTCCGAGGTGCATAGCTTCCTTACCTTGTGTGCTGAGCCCCCCCAAAACCCACTCCCACAACTGTACACCACTACCATAGCCCATAGGGATGAAGATGTGGGTACCTAGATGTGGGTACAGTGGGTTTGTGGTGGGTTTTGGAGGGCTCACATTTACCAACGTAAGTGTAACAGGTAGGGGGGGATGGGCCTGGGTCCACCTGCCTGAAGTGTACTGCAGTACCCACTAAAACTGCTCCAGGGAGCTGCATACTGCTGCAATGGACCTGAGTATGACATTTGAGGCTGGCACAAAATATTTTAAAGTTCTTTTTTGAGGATGAGAGGGGTTAGTGACCACTGGGGGAGTAAGAGGAGGTCATCCTCGATTCCCTCCAGTGGTCATCTGGTCATTTAGGGCACATTTTTGTGGCTTGGTCGTAAAAAAAAAGGACCAAGTAAAGTCGGCCAAGTGTTCATCAGGGACGCCCTTCTTTTTTCCATTATCAGCTGAGGACGCCCATGTGTTAAGCACTCCCCAATCCCGCCTTCGCTATGCTTCCGACACGCCCCCGGGAACTTTGGTCGTTCCCGCGATGGAAAGCAGTTGAGGGCGCCCAAAATCGGCTTTCGATTATGCCGATTTGGGTGACCCTGGGAGAAGGACGCCCATCTCCCGATTTGTGTTGAAAGATGGACGCCCTTCTCTTTCGAAAATGAGCCCAACAGTATGCTGAAAAATCATTGCTGGTTAGTAGTGACTGGGAAGATTGGTTCTGTTGTGGGGACTGCGACAGAATGTTTACTATTTTGAATAGCTGATCCATTGAATTTGCAGCCTGTTTAATGTGTTGAGAGACATGTTGGTTTTTGGCTTTTGTTAAGACCTGGCGGTTGATTGCCATGTGTTGAGACTGGGTGGGATTTCTGTTATTTCTTTCAAGTTTATAAACCTGACACTTAGTTCTAGAAGAACTACAGGGAATGTTTGTGTGTAGACCATAGAGATTTCCAAATGTCAACATGTTCTGACATTATAGTCATCCTTTCATTCACAGAGGGGTAGGACATAAGAACATAAGTGTTGCTATACTGGGACAGACCAAAGGTCCATCAAGCTCGGTATCCTGTTTCCAACAGTGGCCAATTCAGGTTACAACTATCTGGCAAGATCCCAAAACAATACAATACATTTTATGCTGCTTATCCTAGAAATAAACAGTGGATTTTTCCAAGTCCATTTTAATAATGGCTTATAGACTTTTCTATTAGGAAGCTATCCAAACCTTAATTAAACCTCGCTAAGCTAGCTGCTTTTACCACATTCTCTAGCAATGAATTCAGAGTTTAATTACACATTGAGTGAAGAAATATTTTCTCTGATTTGTTTCTCTGATTTGTTCTCTGATTAGCTTCATTGCATGCCCCCTAGTCCTAGTATTTTTTGGAAAGAGTAAACAAGCGATTCACGTCTACCCGTTCCACTCCACACATTACTTTATATACCTCTATCATATCTCCCCTCAGCCATCTTTTCTCAAATTGAAGAGCCCTAGCCACTTCAGCCTTTCTTCATAGGAAAGTCGTCCCATTCCCTTTACCATTTTTGTCGCCCTTTTCTGTACCTTTTCTAATTCCACTATATCTTTTTTAAGATGTGGTGACCAGAATTGCACACAGTATTCAAGGTGCGGTTGCACCATGAAGTGATACAAAGGCATTATAACATCCTTGTTTTTATTTTCCCTTTCCTAATAATACCTAATATTCTATTTGCTTTCTTTGTCGCAACTGTACACTGAGCAGAGGGTTTCAACGTATCATCAACGATGATACCTAGATCCTTTTCCTGGTCAGTGAGTCCTAATGCAAAACCTTGCATCACTTAGCTTTGCACTTGCTCACATTAAATATCATCTACTATTTGGATGCCCAGTCTCCCAGCATCATATCCTCCTGCGATTTAACAACTTTGAATAACTTTCTATTGTCAGTAAATTTAATTTTCCTCATTAGTTATTCCCATATCTAGATCATATAGAAATATGTTAAACAGCAGCAGTCCAGCACAGACCCCTTGCAGAACCCCATTATCAACCCTTCTCCATTGAGAATACTGACCATTTAACCATACGCTGTGTTTTCTATATTTTAACCAGGTTTTAATCCACAATAGAACACTACCTCCTATCCCTTCTAAGAAACTCTCAACTGTCAAGATTTCTTATGTGTCAAATTTCCTTTCAAACTTTGGTCAGACCCATAGGAGCTGGTTCTGTGAGGGCTGTGGGGGTTTGAGCAATATTGAAGAAACTCTTTTATTGTGTCCAGGGAGGGGTAATTTCCATTGGATTTAGCATCCCCAATCATTGTGAAAAGTTGGCTCCTCAGGCCCATCTGTTTTAGATAGTCCTTTATAGAAAATTTTATTAGAAAATGATTTGTCCATGATAGCAGGTGTTTCCTCAATGCCACCGACGTTATGTTTAAAGAAGCTGACCCCTTTGCAGAACATCAAGTCTAACATATGGCCATTTTCATAGGTTGGAAATTTGATCAACTGAGTGAATCCTAGAGCTGTGATTGCATCATGGAAAGCAGTGTGGTAGTGTCTGGGTTTTCAATATGCATGTTAACATCTCCCATGATCATTAATTTAAAGAAAGCTCAGGGGTATCTGTGGCATACCAGTTCTCTAAAGGTTATGTGATTGGGGGCACTGGGTGAGGACTGACAGTCATGAGGTTGCCCCTCCTCTTTTAGTAATTGAAACTTTACATTCTGTGCCTGCAATATCAGGGTCCAATGGACTATTCTCTCAGTCCTAATCTAACAACAGGCCAACTTGCCCTCTATAATTAATTTAAGCAGGTGTGGTGGCTACATATCGTTTGTGGTTTGAGTACCAATGATATATGTATGCTTTTGCATAGCAGCATATGCAGCCAGTACATGTTTTTCACAGGTTCCCATTTTCAGGTCAGGAGAAGTAAGAACTCTGGAAAAGAAAGAAATCAGGCGATCTGCCCCTCCTAGATGCTGTGTTAGAGCTGCACCTAAACTGTTCTCCCCAACTACTGGGTATAGGGAAAAACATTATGTGTGTGATCGGGGGGGGGGGGGGGGGGCAAAGACAGGAGCAGAAGTCAAAGAGTGTTTCCATTTCATCACAGCCTCTCTGTGTTCTTCCTCCCAGACATTGTCTTTACTTATCAGCAGGGAGTACAGTAGAGCTGCCACTTTAGCATAATTCTACTGCTGATCATGTTCTTAATATTCTTATTCACCCTATCATTATTTTATCTGTTGTACAACTATTTCTATGCATTATAATTATCTTCCTGTGCTGTAAAATGAGACACATGTACATCTCCTTGCAGCATAGGCACCAACTCCGTGGGTGCTGTGGGTGCTCGAGCACCCCCAATATTTGACCCACCGGAAGTCCCAGAAAGGAATTTCCCAGCCCCCCTCCCTCCCTCCCTCTCCTCTCCTCTCCTCCGAGTGCTAGCCCGACCTGTGCTGCCCACCCCCTTCTCCCAGTCCTCTGCCTGACCCTCGCCTTCCTGTGTGCCGTTCAGAACTTAAAAGTTCTTACCTCGGGGTCCGGAAGCAGCAGTGAAAGGCTCAGCACGTCAGCTTGCCTTCCCTTCTCTTTCAGTTCTGCTTCTGGTCCCAACCTTGCGGAAACAGGAAATGAGGGCTGGACCAGAGGCAGAGCTGAGAGAGAAGGGAAGGCAGGCTGAAGCGCCGAGCTTGCTCCCCTTTCACTGCTGCAGCCAGACCCCGAGGTAAGAACTTTTAAATTCTGGGCGGCACGCAGGAAGGCGAGAGGCAGGCGGAGGACTGGGAGAAGAGGGCGGGCAGCACAGTCGGGCTAGCACTTGGAAAAGAGGGAGGGAGGGGGGCCTGGAACTCGGAGGAGAAGGAAGGAGGGAGGGGGGCCTGGCACTTTGCTCAAGCTCCCCTGGTTCTTAGGCTGCTGCACTTAACATTAGGCTACTTCCTGCTGCTTAGGCACCTCCTTATAGAATTACCCCCATAGTGACTCAAGCCCTAAATCATGAAATGAATAGAGTCGTGTGACTTTTCCAGGTTTACTCTAATCTAAAAGGTTTCCTGAAAGATCATCACAAGTATGCCTAATCTGCAGTTCAATCTTTCATAATAAAGATATTTTGATCTATGATATTAATGTTCATATGTTTCTAGGTGCACCCAGAAGAGAAGGAAGGAGTTTCTCAGGTTTTACAACTGTAGGTTTTATTCTGGCTCAACTTTCCATGTATTTTATTTATTTTTGTTACATTTGTACCCCGCGCTTTCTCACTCATGGCAGGCTCAATGCGGCTTACATGGGGCAATGGCGGGTTAAGTGACTTGCCCAGAGTCACAAGGAGCTGCCTGTGCCTGAAGTGGGAATTGAACTCAGTTCCTCAGTTCCCATGTATATGTATTGTGAAATGTATTTTGAGCCTATCTAGTTTAGCAGATTTCATGCAGCTATAAGTACTTGAGCTCCTAATGCTACCTCATCCCCAGTGGTATCTAGTAATACTCCTTAGTAAGAACAATAGATTATGGCATTCTCCTCTCCGCAAATCTTTTTTTTTTCTGCAGACTTTTTTTCTCTTTGAATTCTGGTATTTGGATCTACTAATTGTGGACTGTAAAAGCTTTAACAGTGGATTACACCATGTCCATGCCTTTTTTTTTAAATTTTTGGATAGGATTAATTCTGTTCTTTAACAAGTATTTTTCTTGTTAGTGTTTCTCTGAGGGGTCCTTTTAGTAAGTGGCCTGCTGTAGTGTGTGAGCAAGCCTTTTAAGTACACGCTGGGAAATTTTTTTACCACGGCTGGGAAAAAGGGCTTTATTTAATGAGCTGGGAAATGGGCGTTTGCTGAAATTAATCACAGATACCGCGCATATCATTGCATTTGGGTTAGATTCCTTTTTTTTTGCTTGCTATAGAAAACAGCGAGTGCAGATTGTGCCGCTTGACGACCAATCTAGGAATATATATTGAATGATGATTTCCTTGTCCCCTGATGCAGGCTAGTTAGGCTGAAACAAGAGTCGTGTCGGGTCTCCATCATTGTTTTAGAAGACTTTTAAATAAAGACATTTCTGAACATCATCTACATGAGGTTCCTTTCCTTTGCTCTACTGTTACCCGTTTGATGTTTTTCCTTTAAGTGGAGCAATTTGCCTTCTGTCTGTGACTGAAATTAAAACTAGCAAATGCCTATTTATGGCCAGAACACTTACCGCCACCCACTGACCCAGCGGTAAGAGCTCACGTGCTACCCATGCGGTAACCATGCAGTGTGCGCCAACTGATGATTACTGCTAGAAATGCCCCCTTCGGTAGAAAATAGAAAATTATTTTCTACTGCGAGATTTGGCACACATCAAACTCAGAATTACCACTGGGCACACACACTAGCCTGGCAGTAGTGCAGATTTGGCGCACGCTACTCACGCGTTAGCCCTCCTACACCTTAGTAAAAGGGCCCCTGAATGATTATAAAAATATAATTTTAAAAAATGACTACATTACTAATATATTAAAAGTGTGGTAAAAGTCAGGCTTCAGTACCACTGGTTAGTTATTCACACTGCCCAGGGGAGGTGAGGAGATGAGATGGCTCAGGCTGAACAGAGTCATCAATGGAGTACTTCTGTATTTCATCCTGAATGATCCTTGTTTCCTGCACTGAGTAAAGCTTCAACAGTTCAAAAAAAGTAAAAAAGTTTTTTGTTGTTGTTGGTTTTTAACATCAGGAGCAAGTAAAGATCAGCCTTTTCCATATCCACCATACAATCCTTTACTTTGATGGTTACAAAAAAAAAAATCTTAATAAATCAGAGGACATTTCCCTCATAATTACAGGTAAACATGTACAATATTGAGTAACAGAAAAAATAATATCATCTGTTGTACATTAAAACAAAAACTTCAATAAGCTTTATGTGGAAAATAAAAGAATAATGGCATATAAGAGTATATATGTGCACATATGTATTTATATTCCATCTAAGTACAATTCTGTAAATGTATGTGATATCTTACATAGTACATATTTTACAGGTAGATGTATGTATAGACACAGTTTTTTTGGGGGGGGGAGCATGGGTGGGATTTGCATTTATAAGTTATGTGTGTATCACTAGAATTTAGGCAAACCAAAGAACTGCTGTCAAAAAATGACTAAGAACAACTAAATAGTATGCCACGCTAGCGGAAAAGGCCTCAAAGAGCTTCCAGGTCTTGAATTGATCTGTTGAAGCTATATAAAGGCCCCGCACATGTACCTGAGAGAGAAGAATTCAGCAATATACGCGATCCATGAAGCACCCACTATAAGATAAGTGTGGTGTTTATTTAACATTGATAGTAACATTAGTAAAATATAACCAATAAGTAAAACAATTAAAAACTAAGTAAAATAATTGAAATCAAAAACAGTTTAAGCAGCAGCGGTTTTTTGTGCCAATGATGAAAGCAGAGTCCTTTTGACCCGATATGGCTTCAACAGATCAATTCAAGACCTGGAAGCTCTTTGAGGCCTTTTCCGCTAGCGTGGCATACTATTTAGTTGTTCTTAGTCATTTTTTGACAGCAGTTCTTTTGTTTGTATAATAGTGAAGTCGATCTGCAACCGGACAAACATTTGGATATTAGTTGTCACTAGAATTTAGGTACACACAATTAAACCAACTCTACAGCTGGCATTTTGTGCCTAACTTATAGGCACATATTTTTGGAGGTTAAGCTAGTATTCTATAAAGGAACGTAGGGGTCTATATTTCTACCATGTGTCCAGTTATAAAATTGCCTCCTTACTGCATGATGTAGCATGTGGTTACTCTTGGCAAATGTCGCACAGTACCTTACCACTCACTGACAGGTGCAGATAGTACAGCTTTGCCCTTACTGCACAGTAAATGCAAACTTTTACACAATTTAGTAAAAGGGCTAATCCATATTCAGTGAAAACACTGTATCAATTTCCTGTTATTTTAAACCCATATGATCATAATGTAGTATATATGGGGGCTCATTTTCAATGCACTTAGATATATAAAGTACCTAAACCCTTAATTCAAATAAGAAACTCCAACAATATCAAAGGTTAGGAGATGTCAATAGAGCCGTATTTTAATATAAACATATTATTAGGTGATTCCACCTAAAGTCATAACAACACATGCAAGGCAATTCTATAAACTAGGTGCTAACATTTTTTGTGTGCATTACTTGCAAATCTGTTTAAAATACTAGCATATATGCACACATGTGCACACCTATGTGTTTACATGCCAATTTTCCACTAAGCATTATTCTGTAAATATGCATCTATCTTCTATAGTGTGAACTTGCAATGGGAGGCATACATAGGTGTGGTAGAATATTCAAAAACAGAAATAACCTGTAACTCAAACATTCTATAAATTTCCAGTAGGATATAAAACAAGTTATATTGCGGATGTCGTGTGTCAAAACTCCAGTGAATAAATAATAACAAATTAATAAAGCAATGTGAACAGAGATCTCACTGTGAATGTATAAAACATAGGCAGGGCTCCCACTTCTGCACATAACTTACAGAATGTTGTAAGTTAAGCATGAAACTGCTGCATTTAGGCATTGCACGTACACCAGCTCTATGACTGGCATAATTGCATGGTCCAACATGTTAATTGTGTTAGTACCAGATTGTACTAGTGTTCAATAATGGTGTCTAGCTGCCTTGTTTCTGTTATAGAATAGACTCCCACTGCCTGCCCCCTTATCAGCTGATTTTCAGCCTGTGAGAGGCAAGCTAGTTAAGTCCCACGATCAGTGATGAGCCCAAATATTCAGTACCCGGATACCACTGGGTTTTTACCAAGCTGTGGTAAAAAGGGTCCTACGTTAGCGATGGGGCCTATTTTTACCGCAAGCTGCATCCCTTTTTACTATAGCTGGTAAAAAGGCCAAAAAATGGCATGGCCATGCGGTAAGATTTCACTTACCGTATGGCCATGCAGGAGGGAGTACTTAACGCCACCCATTAAGGTGGCATCAAGGACTCCCTTGCTAACCCAGTGGTACCCGGGTACTGTCAAGTGCTGCCCAATTACCGCCATACTAGAAAATAGCTAGTTATGTTCCTTAGCATGGTAAATGATGCACGCTGGGGCTGGAACTGCCACCGGTGCCAGGGTTGGGCCGATAGTAGTTCCAGATTAGTGTGTAGTAAGCCCACATTGGGCTTACCACTGCTCTGTAAAAGGGCCCCTCAATGCCAAGCCATTTACGGTGATCGGCATTGAATATCTTTTTTGGGGGGGGAGGGGTGGTTTAACCTTAACCAGTCAAGTTAATATTCAGTGCTGGCTTGTTAAGTTTATAGTGACCAAAGATAGGACTGCTATTTAGGTGGTAAGCTTTGGCCACTAAACTTAGCTGGCATATTGACGGCTAGCTGATTATATCACATAATATAGCCAGTTAGCCATTATGCACTAAGCATTAATATTCAGAAGAGATAACTGGCTATCTCTCGCTGAATATTAGTGCTTAGCTGGTTAACTGCTATTTAACTGGCCAGGAGCCATTCCTAACCGGTTAAAGAGTGCTGAATATTGACCGAAGAAAGCCCAAATGGAGGCACCCAGTTATAGAATTGGCCCCATGGTGGCTACCTTCTTTTTATTCTGCATACAAACTAATTTATTTAAATTCCAGGAGATAGGCTAAGACGAGGAGACCTCAGTGAGGTCCTTCCTTAAACTGAACACATTACAACAAGCTACCATTACTACAAACTCAGATAAACCTGAACAGATATACCGATACGACTGCTCTATTTTTTATAAAATATACTGCCCAATCAATTTTAAACAAAGGTTAATCACATGAGCTATATACAATACGTCTTCCTTATCTAGAGCAAGGGTTCTAGGTTAACTAGATTGTAAGCTCTTTGAGCAGGGACTGTCTTTTTGTGTATGGTGTACAGCACTGCGTATGCCTTGTAGCACTATAGAAATGATAAATAGTAGTAGTAGTAGTAGTAGTAGTTCTCAACCCAGTCCTCAGGGCATACCTAGCCAGTCAGGTTTTCAGGATATCCACAATGAATATACATGAGATAGGTTTGCATACAATGAGGGCAGTCATGCAAATTCATTGTGGATATCAGGAAAATGAGGACTGGGTTGAGAACCCCTGATCTAATAGATTTCAGCTTCAATAAAGATATTTTTGAAAACAATAATATAAAAGATTAACTGATTGTAATAATGATTGGCATATATGAACACTGAAATATGTAGTTTTTTTTTAAAATCTTGTTTTGTTGCAATATTTTTTAACTTCCAGATTGCCCAAGTCTGACCAATTGCTTTCAGAGATTGAAGAGACAGTTGAAAGAGGTAAACACAAAGGTTACAGCATGGCCTCTGCATTAAAAAAAAATAAATATAAACTTCCCACAAAACAAAAAGTGACAAAGCACCTAGAGCAACATTCCAAAATGTAGCGGGTGACAAACTCATAAAACATAAAGGTGCAAAACGGGAAGATATGAGCAATGTAGGACAATCCATAGAGTAACATGAAGAGGGAAGGCAAGACAGAGGCCAAGATATAAATGAGTTGGTCCCTCATATCCTAGCCTACATAGAGACTGGATAGATAAACTGGGATCTGAGAGAAGAAAACAGTGCCTAAGTTAACCTGACACACAAAATAAAAAGCATAAATAAATTCAACAAGGGCATAATCTGTATAAGGGGACCATCTTTCAATATCACATAAATAAATTGATACAATATAGAGCAGCAAAATCCTCAACTAAGAGAATTCTACAAACAAGGAGATGGCCAGAAAAAAAGAATGCCAAAAATAATGGGAAAGATCCAAAATATCAAGCCAGAACATACTGCACAAACAGAAGACTTTAATTATTATAATCCAATAACAAACTGAAAGAGATGCAAAAAAACAAAACAAAAACTAAACAAAAGAGATCAAATTAGCTTGACAGGAAATTAGGAAGAGCTTTAGTGCAGGTAAAATACCACCAAGTAGATATGCAGCCAGAAATGGCTACACAGCATACATGGAAATAGCAAAAATCAAAACTATGGAATGGACTGAAACAGTGTTGTAGCCATGGGTGGGTTTGGGTGGACCAGGGCTCACCCAACATGGCACCGAAGATGCTGCTCAGCACCTTGACAGTCTGTGGCAGCTCCCTGAGCCACCAACACTGGCACCTGTGCATGCTCAGTTTTCAGTGAATTGCAAAAACTAAGCATGCACTGCTGTTGTTGGTTCAGGAAGCTGCCTGAGATTGCCAAGGTGGAGAGCTTTATTTTAGGCATCAATAGGAGG
Source organism: Microcaecilia unicolor (assembly GCF_901765095.1). Classification (NCBI taxonomy): domain Eukaryota; kingdom Metazoa; phylum Chordata; class Amphibia; order Gymnophiona; family Siphonopidae; genus Microcaecilia; species Microcaecilia unicolor. The sequence continues at coordinate 78,226,117 of NC_044040.1, forward strand.
AGGTCTTCAACTGGCAGGGCTTAAGATCTCCACCAGCTCAGGTATTTCTTTTTAAGTTGGGGGGGAAGGGTTGGAAAGCAAGGGGGAAGAAGAAACTTGGTGCCTACCTACTTCTTGTCTAGGCCCACCCAAAATCTGCTGTCTGGCTCCACCCCTGGACTGAAGAAAAACAAGAGAGCTTGAAAACTGGTTAAAAAGAACCTTGGTCCTGATGGAGTGCCCAGTTTTTAGTTCAAACAGTTAACAACTCTTCACCAAGACCTGGAAAACTGCAAAACATAATTGATCAGATAGCCAAAACTAATATCATAATAGCTAATAACAGAAAGAACGCTTCTCCTTCCAGAGGGAGGCCCAAGTAACATCCTCAAAAACTACCAACCCATTCCTTGTTTACTTCCCAATCTACAAGCTGCTCACTGCAATAAATACTGAACAAGCAATTAGATTGACTCTAACAAGATCATGGCAATAAAACAAATATGCAAAGAGGTATGTATCTTTGCACCTAATGTTGAATAAAGCCACCATGGCCAACAAAGAAAAAAAAATCCCAGTATAGCATGAATTGACTATAAGAAAACATTTGATAGTATCTTATTCTTGGATGAAATATTGCCTTGAAATGTTCAAATTAAGCCCTGAGCTTATCCAATACATCAAGTTCACTATGAAAATGTGGCAAACTTTGATGCCTACAGGGAATAGTGGTATATCATATAGTAAATGGAAATGGAAACTGCTCCATCTGAATTATGAAGGTAGACAATCTGTCATTCCTAACATCAAGATCCCATTGCAATGAGATTCCCTGTCACTACTCTAGTTCAGTACAAAATCCACTCTTATTAACTCCTTGAACCATGGATTTAGCCTTAATTCTAGAGATACTAATGACCCACAAGTAACATGGTGGGGCATTTTTGCAAGGACGCCCAAGTCAGAATAGAGATGTCCAAAAAAGACATCCATCTTACATGAATTTCCAACAGGAAATATGTCAGGATTTCATGTTTAAAAATATATGAGATAGACATATGTGTGCTGAGGACATCCAGCATGAACAGCCATTTCACAAACTGGAACATCCAACATATAAATGGCAATAAAGCAGGGACAAGGATGTCTGTTTGGCATCATTCTTAGAAGAACAGCCACATAGACACCCTGTAGAGCAGAGGGGCAGCCTAGTGGTTAGTGCAGTGGCCTTTAAACCAAAGGATCCAGGTTCAAATCCCACTTTAACTCTTATTTTGTAATTGTGAGCCTTCCAACTACAGGGGGGAAAAACCTATTGTACCTGATTGTACACCATTTCAATAGCCTTCAATAGGTATTTTTCTATTTTTGAAGTGCTCAGAATGAAAAATAAAGACTTCAAGTGGGATTTGAACCTGGGTTCCTTGGTTCACCATCCACTGTATCCACCACTTTACTACTCCTCAGACTTGCTTCCTGCTTTGCAAAGAATGCTCATAATACATAAAACTGTCCTAGAGCCTGGTATCCCCTTTTAATTTTGCTTTCAGGGAAGAGGAAGAGGGAGGGGGACAGCAACCACTGGGGGATTAAGGAGGTGTCATGCCTTAATCCCTCCAGTGGTCAGCCCCTCAGTCACAGCACCTTTTTGTACCCTGGACGTGACTGAAACAGGTCTAACTTAGGATGTCCTTTTTAGGTTTGGACATTTCTTCCCATTCAGCAATCGCTGTTGGACATCTGATTTTGGGCCCTCTCTAGTCCCACCCAAAGCATGCCCACAACACACCTCTTGCTATTTAGACATACTGCAGTCTTAAACATCTCTTTTCTGCATTTGCAAAATCAGGATTTGGACCTTTCAAGCACATGGACGTCCATTTGGGCATTTTGAGAGATTCATATGCTTCGAAAAAGAGCTCCATGGTATAGTAAATAACAGTAGATAAACACCTGCTTGGTGCATCCAGTCTGCCCAACAAGGAAGCCAGAGCTGCACCTGCCACTCCATTCAAGTTACATTCATTCATGATCAAATGCTGTCATCACAAACAGGGAAGTAAGCAATCTGCCACAATGCCAAAACAACATATAGGCAGTTATATATGATACAAGCTTGAAAAAATGGTTTTATAGTTTTGGTTGCAAAGTAGTCGCATTCATTGTCAATACTTGATTAAACCAACAAAACAATGTTGCAAACTTTACATTTTATTGGTTAGCATCCTTAAGGTATCTCCCCCTCTCCCCTGAGATACACTTGCAGCATATGATATGAATGTGATATAAAATATGTATTCTTGTTCTTATCTGTCATTCCATAATCAGGACACAGACCATAGAAGTTTGCCTGGCATTGGTCTTACTTCCAACTGCTGGAGTTGCCATCAAGCCCACTCCAGCCCATCCAAATCTGTCTTTCCATAGTCGGGACACAGACAATAGAAGTGTGCCCTGTTTTGTCATATATGGGACACAGACCGTAGAAGTCTGCCAGCACTGGCCTTACTTCCTAACTACAGGAATTGCTGTCTAAGAACTGCTAAAGTTTTATTTTGATTCCATCCTCTTTCCATATAGGCACCTTTTATGTTTTCCCATGCATTTTTGAATTCTGTCACTATTTATGTCTCCATTAATTCCTCAGGGAGGGCATTCTAGGCATCCAACACCCTCTCTGTAAAAAATACGACCACCCTGCAACCTCAGTTCATGTCTTCTAGTTCTACCACTTCCCAATATCTGGAAAAGATTTGTTTGTATATTAATACCTTTCATGTATTTAAACATCTATATCATATCTCCCCTATCTCACCTTTCCTGTAGGGTATACATATTGTAATAAGCAGAGTGATAAGCCTCAGCAAATTAAGCCAAACCACAAGAAATCAGGACCCTTCCTTTCTCAAGGCAAGCACAGAACCAGACCTGCCAAGTCTCCTGCATTCAGCGGGAGACTCCCGCTTTGGTGGGTCATCTCCCGCACTCCCGCCAAAGCGGGAAGGTCTCCCACTGAAACACGAGGCGGCGCTAGCTCCCTCTTCCATTTCTGGCCACTGCTGCTTCTCCGGTTCAGCAGCAGTGGCCGCGACAAAAAATAAAAAGAGCTAACAAACAAAAAAAAATGTAAAAAAGCAAGCGCAGCAGGTGAAGCAGCAGTGGCCAAGAAACGTAGATCTGGTGGAAGGAGGAGCGGGAAGCTTGGAAAGCTTGCCAGGTGCCCTTGGCCTGGATTGGCCGCTGTTGGGGACAGGATGCTGGGCTCGATGGACCCTTGGTCTTTTCCCAGTGTGGCATTACTTATGTACTTATGTAGGCAGGAGGTAAAATACAGAGAGTGGGGAAAGAAGGAGGGGAGATGGAGAAGGGCTGGAGAAAGAGAGAAGCAGTTGGTGATAAGGATGGGGAGAAAGGGGGGGCCTGGCTGAGATCAGAAAGAGGGAAGACGATGGAAGGAAGGGTAGGGCAAGAAACAGAAGAGACATTGAAGGATGGGGAGAAAGAGGGGAGAAATGATGAATGTAAAAGGGTAGAGAGTGACACACTGGGTGGAAAGATGGGGATAGAGAGAGAGAGAGGCACTGGATGGAAGGCGCGGGAGAGTAGATGGATGGAAGGATGGGGAGAGAAAGAGGGGAAAACAGATGGAGGGATGGGGAGAGAAAGAGGGGAGATGGATGAAAGGATACAGTGAGAAAGGAGAGAGACTGGAAAGATGTGGAGAGAGAAGGGACACTGAACAGAAAAGGGTAGAGAGATAGAGAGACACTGGATAGAAGGAGGGGGAAGGAGAGACATTAGATGGAAGGATGGGGAGAGAAAGAGGGAAGACGCTGGAAGGAAGGGTAGAGAGAAAGAGGAGACGCTGGATGGAAGGATGCAGAAAGAAAGAAGGGAGACACTGGAAGGATGGGGAGAGAAAAAGGAGAGCTGCTGGATGGAAAAGGGGAGTAATGAAAGACTGGAGAATATGAGGAAGGGGCACAGGGTGAACAAGGGTGAGGAAAAGATGAAAAGCCTTAGGTAGATGAAGGAAAAAGAAGGACATTAAAGAATGGATAGTAAGAATAAATTAAATCTGGACAGAGAGAGAGGCAGAAAAATATTGAAGAAAGCAAAAAAAAAAAGGGAGAGAAAAATGACAAATGGTCAGGAAACCCTCTCAAAAGAGTTAAGAGAAGACGAAGGAAAACAGAATCAAGAGACTGGAAGCAACACAATTAGAAAAAGTAAATGCCCATACAACAAAGGTAAAGAAAATAATTTTATTTTTAATTTAGGATAAAGTAATATGGTAGCTGTGTTGATAAAGTTTCAGAGACCAATACTTCCTTCCTCAGGTCAGGAGAGGATACCATAACAGCATTATACTGACCTGAGGCAGGAGGTTTTGGCCTCTGAAAGCTAATTGAAAAGGGTGTTAGGCTATTAAATAAATTATTTTCTGAAATGGCCGTGATGGGTTTGAGGAGTGCCAGGGGGTGGAGCCATGTAGAGTGGGTAGAGCCAATGCAAGGTGGGACAGGGCTTTGGGCATGTACTAAAATCTCCCTCTCAAAAATTGGGACCCCCTTGGCTGCTCTGCAGAACCCCTAGAAAGAGGAAAACCTGGCATAGCCCTACTGCTCCTCCCAGAAGTATGGGAGACAATCCTTGGGGCAAGTTGGGGGGGCCAGGAGAAAGATCTAGCTCAATATGGGGTTGGAGCTGGCTCTGCCTTACAAGGAAGATTCTGACACAGAGGGAGAAAAGGCACCGATTGAGCTTGTGGAGCAAGGGAAACAGCAACCCATGAAGAAGTTACCATTCCTTCCTAAGAGAGGAGGACATGGAAATCTCAACTGCATAAACTGAGCAAGCAGGTTAACAATTGAAATCTCGGTGAATTGCTATTAACACAGCCCTGGGGAGGTACCGGCCGGGTTTACTAGTTGCTGGTAAGAGAGGGAGGAGGGGCAGAGGACCCAGTTCCAAAGAGCTAGGTCTGGTAAATAGTGTGTGAGAATTATCAAGAACTTTTCAAAAATGTGAACTTTAAGCTGACAGTTTAATGGAAGGTAATTTTACTCTTCCTGTTTTTGTGCCAGAGAGTCATGCCTGAGGGAGGGCAGTTTTTTTTTTTTTTTTTAAGAGCATTGAAATCAACTGTTGTGCTAGAAACATGGCTGGAGGGGAGGGGGTAGTTTAATCTTCCTGGTTTTGGGGGGATTTTTTTTTTTGAAAGTTTACAAGGTTGGACTATGAAGTGGACTACTCACTGCCCTGGCCTCAATAGTGGGAAGGACGGAAGGCTACATGCTGTGTGAACTAAAATACAATTATAGGGCCTCAGCTGCTTTAATGAACAAAAATCTGGGTATTTTGAACTTTACTAAGAGCTGGCTGTGTTTGGAACTTTAATCTTGCAATTGGAAACACTCTGCTTGGAGACCAAGAACTCCCAGACCAGATTGGGATCTGAATTTTTGTTTTGTTTGTTTGCTTTGTTGTTTCCTGCACCCTGTTAAGCTAATTAAGTTGTGTTTGCAAATCCAGAATACAGTTGGATTTGCACGTGCAATTTAAGTCATACTATATAGAATCTGCGAGATTGCCCACAATTACTCCTATTGTGGAACCCAATTTATAGGTACATAATGATAGGTAATTCTTCCCAATGTGCATCACTTTGCACTTGTCCACATTAAATTTCATCTGCCATTAGGATGCTCAGTCTTCTAGCCTCCCAAGGTCCTCTTGCAATTTCTCACAGTCCACATGCAATTTAACAACTTTGATTAGGTTTGTGTTATCTGCAAATTTGATCACTTCACTCGCCATTCTCATTCCCAGATTCATTGGTCTACAAAAAAAAAAACTTTTTTTCTGTAACAAGAACAAAACATACATTTTCTGGAAGATAATTCTTCCCTGAATCCAGATCTCATTTCAGAATTTCTGTATCAGCCTCAGTTTTCATGTGATAATGGTTTTTGTAAATGCTTGTGTCGGCGTATGTAGCTATTATATGTATCTGGCAAAATGACACGCTTCTGCTACAAGAGTTCCAAAAAAACTGTGTCAGTTCACAAAGAAATCAAAGATATAAGCAACATAAGAGTAAAGAGAAGTGAAGAAACATACCTAAAAAGATTTCCTTCCTGATTTCCTGTGGTACTTTGCCTCGGGAACGTCTCTCCGTAAGGTCCAGCAGTAGTCGGACAACATTGCGGCATTCCATTTGCCTTGATAAAGCTTTTCCATTTGAGAAATGTCCTGGTGGAACCATTCTAATGGGTTCGATATCATTACAAAAGACCATGTCACCTTCCTTGGAGAAATATTCAGAAAAAATAGCGTCGGTCACGAAAAACACTCACTTTCATATCGCAAGAAAGAAGATTCCATCCTTTTAATCTCAAACCTAAAAGCTCAGCCTGTTGCTTCGACAAATTTAAATCACGAACAAGATCATTGAGATCCCCTTGTGTCAAAAAGTGGGGCACATTTGATTCACAGAGGTCCTGAAATGATGGGTCGGTATGCATATCCCCTTCTCTGTCTTCTGAATGTTCGTCACTGTATTCATCTTCACTCACTATCAAATTCTCAGGAGGCACTGGTACTGGCAATTCTTCACTGTGACATACAGGTCTTATAGCAGATGGTAAGTTAGGATATTGCACAGTTTTCCTTGTTTTTGAGGTGATTCCTGCTATTTTTGTCAGACAGAAATAACAGTCTGTTGTGTGATCCGTTGGTTCACTCCAAATCATGGGAACAGCAAAGGGCATGCGACATCTTCCTTTTAACCAGCCTGTCAGGAGTGTAACACACATCAAACAGCAAATGTGGGGAGCCCATTTGCGTTCCTGTTCACCAACCTTACACCCGAAATATAGTTTGTAGCACTTTTTTACAAGAGGATTACGTTTTCGTTTTTGCGATTTCAGAGTAAACTCTCCACAGATATAACAAAAAGAATTTGGGCTATTTGCACAGGTACGAAGCATTTCTTCTGAAATGACACAAAACACAAACCTTCACAAATGTAGAACTACAAGCAGTCACTTCCAACAGCAATTGTTGACTGAACTCTCAATGCTGAGATACAGGTGGCAACTGACGCAACGGAACGTGTTTGAACATGTTCGAGCATGACTCATGGGCAATGTTGCCAAACCTCCCTTATTTCCTGGTGATGGCTTTCTAAACTAAGGGTTTTGTATTGTAATTCCTAGTATATTTCAATTGTTTTTCCATCAATTACAACTGCTGAATTAAATTAATCCACAGCAGCAGGGCTGCTGAGAAACTTAGCCGGGCCCAGGACAAGGCCGCCTCGCCCCCGCCGCAGCCCTGCCCCTGAGGTCGCTGCTCCCCTCCCCCCTCTGAGGTCGCCGCTGCTGCTGCTGCTCCCCCGAGGGCGTGATACAGGGAGGGAAGGAGACCCGAAAGGAGGAGTTCCGCCTCACAGGGAGGTGAGAGGGAGAGTCGCACGGCGCGGTGATTTAAATACAGGGGGCCGGCCCGGTGGCAGACGGTCAGAGGACGGGTGGAACTGGCACTGGGTCCCCCTTGAAGGCCCGGGCCCTGGGGATTTTGTCGCCCCCCCCCCCCCCCCCCTCTCAGCGGCCCTGCACAGCAGGGTACCAAAATGCAGTGTTTTCAAGGATTTTTATAAAAAAGGTAGCGTGACACAAGAAAACTGAGCCCAATATGCAAAAACCGATTTCATTTTCGAATTCAGCACCCATGACTTAGCTAAGAACACCATTCACATTCTTTGTAACAAAAATGCCGTTTACTAGTGAATTTATAAAAATAAGTTAAAAACCACTGATCTCAATACAGATTCAAGGGCTGTTTGTCTTATAGAGTGGCATTGGCCCCAGCAGCAACTCTGCCAGATAATTCAGCACAAGGCCTGCCAGGTTTCATGTGCTGAGATGCCCAACACTCACACTAGTTTCCATGGTAAGTAAAATCCCTTATGGAGAAGGGGACAGGGCATCTCAAGGTTTTTCAAGGTACAAAGACTCACAGACCTCTGCACTGTATTATCTGGCAGTTGCTGCTGCAGGGTCAGAACTACTCTAGTACACAAGTGGCACCACTACATCCAGGATGGACTGTAAACTTGGTAGCAAAGACAGTTGCCTATTCATAGATCTAGGCCTGTTTATATGCCATCTATACTGGGAGGAAAAAAATACCCATCTTTCCAAAATACATGTGGAGGAGTGGCCTAGTGGTTAGAGCACTGGGCTTACAATCCAGAGGTGGCCAGTTCAAATCCCACTGCTGCTCTTTGTGATCTCGTTTCTTTCTTTATAATATCGCCAAAATTTGCCTTTTCCTTTCAGAACATGCTATCAGAACCCTCATCCACACTCTCATCACCTCTCGCTTAGATTACTGCAACTTGCTTCTCACAGGTCTTCCACTCAACCACGTCTCTCCTCTTCAATCTGTTCAAAATTCTGCTGCACGACTAGTATTTCACCAAAGTCATTATGCCCATATCAGCCCTCTCCTGAAGTCACTTCACTGGCTCCCTATCTGTTTCCGTATAAAATTCAAACTCCTCTTATTGACCTATAAGTGCATTCACTCTGCAGCCCCTCACTACCTCTCCACCCTCATCTTTCCCTACACTCCTTCCCAGGAACTCCGTTCACTAGGCAAATCTCTCCTAATTGCACCCTTCTCCTCCATCGCTAACTCCAGACTCCGTTCCTTTTATCTCGCCGCACCTTATGCCTGGAATATGCTTCCTGAGCCGTTATGTCTAGCTCCATCCCTGGCCGCCTTCAAATCCGGGCCAAAGACCTACCTGTTTGATGCTGCTTTTGACTCCTAACTTGTCACCTGCTTGTAACCTTTATCTTGTCTTCCTCTCTTCAATAGTCCCTTTCCCTATGTGTCCTTCTATCTGTCCTACCTTTATCCCTTGTTGGTCCTATCTGTCTGTCCTGATTTAGATTGTAAGCTCTTTTGAGCAGGGACTGTCTTTTCTTCATGTTTAATTGTGAAGCGCTGCGTACGACTGGTAGTGCTATAGAAATGATTTATAGTAGTAGTAAGTCACTTAACCCTTCATTGCCTCAGGTACAAGTTTAGATTGTGAGCCCTCCTGGGACAGAGAAATATCCTGGAAAAGGTGTGAGCAAAATCCAAATAAATAAATTTTGGGTGATCACCTCTCATGGCCCTTTCTTTGCTGTTTAGATCTGGTGCCTTGAACAAGAATATCTGCAGTTTACCTTGCATTTTTGTTCTAGTTTTCCGTAACAAATGTTTGGGTGTATATGATTATAGTCATGCCAGCTACATGTTTCTAAGGGTTATAGCTGGTTACTAGCATGACATGAGTCTGTGGTTTGTTTTAATTTTTAGTTTAGTTTTGCTTTTTTAATTGTAGGAAAGAAAACTCTGACAAGTATACTGCAATATATAAAAGTAGTATTTAAAGATTTGGTGTTCACATATATGCAAATAAACATTTACAGAAATACAACATTTTATATCCATAGTGAGTTGGTCCTCCCATTACAAGACATAGAAGCGTATTTTCAAAGCACTTATACTTACAAAGTTATGTGGAGGGGCATTTTCGATATGACAAATTCTTATTAAAAAATTCAATTAGGGAATATAGCCGTTTTCAAAACAGAAATAAGGTCTATTTTTTTTTTTTTTCAAAAATGGCTGTTTGCTAGATATTTTTGTGCTCTGTGCGTTTATCTTTCTGTTTCATTTTTTTTTTTTAACTCCAAGCCATTGAGATGTAGGAGGAGCCAGCATTCTTAGTAGATGAGCTACACAGACATCCCAGAAGAGCAATGGGGCACCCTAGGGGGCACTGCAGTGAACTTCAAATAAATGCTCCCAGGTACACATCTTGCTGTTGATCCTTCATCTTGTCTGCTGACCCCCCCCCCCCCAAAAAAAAAAAAAAACCTAAAATCCCCTACCCCCAACTGTATACCACTACAATAGCCCTTATGGGTGAAGGAGGCACCTATATGTGGGTACAGTGGGTTTCTGGTGAGTGTTTGAGGGCTCACAGTTTCCACCACGTGTAACAGGTAGAGGGAGATATGGGCCTGGGTCCACCTGTCTGCATTGCATTGCACCAACCACTGGACTACTCCAGGGACCGGCATGCTGCTTTAATGGACCTCAGTATAACATCTGAGTCTGACACATAGACTGATAAGTAATGTTTTTAATCACATTTTTTGGGGGGTAGAAGGGAGTTAGTGAACACTGGGGAAGTAAGGAGAGGTCATCCCTGATTTCCTCCAGTAGTCATCCCATCATTTAGGGCACTTTCTTTGGCTAGATCTAGGTCTAGATCAAAATGTCCAACTTATAGCCCTGGATGTTGTTGTTTTGTTCCATTATGGCAGAAAAAACATCCAAGTGTTCCTAACATCTAAGTGTTAGGAACGCCCAGATCTCGCCCTTAACATGCCCCTGACACACCCCTTTGTGAATTGAACGCACTTCTGATGGACTTCAAAGAACTAAAAATTGGTTTTAAAATACCAATGTGGACATTTTTATAAGAAAAATGTCCAAATGTAGATTTATACCACTTTTTGGATGTTTTTCTCTTTTGAAAATGAGCCCCATAGTAACCTATGGAACTTTGTAAGTCTAAGTACTTTGAAAATGAGCTCCACAGTCTATTCGTGCCTCTGAAGTCCAGTGGACACCTGTGTTCGGTATAAGTGATAGACACTGCTGTCCAGAAAAACCAGAAGCTCGTATCCTCTTGAGTTTTGTAAGCCATGTTTCTGCAGCCCTCTGTCCTAGACAATGCCTACAGCAAATGCTGGGTTTGGGAACCAAATTCAGATCTCCAATACAATATTGGACACCTTAGCATAAGACCATTGGTTCCATTCAAGATATTTGCTTTTTTGATGACCATATGTTCATCTGTGTCATGTAGTATAGGAAGAATAAATGAGTTTTATGATTTTGAGCAAAATGTTAAATAAATTGTACCCAAACTAATCAGTTTATGATTTCTGTATAAAACAAATTCCTCTCAGTAATCTGTTTATCCTTCCTGCTGTCTCAAGGATTCTTAATCTGTCGTTCATTCTCTTTCTCTCGTTCTTATGCTCCTTTTCTATGTCACTGTGAAAATATTAGTTATGCCAGTGGATTTAGTGTTCCCTAAGTTCCATCTGCACTTTTAAGCTATTACGCATCTGTGCAGAATAAGCCTTATACAAACTCTTAGCCAAGCAGTGAGCATTCCCTGGCTCTCACCATGTACCTTCTGAATAAAAGATATTGCATTTCTCAATTGTTTCCCTGGTAATTTTAAACAATAGTTGAACTAGCAGCTGAGAAACTTCAAATTCATCTGCTGTCATGAAGATTTAAAAAATGAATAAAGTGTACTTTAATTAAATAGATGATGATGTTGCTGGCTTGTAAGTTATTTAAAATTATATTTAAAAATGCTGTTTATTCTAGGATCATGTTGCCTAGGTCATGATTAGTTTTTCTGGAGTTTTAAAGAGATAGTTGCTAATGTGCATTAAAACAATAATGTATGATATTTGCCCCTTAAAACTATCAGCAATAAAGTACATTATATTACCATAATGCACGTTACTTTAGGTTACCTCCAGCTACCTAACAATGAGATGGAAAGCATGCAAATGCATGCATAACACTTCATTACTATGTAAATTGAATAAAGAAGTTAGTGGTAAACTTCAGAAGCTGTTTTATTCCTGGAAAAAATAACAACAACTCAGCCTGAAAGCATCGGGCCGTGTGTCAGCAGCCTGATGCTCCCAGAAAGCATTTCTTAAAGGGTCCAGCAGGGAACAATTAAAATGGTACCCCCTAAATCACCCCACCCTCCCTCTAGACCTATCTTAAGTCAGCCCTGGAGGTCTAGGGTAACCTGGCAAGAATGATTCCCAGCCACTCCTATCCTTGCTGGCACTGAGTTCAAATGGCTGCTGTGACCTCTGGTGGTAATTTCACTGTACTACTGCTAGAGGTCAGGCTGCCAAATAAGGGTAAAATGTGATACAAGAATAATATAACTTGAGAAAATAATTTAAAAAGCCCTTGTATAGTAGCCTGACCCCTAGTGGTAGTACCGAAGGCTACCATTGGAGGTTGTGGCTTCCATTTTGAACCTGGCACCAGCATGAGCGGGAGCAACTGGAAATCGCTCCTGCCTGGCCTACCCTAGAACATCAGGGCTGGCTTAAGGTAGGCCCATGGGGGCCTAAGAGAGGTTGAGGAGTATTCATGTAAGTCAAATGGTATCCTTGGTGAAAAGGGGTGGTGGGGTGAAAGAGGCAGCTGCTTCAACAGTTCTTGTGCCAGCCCCTTTAAGAAATGCTCCTAGGGAGTCATTAGCTAGTGATACTGTGCTACCACTGGTTAACTACTCTTATGATAAATTAAGCTGGGATAAAAGGCCAACTTTTACCACAGGTTACTATCTTCCCACCGAATTAACATATTAGATGGACAATATTTAAAGGCAAGGGTTTATGTGTAATTTTTTTTTAATTGTCTACCCTATCTGCCAGTAAAATTATGCACTTAAATGCTATTACACATCATTTTACATACAGACTACTGGATTCTATATAGCACACCTAGCATTCCACGCTGAAATCTAAGTGTATTCCATAACAATATGAGTAACTTAATTGGCTTAACAAGCTAATCAGCATTGATAACAGCACCTAACAAGCAATAATGAGCACTAATTGGCAATAATTAGCATTTGCACACACAACTCGCTAAAAGTATTCTGTAATAAACTCCACCTACATTTTAATGAGTGAAGTTCAAAGGGGCATGGTTATGGATGGGGAAATAGGTGTTCCAAAATGTACACGCGTAGTTATAGAATATGGCCCAGTGCATGTAAATTTATGTGCAGGAATTTACGCCACATTTTTGCTGGTGTAAGTGAAGGAATGTAGTTTTAGGCGCTGGGATATCAACTAAGTGTATTCTATATACTGCACCTAAATCTAGGTGCCGCTTATAGAATATGCTTAGCCAGAAATGCTTACCGTGCAGATTTTTAAGTGGTCCTTTTTACTAAGGTGCACTGAAAGATGACTTGCGGTAGTGCAGATGCAGATTTTGGGCGCACGCTGATACATTTTTCAGCGCGCTTGTAAAAAAAGCCTTTTTTAATTTTTGCCGAAAATGGACATGCGGCAAAATGAAAATTGCCACGTGTCCATTTTGGGTCTGCGACCTTACCGCCAGCTATTGACCTAGCGGTAAAGTCTCACAAAGTAACCGGGTGGTAATGGCCTATGCACGTCAAATGCCACTTGGCGTGCGTCCAAAAATAAGAATTATTTTTCGGCCGTGCATATCAGACATCCACCAAAAATGAAATTACTGCAAGAACTCCATTTTGGTGCATGTTGGGTGCGCATAGACGATACGCAGCTTAGTAGAAGAGCCCCTAAATGTCTTATAAAGAATCTGGCCCAGAGTGGCTAATATTATGAAGCATTTCCAAATGTAAATCATGTTTTACATAAAGAAAATGGCTATTATAAAACTGCATAATGATATATACATGTAAGCAGTGGGCAAACAGAAAGATAATACCTACTTTCATATGATTAGAAAAATAGATAGATAGATAGATAGATAGATAGATAGATAGATAGATAGATAGATAGATAGATAGATAGATAGATAGGGATTCCTAAAGATATAGTTTGGGTGTAATGGGGTGGAGTCAATAGGGAGGGGATTACACTTACACACATACTTTTATATTTTACAGGTAAACAATAAGGGGTAAATTCTACAAGTGGCGCCTAAAAATTGGTTCTGAAAATGTAACACGCCAAGAGCTATTCTATAAAGGGTGTGCGTCCTTTATAGAATAGAGCTTAGGGCATATACCATACCTAACTTTTGGTCCCTTTTACACAGGTGTGCAAAAACTGGCCTGTGGCAGTGTGAGCATGTGTTTTTGGCATGCACCGGACCCTTATTGTACTGCATCTGGAAAAAAGGGATTATTTTAATGGGCTAGGAAATGGACATGCAGCAACACGAAAACCAGTGCATGTCCATTTTCATCCAAACACCTTATCACTACCCATTGACTTAGTGTTAAGGTCTCATGCACTACCCGGGCGGTAAGCATGCAGCGCACACCAACTGCCGTTTATTATTATTATTAATATTTGTAACATTTGTACCCCACACTTTCCCACTCAATGGCAGGCTCAATGTGGCTTACATAGTAAAACGGTATGGCTTAGAAATGGTATAAACAGGATAACAAGTTGACATAGTTATTATAATAACATGTTGTTATTATAGGAAAAATGTAGGGGAGGGGTAAGAAAAAGGATATAATAAATTGTGTGTAGGTGGGTAAAAAGAGGGATATGTTAAAGGAATAATAGGGGAGTACATTCCACCAGGTAGGTACCCTGCAGTACAGAATAGAAAATATTTTCTACCGCGTGTTTTCGGCGCATGCCAAATTCACAATTACCGCCCGGGGCATGCGGTAGCTGGGCGGTAATGCCAATTTTTGCGCTTGTTGGACACTCGTAGACCCTTACGCGCTTTTGTAAAAGGGCCCCTTTAGGCACCGACAATTACGCCTCCTAAAAAGCAGATGTACATGCTGGTGCCCAAATTAGGCATAATTCAGCCAAACTCTATATTTACATGCATAAAATTTTGGAATGCCCCTGAAATACTACTAGCCAAGGCCCCACAAATTTACACACGTTAGGATTTACTTTGTGGATCACTATAGAATACAATCTGTACATAACTCCTAATTAAGGCCATTAACGCCAATAATTGGTCGTTAGCAGCCAATTATTGGCGCTGATTGGCTTGTTATGCAAATATGTTGTATGCACAAATTGGCTATGAAGGGCTTATTCGAAAGTGGGTGCCCATCTCCATGGGCGCCCATCTCCATGGGCGGCCATGTGAAGGGGCGGGACAAACCGTATTTTCGAAAAAAGATGGGCACCCATCTTTTTTTTTATAATATGGGTTGTGCGGGGCAAATGCATAGGATTTGTTTGTTTTTCAGCTGCGCACTATCGGTTTACAGCGATAATGGAAACTGAAGGCACCCAGCTAAAAAACGAACAAATCCAAGGCATTGGGTCATGGGAGGGGCTAGGATTCGTAGTGCACTGGTCCCTCTCACATGCCAGGACATCAACTGGGCACACTAGGGGACACTTTTACAAATTAAAAAAAATTAAAATAGCTCCCAGGTGCATAGCACCCTTCCCTTGTGTGCTGAGCCCCCCAAATCCCCCCCCCAAACCCACTGCCCACAAGTCTACACCATTACCATAGCCCTAACGGGTGCAGGGAGGCACCTACATGTGGGTACAGTGGGTTTTGGAGGGCTCAACATTAACCAACACAAGTGGAACAGGTAGGGGGGATGGGCCTGGGTCCGCCTGCCTGACGTCCACTGTACCCACTAACAACTGCTCCAAGGGACCTGCATACTGCTGTCAGGGAGCTGGGTATGACATTTGAGGCTCGCATACAGGCTATCAAAAAAGTAAAGTTCTTTTTTTGTGGTGGGAGGGGGTTAGTGACCACTGGGGGAGTCAGGGGAGGTCATCCCCAATTCCCTCCTGGTAGTTGGGGCACTTTTTGGGGACTTGGGTCGTGAAAAAAAAGGGTCCAGCAAAAGCAACCCAAATTCTCGCTTCTGCCACCCTTTTTTTTTTAAATTATCGGCCGAAGGCACCCATCTCTCCTCGGCCGATAAACATGCCCCAGTCCCGCCTTCACCATGCCTCCAACATGCCCCCATCAACTTTGTTCATTCCCGCGACGGAGTGCAGTTGAAGACGCCCAAAATCGGCTTTTGATTATACCGATTTGGGCGCCTTTGCGAGATGGGTGCCCATCTCCCGATTTGGGTCGAAATATGGGCGCCCATCACTTTTGAAAATAAGGCTGCACGCGTACTAGTTTGAGACAGACATGGGAAGCAACTGCTTGCCCTGGGATTTGTAGTATGGAGTGTTGCCATGATTTGGGTTTCTGCCAGGAACTTGTGACCTGGCTTGACCACTGTTCATAAAACAAGATACTGGGCTAGATGGACCATTGGTCTGAACCAGTATGGCTACTCTTATGTTCTTATGTTTGCACATGCAACATTAAATTGGGGGTAAGTGCCAAATTGTAAGCATATTTGTTACTAGTCAGTTTTCAAAAGGAACTTTTCCCCCTTGAAACAGGGTGTGCAGTCTGCAGGATGAATAAAAAATACCTGCAGGCTTTGCCCTAGAGAACACTGTTTGAAAGTTGCTCTCTGTTTTTATTTTTGAGTCCCACACAGTCCAATTTGCAGGATATCCTCGATAAATATGCATGAGATTTATTTGTATAAATTTGGTCAAAAGCATACCTTGCATACCATGAAAATCAAACCTCCTGAGACCTGGAAATGGGAACCCTTTAACATAGTTCCACAACAAGTGTCTGTAACTCCCCAGTGTCTACAATATACTTCCACAGACAGTGAGAAGCTAATTTCAGGAACATTATTTACCTCTTTTTTTGTTGTTAAAATCAAAATGCTGATTTAAAACTGAATGTAATTATATTCATCAAGAGAAAGTAAATGACCTGCAATGCTATTTATAGACTCTTTCAGCAGCCATGACCTACTGCTGATTTATTCAGTGTCAAACATAGTTAACTGGAAGCAAACAGAAGCTGAAAGATAAAAGGAGCACTAAAGTTTACATTCTGTTATGCTTACCTGACTATTCAAGCCTTATCTTCTAGACAGCATCTGTATTAGAAAATGTCTTTTTTATTAATGCTGGCGCAGTATCTGAATGCTAATTGCTAACAAAATGTGTTATGTCTACACATATTTTCTATATTTATTTAACAGGTGAATTACTTGCTACATCATATTACAGCCATCTTTGTATTTCTGTACCTTCATTTAAACAGAAAAGATGTGTTTTGATTCAACTGATATTAGACACATCTGAGAAACAGAATTACCTAGTATGGACTACATTCATTAGTGTGCTTTTAGTTCGCTACCATACCTTAAAATATTTACTTTTTGCAAAATTGACTTCATGCACAGTAGCCTATGAATTAACACACATACAATCAACCTGCATGCATTAAACAGTTCTAATGCGTGTTTAAAAATGTTTATTTGACCAAATGTGGTAAATGAACGGTTTATATTTTTAAACTTTGGGGTCCTTTTACTAAGCCACGTAGGCGCCTACAAGCACCCAATGTGCGCCAAATTGGAGTTCCCCCTGGTTAGCGTGTGGCCCTCGCGGTAATTTCAATTTTGGCATGTGTCCACTACACAGGTCCGAAACTTTTTTTTAATTTCTGGCGCATGTCAGTTACGTGCTGTAAGAGTGCAGGTGAAAGGGGATCCGGGAAGGCACAAAGAAAGGGGGTACAGGGAGCCGGGGAATCCCAACGGGGCAGATTTCATGTGCACAACACCCACATTCAGAAAGCTGGGCTACCGGAGGCAGAGAGGTTGGCTGGGTTAAGGAAGAAGCGGAGGAACTACCAGTCCCAGAATCCTTCTCTTCCCCACCCGGCTGTGCAAGAGTTAGGGGAGGAGATAGAAGATTGGGAAATGGTCTCTGAGGAAGGTGATGAGGGCCAGCTGGAGAGATTGGGGGCGGGGGAAGTTGAAGAGGAGGATAAAATGGAGATTACTGAAGGGCTAGGGGAGGAACAGATAGAGATTGGAGCCCTGGCTAAAACCCAAAAAGCTGCTGTAAGAGGGTGGCTAGCTGTACCTTGGAGAGACTGGTGGAAGACCGGAGGAGAGAGGCTGAGGCACTGGGGGAAATCTCTACTAAAGAGGAAACAGGTGCAGCCTGTGGGAGAGAAAGAGAGCTGGGCACAATTGAAACCCCAGCCTGAACCAGGTGGGAATAAAGCTGTGTAACCGTGCTGTAAGAAGGTGCAAGAAAGACTGTGTAAACTGTTTCATACTAAAAGGTCTGGGCTGCAACCTACCAAGCTATTGGGTTTATCCCTCTGATAATGTACTGTTCCCTAAGTGAAGTAATCTGAGCTAAAGTGAAGTGAAGTTATGTGGACTGTGTTGAACCTGAGTTTGAAGTTATATGGACTGTAATGAACCTGAATGGTGCTCTGGGCTGCTAGCCTAAACAACCTGGAGTGAAGGGTGTTGTGTTGATTTGAAGCAAGAAAATAAAAGCTCTTACTTATAAACATTGGGCTTTGAATGTGCCTCTGTGAAAGGAATGGAAGGAGGAGGAAGTCTTGGGAGTTCGCAGGGCCTGGGAGCCAAGGATCAGAGGAGCCAGACTGCTGTGGAGTGAAGGCAACAGTTGTGTGGAGGAAGAGGCAGCTAAGCAGGGTCAAGCCTGGCTGGGTCCTGGATGGGGAACCCAGCTACAATGCATATGTCATTAGTGCCTAGTTACTGTGTGAGACCTTACCTCTAAGTCAATGGCTGGCAGTAAGGTCTCAGACCCAAAATGGATGCATGGCAATTTTTGTATGTGCGCTGAAAAATAATTCTGTGTACGCCCAAGACACGCATCTACACTACTGCAGGCCATTTTTCAGCACACCTTAGTAAAAGGACCCCTTTGTAACCTGTCCTTTCTTTGTTTTCATTTTATTATTGAATTCCTATTGTAAACTGCTTTGACAAAAAATGTAGGAGCCCTTTTACTAAAGCTTAGCACGTGCTAATGGAATTAGCGTGCAATAAGGGGTCCTTTTACTGAGCTGCAGTAAAAGGGGGCCTGCGTTAGCATCAGCGGGTAAAAGTCTCTTTTTCTTTTCTCAACAAGAAATGGCCATGCGGTAAGTGAACCACTTACCATGTAGCCACTGAGGTGGCAGTAAGGGCTGCCACTCTAACCCGGCAGCAACTGGGCAGTGCTGATTACTGCCGGGTAAGCACCATCGCTACAAAAATAGAATTTACACTGTACATTCACCGACTCTCTTTTTCAGATTTTCCTTGCCAGAGCTTACTGGTGAGACCATGATGCAGAAAACAAACAAAAAAAAATCAGTAAAATTTTTCACATTTATTTATTCCATAGATGACTGTGACTTTTTCCTTAATGGAAGTTTCCATTACATCTGGCTGGCAGATGTACTTTAAATGGTTATTGGTTTATTTGATTTAATATTCCACCCTTTCTAGACATATAACAGAACAGTTTACATATTATGTGCTCCAAATCTGCTGAGCTTCTGCTATATTTGTAAAAAAAAAATAATAAATAAGGCAGATCAATTCTGTTTTAATTTTTGACAGTTTCTCAGTCAAATTTTGCTTCCAGTGTCAATTTAATCTTATTTCTGTGCCCTCTAACATTTTCTCTCAGGCAAAAAATTTTGTTTTTCTCTTTCACACATACCATTTTAAGTATTTTCACTCAATATCACTCTTATCTCAGCATCTATTATGTTCAGTCAACCCCAGTTAACATTTTACCAGCTCAAATATCACAAAAGTACCCTTCAAGCAATAATAACTTCAACCATGTCTTCTATGCTCTACAGTTAAGCCCCAAATGGCTTTCTAATAATCACTACTGTGGTGCAAGCTTTTCCTATGACTAGAGCTCTTATGTTGTGTGATCCTTACATTCCAGTTTGCAGCATATGCTTGCACATTGGCACCCTCTCTCCCTCATGCACAGCAGCCTTATCACCCTGCTCCACAAACTTCCCTAGTTTCATTGAATTTTATACCTCTCCTACAGGAAAGGGAATGGGACTTGATATACTGCCTTTCTGTGGGGTTTTTTGCAACTACTTTCAAGATGGTTTAATAGTATACAAAGGTACTTATTTGTACCTGGGGCAATGGAAGGTTAAGTGACTGCAGCTGAAGTGAGAATCAAACCCGGTTCCCCAAGATCAAAATCCATTGCACTCCTCCACTCCAACAGCCTCTCACGCTCTGTGCTCACAGTTTCTTCACACTCATCCAACATCCATGGCTGCTTAAAATCCTGGCCTTTGTACCTCCATGGAGCCACAGCCAGTGCAACCGCAGTTTCAGCCTCATGTCCCTGGAGCCTTTGCTACTGTGCACGTAGAGCACATGCACCATCACTTCCAGGTTGGAACTTCAGCCCTACTTTCTGCATCACCAATACCTCAGCACTCTCCAACAGCCCAGCACAAACTCTTACCCAGTTCACTAGTATTGTGACAGTGTGAAAGCATCTGTAAGACTCAGCAGCCCTGCAAGGTAAAAAAAAAAAAAATCCCTCTCTTTGCATTGGTATTTGTAATCCATGATTCTACCCATTGAAATCAGTACTTCTGGTTTCATAATGCAACAGGATGGGGTTGTCAGAAATCCAAGACTGGCCTAAAATTTAACTCTTGGAACTGGGCAACTCAACAGCTCAAAGCAGTGTTTCTCGTTGGTCCTGGAGTACCCTCTTGACAGTCAGGTTTTCAGGATATCCACAATGAAATGTATCAGAAAGATTGGCATATAATAGAAGCAGTGTATGCACATCAATTTCATGCATATTAATTGTGCATATCCTGAAAACCCGACTAGCAAGGGAGTACCCCAAGACCAATATGGGAAACAGTGCTCTAAAGGATGCTGCTGTGCAGGGGCATAGCTACCATTGACCAAGCCTGGCAAAAAGCCCAGAGCCACCCTATGGTAGGGATCACCTGATGTGGAATTGAGGTGCTCTCTATCCAACATCTATTTTTCCATTTTTCTTACTCCCCCCCACCCCACCCCCCACCTGGGTCTGGTATTTTTCTTTACCCTCTCCCCCCTCCCAGGATCCTCCAAACACATGGTGGGTCCCAGCAGAGGCAATGATGAAAACAGGCTGCTCATTGGCCAGCCTCACCAAGACCTTTACTGGTTGGTGACTCCTAATGTGGAACCTTGCACTAAGTAGCTATAATTTGAATTCTGAAAGGATTTCCTTTCTCCCCCTCCCCCCTCATCCCCTGTCTCTCTACCTTGGAAGAGATGGTGTTATAGGGGGGCCCATCTTAATTTTCCTACCTGGGGCCTAGTCAGTACTAGCTATGCCACAGCTCTTCTAGAAAAGTGAAATTCTGGTGTAGCCACTGGGATTAGCATACTGAACAAAAAGCTTTCACGCACTCAAGCTGTTATAAACAGACTTTATTAGCTACTGTAGTTTCCCTTGAACAGACCTTATCCAATTAAATTGTTCAAGTTTTGGGACAGCCTTGAACCTGAAATCCCAGGTAGTCACTAGCATTCGTAAAATTTGACATGTGTCACGCCCACTTCCAGGCGCCCAAGCCCTGCCTACCCCACCCCAGGGATGATATCATAGCCCAAGGCATGCCCACTCCCCACCCCCAGGATGACTGCCGGATATGACATCATGGCCCCACCCCTTTGCATAACCATGTCCCACACCCTGCCTTATTTGCATAACCCCACCCCAAACCCCGCCCTCTTTTTGCATAGCCTCATCCTGAACCCCACCCCTTTTGGTTATATCACAGGAAGTGATGTCATAGCTACATCCCCTTTTCAAGATGGTGGCCACCACCGTATGCATCACGTCACTTCCTGTTTTCACTACTAGTTGCCATCTTGGATGGGGTCACATGATAGGAAATCACATCAAAAAACCCTTCTGACACTGCCCCCTACAGCCTTGGTGGAATATAGTCACACATGCGCATTTCTCAAAGGAAAGAAAAAATTAGACATTTTTTTCTTTCAAAAAAAGCTTTTAAAGCTGTTTAAAAAAAGGACACCTTTTTAAGCTTTATCATCTTTTTTGGCTTTGAGCACTGTGTTCACCTTAAAAAAGTTTTTAAAGCTGTTTAAAAAAGGACACCTTTTTAAGCTGAATCATCTTTTTTTTCAGCCTGCTTTTCAGAAGGACAGGCTTTCCTCTTTGCCATTCTCTGATTGAGATCTATAGCCTCCACTCTGAGACTCCTCCCCCTCGGCAGTACGAAAGGGGATGGGGTTTTTTTCAGAATGACACTGTGAGTTCCATTTACAGCACAGAATCCCCCCCACACACACCTCTCCCTCTTCCCTGTAGCCATTCACCACATAAAGAAAATAGAAGACAGGCATTATCTGAATGCTTTTTATTTGGCATTAAGCACTAAACATTCAAGGTATAGATCAGCAAACCTCTCACACATGTATAAAAATGTAACAACACAGCAAAGCTAGGCATGGTCAAGTAAAAACATAACCAATACCCATAAGACAAAACCCGTTTATCATACACGATCCTTTGAATTTTTTTAACTACATGAGATTCAACCTGCCAATGAGCCTTGTCTCTCACTAGCATTTTTTGCTGAACGGCTATCTTAGTTTGTTTATTCAGCAGCACCCAAGTCGTAATCCAGAACTAGCTCCTTTAGACTGCAAAAATGTATCTTCTCACTGTTTTCGCTGTTGAGTGTGATACCTTTTACCTTCAGGCGGGTCTCGCTGCTAGATAGCTTGTGCCCGTATGTTTTAGGACTGGCCGATATAAACTCTGTGATATGCTCACCCTTAGGGATCTCGCTCATTAATTGCCTAAATAGTCACCCAAAGGAGGATCTCAATCATCCTCCTTACTTACAAAAATCACAGAGTCTGTATCATGATAAAGGCAGCGCTTTTGTAAAGCGTCAAGAACCCTGTACAGTTCTAACTGGGCATGCACTGTTGTAAAAGAGGCTATGAAGATGTTAGTGTTACCCGATGGTGCACAAAGTTCCTTCGTGTGCTTCCAGGGATGCACGCTGCACCTTCATCTGTAAGATCACAAGACAACATGGTGTATTCGGGGGAAAACAGGTACATATACAGCTTGCTCATGACTCATAGATTTCTTCTCTGACCAAACTTCCCCCACAAAGACAGTTTTGCAATTTGTCATTTTGCAGGGTTCACGGTTATCTGATCGGCACGTAAAAGCACACCTTCTTTCTGGTAGAAATCATCTATGTATCTGTTTTGTTGTTCAGCATCAGTACACCACTGAGGAAACCCCGATGCTTCCTGCTTTTGTCGTAGAGCCATGTTTATGTATTCTACAAAGAGTTGTGTAGAAGTCTGTTCAAAATCTCCCACCCTGTACACTTTAGAGATAGTCATTTCCAATTCTACGGTACACCACGTCCCCACCAGGGCTCTTTCGCCATCAGCGTAGACACATTTCTCCTGCTGATTCATTACTGTGCAGGTGCAACACAACGGGAACATGAGCACACCCTATAGAGCAGTATGGGGAAAAAGATTCCATGCGGGGGGATCACCTTGATTTTCACAAGCCTGAAATAATCGGAGAAGGGGCCGAAATGGTCATAGATGATTTTGGGGTGTCTGATCAGATATTTTTTAGTTTTATTGACAAAAGGGTACAGGCTGGTAAAATCATAAAAGTGTATTTTCTCACCCTGTTTGACCTGATAGTACAGACACATGGCATTCGTTCTGCCTCCAAAAAGGGCATCTCATCGAACTAAAGGTTGGGTAACACGGCTCTGCTCAGAAAGGCTGCATTTTCCCTATCCGTTTAAATCAAACCGTCCCACTCATGTTCCCAAATACTAACAACCTTAAACCCTTTCTTGGGTAATCTGCCTTGCACTGTGTTCTGCAGTTGAGTAACCAGAAGGTGGTGCCCTTCAAAGAGTTCTATTTTTTACAATTGTAGCAGGTCGTATAACTGTGGTAAAAGCAACCGTTAAATTCAAAGGTGGTACGCTCCCCTTTAATGACGGCATACTCGTCGAGAAAGTAGCCACCCACCTGCATTTCACCCCCCTTTAGAGCGTGCCTGATTTGTATGTGTTCCTTGTCCTCAGTGTACAGCAGCCAACAGATACTAGCAGTGGAATATCTTTTGGTCTGCCGATGATAATCGTCAACCGCCGGCAGAGCTATGGTTTTTGGTTTTAAACAAATGAACCTGAACATGGCCATACACACAGAAACAAGTGTCATGTACTGGAACAGGTCTATACAATTCTTTAGGGTCGCCCCCCCCCCCCCCCCTGTTTTTCTTCTCTGTCTACCTCCACAGCCCTCGCTATCATTTTCATAAGTACATAAGTACGTAAGTATTGCCATACTGGGAAAGACCAAAGGTCCACCGAGCCCAGCATCCTGTTTCCAACAGTGGCCAATCCAGGTCACAAATATCCGGCAAGATCCCAAAAATATACAAAACATTTTATTCTGCTTATCCCAGAAATAGTGGATTTTCCCCAAGTCCATTTAATAACGGTCTATGGACTTTTCCTTTAGGAAGCCGTCCAAACCTTTTTTTAAACTCCGCTAAGCTAACCACCTTTACCACATTCTCTGGCAACGACTTCCAGAGTTTAATTATATGTTGAGTGAAGAAACATTTTCTCCGATTCGTTTTAATTTCCTCTCTGTAAAGGACACACGCTTTTTGTAAACTATACATATCCTTCTTACAATAGAAAGCTAGTTCTTTTTTGTAAATCAAATGTCTTATGCTTGTTCTCACCATACCAGCGTGTGAAAGCATCTTTCTCATCAGGCATCATGCTCTCAACGCATTAGTACTTTTCCTCAGGCATTTCCCCCACATAGTTTTGATTTTCCACAGGGTTCAAAAAGTAAGGAAAGTACTCTGCTGCCTTCAAAGACCATGGTTTGCGGGAGCTTGCTAAGCTTCATCGGCAGGAAATTTAGAGAGTCTAAAGTGAATGCCCAATGCGTCAACACCGATTTATAAAAGCTTACCTCCCTGCATTAACACACTCATATCCATCATCATTTCCCATAAAAGCTGACCGATGACAAAATAACCGTCATGAGTTTTCAAATTGTGTGCTTGTCAATAAAAGAACTTATTAACTTGGAGAGACAGTTCACCCCCTTGAATTCCCATTCGTGTTTACAGTAAAGGTCAGTTGTAAAGATGTAGTTGGGGATGTGCATCCCCGTTTCCTGCATGCACGCACATTTATAAATGATGTACCTTTCCGATGTTATAGTATAAATGTTTTTCCCCTTTCAGTAAAGGATCACCGCACTGCGAGCATTTTCTGACTTTGCATTTGCGCTTTTTTTTCTGTGTAAGAGTCACACATCGCAAAATATTTTAGATAAACATTCTCTCTCTTTTTTGGATGCTAGGTTTGAATGCTGTTTTAAATAATCCTTAGAATGACAATACAACCAACAGTTTGGGCACCTCTCTATACATCTCTCCCAAACTACACATTTGTTGGATAGACACAGATGACAGCATGATTTGCATGTGTGGTATTGACTATAAAGCATTTCACAGTGTTTACAGAATTTGTTTTACCATATTTATTTAAATTTTGCTCACACTTTTTTCAGTAGTAGCTCAAGGTGAGTTACATTCAGGTACACTGGATATTTCTCTGTCCCAGGAGGGCTCATAATCTAAGTTTGTACCTGAGGCAATGGAGGGTTGAGTGACTTGCCCAAGATCACAAGGAGCAGCAGTGGGATTTGAACTGGTCACCTCTGGATTACAAGACTGGTGCTCTAACCACTAGGCTACTCCTCCATACCATAGAACTGTTTGATATCTAAGATACCATGAAAATGATCATGATGAATATTCCTCCAATAAATAAGATATTTTTCCTGCCGACAAAAAAGAATCAAGGGGATTCCTGAAGTTTTAGAACAAGAGAAATTTGAGGACTTGAAAGATATTTCTTTAATCCTGGAGGACTCATTGTCTGAAGTAACTAATAGAGCTACGCTCTTAATTTCATTTGTTTTTGAGCAAGGCTTTAATGCAATACTAAAATTATACTTTAAAAATATGCATCAAAAGTTTTGTGGTCAAAAATTATGGATTTTTCCTGATGTCACCAGAGTTACACAAGAATGAAGAAAGACATTTCTAGAATTAAGAGAAGAGACGCAGTCTTTGGGAGCAACATTTTTGCTTGCTTATCCATGCAAATGTATAGTAAAATATGTAGGAATTAAGTATATTTTTGTACCAGACCAATTGAAAGCTTTCATAGACCTGAAAAGGGTAACTGAGTTATAATATCAGTAAGGCATTGAAAATAATAGGTGGGTGGGTATATAGCCTTTCCTTTTTTTTTTTTTTTTTTTTTTTTTTCTTTCTTTTTCTTCCTTATTGATCTCCCTGATCATCTTTTTTTTCACTCCCCCTGCCATTATTGTGGTCTAAGGAAGGTACAAAAGTAAATGTTTCTGTTTACCTATTATGTCTCTATGAAGAGTATATTTTGAGTTAAATATATTTGATTTCTTTTGTAACCTGAGTTGCATGTAACAAGATTTATGCTTGTGTAAAATTATAAAAGAATAATTTAAAAAAAAAAAAGAAATGATCATGATGGAATAATATATAGAAGGTGTTATGGTACGGCTGGTGGTCACTTGTTTTAAAAAGACGCTAACCGTTACTGTCTATACAATGTAGGGCTCATATGTTTATGCCCAGGTGTTATTCAAAAAACGCTACATCACTCAACATAACTTTTTTGTTTTCAGACCACCCTAGCTCAGTGTGTAGTTTTCTGGCTTCATGTAACAATATCTAAAGCTTGTTGGATACCTTGTCATGTAGCATTTTGAACATCTCTCAATGATCTTATAGTGTCTATATTAACAAAATGAAAATGGCCAGAGAAGCTCACACCATTAAACCTCAGTGAGTTTCTAGTCCACCTGTTCACAAACTATATATATATATCACCGGTTCAGGTTCAGGGTTCGCTGTAACATTTTCAGACATATTGTCTATAACAGCCCCAATTTCAGGGTCCACTGTAACATTTTCAGGCGCATTGTCTATAACAGGTCCTGTCACCGTTTCAGAATCATTACCGGCCTCATAATCGCCATCGGGGGTGTCCATGTCTGAAGATCCGCTCTCGGATCTGGTATCATGGTGTACCCTCTTTCTCCCTCTTTCCGCAGGAGGGCTGGTGCTCCTCAGTCATTTTTCCAAATGTTTGGATTTATCTCTAGGTTTGACATACCAATTTGGTGGCACCGCTTGACTGTGATTGGGCTGAGTTGGGTGCCCGGCTGTCGATGTTTCACCAGCCATCTCTTTTTCTTGATCTATGGGATAAAAAAGTAAAACATCATGAAACAAATGAACACAGATCTATCGTATCTGCCATTGGCGGGTGGAGGGTTCGTCAAGATGACCAACAAGAAGGGAAGTAGATACAATCACTATTTTGTAAGACTATCAAGATCTGCGAGAAAAAAAGATACGACCTCTATTGGTAAATAACCTCAAAATAGGATGCAAAAACAGATCTTTTAAAAACATCAGGCTTACTTTTACGGCTTGCTGAACCGCAAGAATGCCACTCTGATTGTGATGTCTCTTTGAACAGTAAGGGTGATCGGCGGTCACAACGCTGTTCGTGTTCTTCCTCTTTTCTCAGTGCTAGCTGTCAATGTTTTTTTTCTTTCCTTTGAGAAATGCGCATGCGTGCCTAAATTCCACCGAGGTTGCAGAAGGCAGTGTCGAGGGGGGTTTTGATGTCATTTCCTATCTTGTGACCCCATCCAAGATGGCGGCTAGTAGTGAAAACAGGATGTGAGGCATATGGTGATGGCCGCCATCTTGAAAAGGGGTTGTGGCTATGACATCACTTCCTGTGACATCACCAAAAGGGGTGGGGTTTGGGAATGAGGCAGGGCTATGCAAATAAGGCATGGTGAGGGACATGAATGCAGAGGGGCGGGGCTTGGGTAGGACATGACCATATCTGGTGACATCACCCCCGGGGGGCGGGGAGCGGATGTGGCTTGGGTGGTGATGTCATAAAAAGGGGCGGGGGAGTGGGTGCATCCTCACTTCTGATTGGCTGAAAACCCGGAAGTGTTCATGGCACCTGTCAAATTTGATGAATTCTAGTGATATTCACTACTGTTGATATTTTAAAACAGATGCATGCAGTCCCTCAACATTTGCTTTAATTTCACATGGTTTTTTTCAAAGTGTACCATGACTAAACTTTTCAAGGCTTTGGATGTCTTCTAGACCTGCAGACAGTGTTGGTTTTCTGGACACCATTTTTTCTGGTGTAGGGAGAGTCTTATTTAGACTGCTTGATTCTACAAGCAATAGCAAAATATTGATCCGATTTTGGTAGTTTATGCCTTATGTCAAGAAAAGCCTCTAATACTGATAGAAGATAAACAGAGGATAAATTTAAGTGAATATAGAGAAAAGGACCGGAGTTATGCTTTCACATGTCCATCTCACATGGCAGTTCGCTAGCACCCACCAGGTCATGAGGCATTTGAATTGCATAGAGATATTTTCTCTTGGCAATAAACTGTGGATTTTTCGTGATCTGTCTAAAGCTAATTAGCAGTGTAGGACAGATTTTCTGCCCATGGAAATCAGAGTGATCTTATTAGGCATTTACTATGGAAATAATTTAATAAACATTTTTCTTTGGTAAATGCTATTTTACCTACAAAAACTTAAGTTGCCCTGGAGAAAATTACCCAAGCTAGCATCTTAGGAAGAGGATGCTTGGAATTGCTCTCAGTTCTCTTTTGGGTACAGTTAGAAAACAAAGAGAAATCATTTTTATGAAAATGGGCAACAGGCAAGGCAGAGTTCCGAAAGGATCCCTATCAACTCCAAATCGTGCCAAGACTTGGCAAGCTACAATTCCTCAGCTTCTTCAGTACTTACATCAGCCATGACCAGTGGGCTCCACAATAGTGGGGACAGGAGGAAATACCTTCATGTTGGAAAGTGAAACATCACTAAGTTTCAGCAGGTGGTCTTCCTTGTGTCTGATGCTGTAGGATATGTCTCAAAAGAGAGTCCTACTTGGATTCCTAACTTAGTGACTTGTTATAAAATTACCCTCTTTGAGGGCAATTCTGCAACTGGGCTCCTCCAATTAGATTCCATGAGAGACATGTTGGGAGCCTCTTCTATTATGGCCCCTGAGAATCTCCAACATCACCCCCCAACACACCCCTTTGCACATCTAACCTTGCTGACACCTGCCAACACCTCCAGTTTAAGATCCCATGCCCTGAGTTGAAAACCCACCCAATCAAAAACTCCATCCCCAAGCACAAGGTCCCCCCTCCAAAATCTTCACCACCCCCACCTCCCCACTTCCAACCCTCCAGGGGTCTGCATTTATGTTCAGTGGTCCCACCATTTAGCAGACGTTTTGTGGTATTACCACTAGAAAGCATCCTTTCATATAAGGAGAATTACCCACTCAGGACCACTGAACAACAATGCAGACTCTTGTAGATCCAGGTAAGAGTCAAAGGATATGGAGAGGGGGTGGGATCTTAGACAGAGGCATGTCAGGGAGACAGTGGGGATTGGATGTGCAGTGGGTGTTAGGTAGGGGGATCAGATATTCAGGGAAGTCTCAGGCGGGTGTTAGGAGTGTCGAGGGGAATCTGACAATGGGGGGGAGGGGATTACCACCACAGAACTGCTGATAGAATGGCTGCACCTATCGCCTCCTCTTGAAATGGCAGTAAGTGAAGCCACACTATTGACAGTTGTGACAGCCAGCACATGATAATGACCCAGGTGCTAGCTGGATCAACAGGCCACTCCTCTACACTGCTCTGGTCACACCCACACACTACCCATTCCCACATTAAGCATCTTGCCAGGGTTTTTTTTTTTTTTACTGATTTGGCTGGTTTAACAGTACATTAGATGTTAGTGTGGGCCCATGCCAATGTCTACTGAATCGTAAAACCTGTGCTAGCTGCTTAACACAACTTAGTAAAAGGGCCCCTTTACCTCTCTAGCATGCCCTGATGTGACATTTACTCAGTCAATACTGGGATAATTGAAATCATTCATTATTTTTCTGTGTTGTCAGTTTTGTTAGCTTGCCTACTTTCTCTTAGCATTTCATCACATACTTTTCCATTG
The DNA here is from genome assembly GCF_901765095.1 of Microcaecilia unicolor. Lineage (NCBI taxonomy): Eukaryota > Metazoa > Chordata > Amphibia > Gymnophiona > Siphonopidae > Microcaecilia > Microcaecilia unicolor. The sequence continues at coordinate 78,256,041 of NC_044040.1, forward strand.
TGCCTTGATTCTACAATGACATTTTGTTTCATGCAAAACTGTTGTCCTGTTTGACTCAATGCCACTATCTAAATCTATTCCCATTCACCCTCATCCTATGGCCTCTCGGTCCACAGCTTCCTTTTAATTCCCACTATATCCCACTTTTGGCTAAACACATGGTAGTCTTCTAGAAAGAAAATATTTCAGATACTTGAGCTCATACTTTTCTGGAGCTTCAAGTACTGAGGGGGTCTTTTACTAAAAATCAGCTGGTGCTAAACACTGAGATGCCCATTATATTCTTATTCCTGTAAATAATTCCCAAGCACACAACAATTCTTAATTTTCAACAAATTATCATATCAGGTATGCTATAGAGGATCTTCAGACATATTGCATCTAGGCTACTATATCTGTGATATTTTATGTAGGCAGATGCACATCCTCGTTGATCCTCATTGATCTAATCGATGTTCCACTCATTAATTCTGTGTGCATCTGTATGTTTTAAATAAAACATTTTTTTAAAATCGTTTTTTGTTTTTTATTTCCCATTAACATCGGTCTTCTTTTTCACAGTTTCTTATCATATGTCCATCTTAACCCAATATAATGTATATATGTATGTAACTTCTTCATTACTTAACTGGCAGCAGAACACTGAACGCAACCGCAACTTTCACCCACTAGGAACCTCAGCTGACTTGGCCAGGTTTTGAAACTTTTTCAGGGCGGAGGTTCTCTGCAAATAACCATATGGGCATTAAACATCATCACTTCACTCTTATATATCAATATACCTTAAAATCTTCATTTATAATACCCATTCTTCCATCTATAACATACCTCTTACTTCTCCTCTCTCATTCTTATTCTGAAACAAAATGGCTGCGGTGTCTTTACAACCCGCCTGCCTTTATATCTTAATCAGCTGATCATGCAGATCCATGTTCTGATTGGAAGACTAGCTCCTAACCTATACCAATCAGATCACTGACCACCAATCCAATTCGGCATTTAACCCTACCAGGTATAACGTGTTTACAGTGGCGTAGGAAGGGGGGGCGGGAGGGGCGGTCCACCCCGGGTGCACGCGCTCGGGGGGTGCCGGCCCCGCTGGTTCCCTGCTCCCTCTGCCCCGGAACACGTTACTTCCTGTTCCGGGGCAGAGAGAGAAGGGAACCAGTGGGGCCGACGCAGCTCCAAGTGACGTGCACTCGGGGCGGATCGGCCTTCCCGCAGGTAAGAATGCGGTCCGGGGGGGGGGGGGTTGCGGTCCGGGAGGGGTTTACTCTGGAGGAGGTGGTGGGCAGCAGAGGGGGGTCACACCGTGCTGCACCCGGGGGGGGGGGTGCGCAGCGGTGACCCACCCCGGGTGTCATTAGCCCTCGCTATGGCACTGCGTGTGTAGATCAAATATCCATTTCTGCTCTTTTAAATTTAGAAAATAGTCCACATTGCCTCCCTCCCACCTCAACTGGACACTATCTAGAATTCTGCATTTGATGTCTTTCAATTCATGTCTCTTCTCTATCCAATGTTGTGTTAGAGGAGCGCTCATAACTACATTTTTATTCTAGATTTGTGTTTGTTTAAGCGTTTTTGAATCATTCTTGCTGACCTCCCTATATAGATTAGGGGGCATGGACATAAAATCATGTAGATTACGTTTTTCGAAGTGCAGTCAGTCCTGTTGTGTGCCGTAATCCATTGCCGTGAAATTGGATGTTCCCAATCCAAGCCTTCAATGGTAGTTGCACACCATTCACAGCTATTGCATTTAAAATGTCCTGGAAGCTCCTCAGGAAGACTATTATAATTCATGCGCTTATACATCAGCATTTCACCTAGTGTCTTCCCACCACGATATGCGTAGATGGGATGGTTTTCAAAGCAATCATGTACTTGCATAATATTCCAATTCACATGAATAGCAGCATTAATTGCAGAACTCGCTGGAGAAAACGGTATCACTGCCACTAGTTTATCTTCCTCCGTTTGTTGTTAATATTGTAGAAGCAGATCCCGTTGAGAATATTTGGCTCTTAAATAAGCTTTCCTGATTATTTTCCCAGGGTATCCCCTGTCTGCGAACCTGGTGGCCATTTTATCAGCTTCCATTTCAAAGTCCTCATCTCTCAAACAAATTCTCCATAAACGGAGAAATTGACTGATCAGTAGACTTCTCTTCAGATGATACGGGTGGCAACTGGAAAAATGCAGCAAGGTATTCCTAGCTGAGGGTTTCTGAAACAATTTGGTTTGAATGTTATGATTTTCTCTATATATCCACACAACTAGAAACTCAACTACAATGGCAAGTGAACTTCAAATTTGATTGAAGGGAGTTCATCCAATCAATAAACTGAAGAAGCCCCTCCTGCGCACCATTCCAGATAAAGAAAATGTCATCCAGAAACCGTTTCCAGATGACGATGTTGTTAAATTCTTCCGTATTGAAGATGTGCATATCCTCAAATTTAGCCAAGTAGAGAGTGGCGATGGATCGCAACCCCTTGTCACTGCTCATAGAATTGTTGTTGAAACCAAAAGAAAATGTTTTTAACTACTAATTCTGCCAGCGCCATCAAGAACTCGGTCTTAATCCACTGTGGACCTTGTCACTTATTTAAAGTCTCCTCAGTCACCTGGAGAGCTTCCTCCTGCGGTATTATTGTATAAAGAATAGAGTCATCCGATAGTTGGACTGACTGGAGACATCTTAAAAAGTGTGTAGTGTCCTGTATAAACGAGGTGACTGTGAAAGCAAATGGTTTTAGAAAATGGTCTCCAAATTTTGACAAAGGCTCCAGGATGGATCCTCATAGAGCTGCAATAGCTGTCAATGGTGTGCAACTACCATTGAAGGCTTGGACTGGGAACATCCAATTTCATGGCGACGGATTCGGCACACAACAGGACTGACTGCACTTCGAAAAATGTAATCTACTTGATTTTATGTCCATGCTCCCTAAATTATATAGGGAGGTCAGCAAGAATGATTCAAAAACGCTTAAACAAACACAAATCAAGAATAAAGAATGCAGTTATGAGCGCTCCTCTAACTCAACATTGGATAGACATGAATTGAAAGACATCAAATGGAGAATTCTAGATAGTGTCCAGTTGGGGTAGGAGGGAGGCAATGTGGATTATTTTCTAAATTTAAAAGAGCAAAAATGGATATTTGATCTAAACACGTTATACCTGGCAGGGTTAAATGCCGAATTGGATTGGTGGTCAGTGATCTGATTGGTATAAGTTATGAGCTAGTCTTCCAATCAGAACATGGATATGCATGATCAGCTGATTAGGATATAAAGGTGGGTGGGTTGTAAAGATGCCGCAGCCATTTTGTTTCAGAATAAGAATGAGAGAGGAGAAGTAAGAGGTATGTTATAGATGGAAGAATGGGTATTATAAATAAAGATTTTAAGGTATATTGATATATAAGAGTGAAGTCATGATGTTTAATGCCCATATGGTTATTCACAGAGAACCTCCACCCTGAAGAAGTTTCGAAACCTGGCCAAGTCGGCTGAGGTTCCTAGTGGGTGAAAGTTGCGGTTGCGTTCAGTGTTCTGCTGCCAGTTAAGTAATGATGAAGTTACATACATATCTACATTATATTGGGTTAAGATGGACATATGATAGGAATATGTGAAAAAGAAGACTGACGTTAATGGGAAATAAAAACCAAAAAACAATTTTGAAAAAGATGTTTTATATAAAAAATACAGATGAACACAGAATTAATGAGTGGAACATCAGATCAATGAGGATCAATGAGGATGTGCATCTGACTACATAAAATATCACAGATGTGGAGGGGCATAATCGTCCTGCGAAGGGGCGGGGAAACCCGTATTATCGAAACAAGATAGGCGGCCATCTTTCATTTCGATAATACAGTCGGGGACGCCCAAATCTCAACATTTAGGTCAACCTTAGAGATGGTCGTCCCCAGCTTTTGGTGATAATGGAAACCGAGGACGCTCATCTCAGAAATGACCAAATCCAAGCCATTTGGTCATGGAAAGAGCCAGCATTCGTAGTGCACTGGTCCCCCTCACATGCCAGGACACCAACCGGGCACCCTAGGGGGCACTGTAGTGGACTTCAGAAATTGCTTCCAGGTGCAGATCTCCCTTACCTTGGGTGCTGAGTCCCCCAAAACCCACTCTCCACAACTGTACAACACTACCATAGCCCTAAAGGGTGAAGGGTCACCTAGATGTGGGTACAGTGGTTTTCTGGTGGGTTTGAAGGGCTCACATTTACCACCATAAGTGTAACAGGTAGGGGGGATGAGCCTGGGTCTGCCTGCCTGAAGTGCACTGCACCCACTAAAACTGCTCCAAGGACCTGCATATTGCTGTCATGGAGCTGTGTATGATATTTGAGGCTGGCATAGAGGCTGGAAAAAAATATTTAAAAAGTTTTTTTAGGGTGGGAGGGGGTCAGTGACCACTGGGGGAGTAAGGGGAGGTCATCCACGATTCCCTCCGGTGGTCATCTGGTCAGTTCAGGCACCTTTTTGATGCTTGGTCACAAGAAAAAATGGACCAAGTAAAGTAGACCAAGTGCTCGTCAGAGACGCCCTTCTTTTTTCCATTATCAGCCGAGGACGCCCATGTGTTAAGCACGCCCCAGTCCCACCTTCGCTATGCTTCCAACATGCCCCCGTAAACTTTGGTCATCCCTGCGATGGAAAGCAGTTGAGGACGCCCAAAATCAGCTTTCGATTATGCCGATTTGGGCGACCCTGGGAGAAGGACACCCATCTTGCGATTTGTGTCACAAGATGGGCGCCCTTCTCTTTCGAAAATAAGCCTGATAGTAGCTTAGATGCAATAGGTCTGAAGATCCTCTATAGCATACCTGATATGATAGTTTGTTGAAAATTAAGAATTGTTGTGTGCTTGGGAATTATTTACAGATACACATTAATCCCCGTAACCTGAAAAAAAAATTTTGTTCATTATATTCTTATTGGAATCTCAGTATTTAGTGCTAGCTGATTTTTAGCACAAGCTAAAAATGCTAGCACACCTTAGTAAAAGATTCCCTATATTAGGGAGCTAGTTAATGCAGCCCTTCTTCCAGGTTACACCTCTTTGACAGGAGATACATTCAAATGCAGGGCAAGTCTACTACTACTACTACTATTTAGCATTTCTATAGCGCTACAAGGCAAATCCTTGCATAGATTCTTGATGAGGAGGGAGGACAGAGTTTCCAGGACCCCCGATATATGACTGGTTCAGGAAGACACTTCAGGTAGTTTTCACTGGGATGTTTCTTCACAGCAAAACAAATGGTGACAGCATAAATTGTAGATTCACTGGATACAGTTTGAATGCAGTATAGGTTTCTGATTCTAACTTCCATATTCTCTCAGAAAATCCCCTTTCCTTTCCTTTGAATGCTGGATTCCCTCCTGATTTGTACTAAGCTCTCTAGCTCCCCTAGAACCATTTGTGGTACCTGCTACTCCAAATGTTGAATGTCTCTTCTTAACTCTTTTGCACCGGTGCATTCATCCTCCTCTGGACTGCTTCAATAGTTCTCTCCTTTTAGCCTCTCACACAGATGGTTACCTTTGGAGACAGTTACCTTTGGATAAGTACTTGACCCACATTTCTCAGTACTCCTCCATTGATCTTTGTTCTTTCCTCTAACTCTGATCAGGGTCTTCTTTCCTTGCATGAGACAGACCCAAAGTTACATACTCAAAGCAGGGACACTCTTTTCCATTCCTGGATCTCTCAAGACCTGCTATTTACATGAAATACTAGAAATATCACTATAGGGATTTTCACTACTGGACATCAGAGACAGGATTCCAACTACCCCAGGGCTGGAATTAAGCACCCTAGGCAAATCCTTAGCCATATGACCCCCCCCCCCCCTTCACCCTCCAAATTAATTTTCAGGTTCCCAAGGCTCCCCCCCAACCCTCCAGGATTTTATTAAAGTCATGATCATCCCAACACCATCCTCCCAGAACAATCCTGTAAAAATGAATCAGGCTACTTTACAGTATATATGTTGAAAACAAGCACCTTGTAGAGCCTTAGCATTTGGGTCCTAACCAAGGTCACAGCCCAGGTTGGTCCAATGGGCTTTTTTGAGAGCACGTCTTACTTTGTGCTATCCAGAGTATAACTATTCACTGGTTTCCACTGTGCCTGTGCAGCTCATATGACTTCAGCTTTAAGTTTCCAGTCTCTGTTTCTGAGGATCATGGGTTCACTCCTCAGTAGGACCATCTTAGAGAAGGACATGGAACAAGTAGCAATCACTTCACCTACTGTGTTGAATATTTAGGAGAAGCAGCCAAACAAACCTATCCCAGCCTCATCGCCAAATCACATAGCTGATTTTATTTAAATGTTTCTATTCCACCTAAAATTAAGTGGAGTACAAAATAACATACACAGTAACATATAATAAATAGTTACCATCTATATGCTGTTACATCATCCTGACAGGGGAAAAAGGATGGAATTTGATATACTACTTTTCAGTGGCTGCAGTCAAAGTGGTTTGCATATTTTATGCAGGTACTTATTTTGTACCTGGGGTAATGAAGGGTTAAGTGATTTGCTCAGAGCCACAAGGTGCTACAGTGGGAATCAAACCCAGGTCCCCTTTTCCTCAAGCTGCTGCACTAACCATTAGGCTACTCCTCCACTTGCATCATTTTGACAGAGATAAGCACCCTTTCCTTGATTTCTCTCTTGTGTTTCAGAGGGAGAGAAGCTTCTGTGGAGAAAGTATAGGCTGCAGAGGGAAAGAAGTGAAAATTCAGGCTCAGCAGCAAAGGAAAAGGAGATGGGATGTCATATACTGATTTTCTGTGGTTGCAATCAAAGTGCTTTACATTTTATATTTATTTATTTATTTATTTATTTATTTATTTATTTATATTTGTTACATTTATATCCCACATTTTCCCACCTATTTGTAGGCTCAATGTGGCTTACATAGTACTGGAGAGGCGTTACAGACTCCGGTATAAACAAATACAAAGTGATGTTGTGGTTAGATAAAGTTCATGTGGCACAGCCACACTAGGGAATCGTACAGCGGAAGAGTTGTGTTATGTCCATTACGTTCTTTAGTTTTGTTGTGTTGCTACAAAACTAAAGGTACTTAACAGGTACTTATTTTGTACCTGGGGCAATGTGTTGATACATAATGCTTTGTACCGCAATACTTCCTATTTTGAACATGTATAAGCCAACTAGATCTTTACGGTTGGAGCCAGCCCATTATCTATCTATTCCATCTCTCAGAACTGTTTATTATGAAGAGACTAAATGATACATTTTCTCAATAGCTGGTCTAAGATAGTGGAACCAAATTCCACTTCATCTCAGATTGACATCGGATACCATCACTTTTAGGAAGCAATTGAAAACTTTCCTTTTTATGTGGGAACCTAGCACAGTACATTTGATAATTTATTGAACCTTGTTTAATGTGCCAAAGTTGACCCACACAGTTGCCAAGTTTGTGTACGCTGAGGCTATTTTCAAAGCACAGTAACCTATGAGACTTTGTAAGTCTAAGTGCTTTAAAAATGAGCACCTTTGTATTTTGCCATTTTTATGCTGAATTATTTTTTGAATGTTTTATTGTGAGTGTTTTGTTATGAAAGTTAGAATATAAATGATATAAATGATGGAGGATTAATTGACTTGCCCAAAGTCACAAGCTACAGTGGGAATTGAAACCATTAGGCTACTCCTCCACTACAGAAGAAAACAAATAGCACACACAGGTCTCAAGTACAGAAAGGCTAGATGCTGATTGAGTTTTGCATTAGGGTTGCAAACTGGATCCAGATTTGTGCAACTGGGTTGATCCAGTTCTGGGTTTACCTCATAGCATGCAGGGATTTGTAATTCTTATTTCCCTATTACGTTCTCTAAGAAATGCATTTAATGGGGTAAACCCAGGACTGGATCAAAAATGTAGGGGTCAATATTCAAAGCTATTTAACTTGCTAGGAGAGGCTCCCTTGTATGTGAGGGGCTATCCGCTGATATTCAGTATCACTTAACCAGTTATTGCCGCTGAATATCTGCACTAACCACTAAAGCCATAGCTACCTATTTTGTGGGCAGTCTGGGGGCAGGGTCGGCACTTATGCAATTAAGTGCCAATATTGATCACTTAATCGCCTGTTATCCGCCAAATTGAACTGCATAAATTCAGTCCTGTCTTTGTCCAGTTTCACTTAGGTGGTTACATGCCGAATATCACTTTTAACTCCATAAGGGATAGCCAGCCACAGAAACCCAGATGTTCAGTGCCCGTGCCATCTGGGCATAAGGCCAGTCGCAACCAAAAAAAACCGCTGACTGCAGCAGGCTCTGTTTTTGTCCTCAGGCTTTTGAGGAAAATTAGCTTAGTTGTGAATTACTGATATCTGTGATTAGGTTTATTATTTATTTACTTCATATATATCCTACATTTTCCCAATGAGATCAAGTTCAATGTGGCTAACAAATTATTATATTAACAATATAAATTGGGTTCAATGCATCTAATGTATTAAGCTAACTTTACATATTAGGCAGTGTATTACTATTATGAGCATGTTTATTTTGAGGATTTATAGGACTGTTTCTAATTTGTAATTGGTTTTGTTTATTTAGTATGTTACTGTTTTAATAGTTGTTTCATATTATGTTAATTTAATATTTCTTATGTCTTTTGTAAGATCACTTAGGGGGTCTTTTACTAAGCCACAGTAGCATTTTTTAGCTCTCAGTAGAAATCAGCTGGTGGTAAATGCCAAGATGCCCTTTATATTCCTATAGGCACCTCAATGTTTACCGCCAGCTGATTTCTACCATGAGCTAAAAATGTTACTGAGGCTTAGTAAAAGACCCCTTTAGAACTGTCAGTGATCAGCAGGATATAAGTGTCCTCAAATACATTCTAAGTTTGCACCTGAGGCAACAGAGTACCAGTGGGATTTGAGCCCTGCCTTCCTTTTCCCTTTACCCAGTAGTGTAACCGCTCTGCTATCCCTTCACTTTAGATTTTAGCAAGTTTTATTGAAAATGGATGGAAGCGCCACTTACTTTAATGGAAACAAATTAAATGAATGAAATAAAATCAAGTACAGTTCATTGATTGACAGGATAATCTGTAAACAACTTCACTGTTAATATGTACATGTCAGAATGGGAAACTATAAATTTCCAACATAGTACATACATTCTGCGTTCATCTAGAGGCCCTTTTACTAAGCTGCAGTAGGGCTACTGTGCGGGTAGAATGCGCCAAATTGACCCTACCACCAAGGTAGCACAGGCGCCTGGCAGTAGTTCCAAAGTTGGCACGCGCTGTTTCCCCACAAATCATTTTCTATTTTCTACTGCAGGTGGCATTCCTAGTGGTAATTGGCAGCCCGGCTACATTGCCGCACACTGCCTGATTACAGCACGAGTAGAGCGTGAGCCCTTATTGCCTTCTAAATAGGTGGTAATTTTAATATTAGTGCATGGCCGTTTACAGCCACATTTTTAAAAAGGTCTTTTTCCCACCATGGTAAAAAATGGCCCACCATGCACCAATTTTATACACCAAAACTAGCGCAGGCCACTTTTTACCACAGCTTAGTAAAAGGGCCCACTAGGATTGACAAGCATTGATAGAAGCAGAATGCATCTTTATGTTCCTTTAATTCTCTAGGTATAGTATTATTTGTTATTATTTTATTTATTTAGATTTTGCTCACACCTTTTTCAGTAGTAGCTCAAGGTGAGTTACATTCAGGTACTCTGAATATTTCTCTGTCCCAGGAGGACTCACAATCTAAGTTTGTACTTGAGGCACTGGGGGGGGGGGAGGGGGTTAAGTGACTTGCCCAAGATCACAAGAGGCAGCAGTGGGATTTGAACTGGCCACCTCTGGATTGCAAGACCAGTGCTTTAACCACTAGGTTACTCCTCCACTCCAGTATGTTTGTTGAATACTATTGTAAGTCAAAATGATTAATCTCACTGCTGCATTACTCATTGTCCTGCTTGATACCTGCTGGTGATCACTTTGCAAATGGTGATAGTCCTTTGAGGATACTGTCTTTTAGCAGTTGTCATTATTTTCTGAGTTAAGGCTGGCTTTATCATGTCACCATTGTCAGTGCATATATGTTCTTCCGAGAGGTTTCTTGCAAGTGCTGTAGGCCACGTCTCTTTAGAGAGCCCTTCCTATTCCTTATTTAACCTTTTGTCCAATTAAAAGTGCTCCCAGAAGATCAGCAAATTTAGAAGTCCAGTTCTATCTCCAGGGAACTTGAATATACATATAGTGAGCACATAAATCAAGGAGAGGAGACATCTCTTGTATTTTCAATGAGCAGTACAGCACACTTTCATGAAATTGCCTTCATTTATCAATCCTATTTCATCAGTTAATTGTTAATCAATTTGAACACACTTCATGCACAATAAAACCCTAAGTACTAAAGCAATACAAAGTATTATGCAATCAAGTGTCAATAATGTCAGAACATCCTGTGCAACAGACACATGGCCACAGAAGTGCAATACACTGTCAATTGAAGTTCATGCATTTCTTACAGGTGCAAATTCTTAAGTCATACCAATTATTTCTCTTTTACTCAAGAAAATAAATCAATGAAGCCAGTGCTGGATAGCCAATTATAATATTCATTGAGATTCCTTATTACTAAAGGAATGTAGGTTAGTATTGACTCACAAATACCTATTGAATCCCTCCACCATGTAATATTCCCAGTTAACCATATCTTAGAGTCAAGCAGCTACTAAAAATCAGCAGTATAACATTTAAAAGGATTTATATGTTTGTTGGCTGCCAATGAACATACAGTTCTCCTCGCTGTATATTTTCAAACATTAGATGGATAGTATCAAGTCAATAGACCCCCTAACCTACCTGACGTATCCATATAGTGAAGGAGTGGAAGGAAGGAGGAGTCCCAAATTATTATAGATAGTGGTGATATTCAGCTGCTATCTTAATAATCTCATGGGTCAATATTTAAAAGCTGATCAGGACAATCAGAGGCACTATCCGGATAGTGCCTCTGAATATCTTTACAGATCATCTTGGCACGATGCGGATAGTGCTGGAACAGAACATGGGCAGAGCTAGGGTGGTCCTGAGACTTATCTAGATGGTGGTAATAGTCAGTCTACTATCCGGACAACTTATGCGAGGTCCTAAGTTATCCACATAAGTTATCCAGATAGTAGACTGACTATTGCTACTATCCAGATACATTCTGCCACTAACTTCCTTATCCAGATATTCAGCGCTGACCACTTTCTAGCTAGTGGCACTGAATATTGGGATATATATTAACAGCTATAGTTAGTGTATTTTTCAAATGCTGACTCCAGTGGCTGAATATTGACCCATGCGCAGTGGTATACAAATGTCTGCAATGTAGAATTTCAATATTGCTGGCATTCATTCCATTTCCATTTTTTAAATTTGTGCTTATTTAATGTTATTCTTTGTGGCTTCCTGGACAATGATTCTGTAATTCTGTTTTAGTCATAAATGTAAAACAACATAAAACACATGTTCTTATCTATACATTGCAATTTCAGTGTGGTGCAGGTGCTGTTAGGATATTATATCTATGACACATTCTCCAATTAAAATAACAGTATTTAATTTAACTTTTTTTTAAGAGATAAGAAAATGGCCATTTGGGCATGAGTTAGTGGTGGAAAGTATTTGGTTATAAAAGTAAAGGCTGATCTATCAAATACTGTTTGGTAGGTCAGCCATCTATAAGATGGCTTTATAATATCCTGCCACTAAATGAACCAATTTTAGAAGGTGGTGGCTGGTGACTACTTGATTTCAGGATACAGTGAGTGCCCCTGCTAGCTCTCTGATGAAGGATGCCACTTGGATATTTCCAGTGCTATTTCAGGCCACAATTCTCAATTGGATTCGTCTGGTGACAGCGTTGGTCTATTGAGGGTGGGGATCTTCTTGGATTTCTTAAGTCAACAACTGCTTTTTACTCAGTGGCATGGGTCATCGTCATCCTGGAAAAAGTTTCTGTGCTGATGGAATCATGCACTTCCGTAACATCTCGATGCATTCTTTGGCATTTACAATGGAGTTGGTTTGTAGTTGTCCCAATGCCACTTGCTGTCATGCAGCCCCAAGCCATGATCTTCAAAGATGTTTGACAGACACATTCAAACATTCAGGCTTGCATTCTTCATCTGGAAATCACCTTAAATATGTGTGATCCTGGTCTCCAAAGAGGCAGAATGTTCTTTCTTAACTGGAAAGTACCTTTTCCTACATCTTGTAAGTCCATTGGACCAAAAATGTTGTCATACATAAGTGTGAGATCACACATTCCCTTTCTATAGATGCAATATGAAAAGGGATTTCTGAGGTTTATAAAACTCTTGTAGTACAGTACCTTTTCTTTATTCTTCTTTTGGTTGAGTAAACTGCTGAACCAGTGAACATATAACTGGCTTATCCAGGAATTTTCAATCCTTATAAAGAAGGTCCATCAAGCCCAGTATCCTGTTTCCAACAGTGGCCAATCCAGGTCACGAGTACCTGGCAAGATCCCAAAACAGAAAAATACATTTTATGCTGCTTATTCTAGAAATAAGCAGTGGATTTTCTCCAAGTCCATTTTAATAATCATCTATGGACTTTTCCTTTAGGAAGCCATCCAAACCTTTTTTTAACCCCGCTAAGCTAACTGCTTTTACTATATTTTCTGGCAACAAATTCCAGAGTTTAATTACACATTGAGTGAAAAAATATTTTCTCCAATTCATTTTAAATTTACTACTTTCGAGCTTCATTGAGTGCCCCCTACTCCTAGTATTTTTTGGAAAGAATAAACAAGCGATTCACAACTACCCATTCCATTCCACTCATTATTTTACTGACCTCTATCATATCTCCCCTCAGCCATGTTTTCTCCAAACTGAAAAGCCCTAGCCGCTTTAGCCTTTCCTCATAGAGCAGTCATCTCATCCCCTTTATCATTTCTTTGCCCTTCTCTGTACCTTTTCTAATTCCACTATATCTTTTTTGAGATGCGGTGATCAGAACTGAACACAATATTCAAGCTGCCATCGCACCATGGAGCGATACAAAGGCATTATAACATCCTTATTTTTGTTTTCCATTCCTTTCTGTCAAACGCCTTTTGAAAATCCAGATAAACAATATTGACTGGCTCACCGATATCCACATATTTGTTCACTCCTTCAAAGAAATGTAATAGATTGATGACGCAAGATTTCCATTCACTAAATCCATGTTGGCTTTCTCTTATTAATCCATGCTTTTGAATATGCTATTTATAATAGTCTCTACCATTTTCCTCAGCACCGACGTCAAGCTCACCGGTCTATAATTTCCAGGCTCTCCTCTGGAACCTTTGTTGTTACATTGGCCACCCTCCAATATTCCGGAACCATGCTTGATTTTAAAGATAAATTACGTATTACTAACAATAGTTACACAAGTTCATTTTTCAATTTTATCAGTACCTGGGAATGAACACCATCCAGTCCAGGTGATTTGCTACTCTTCAATTTGTCAAATTGCGCCATTGCATCCTCCAGGTTTCTAGAGATTTCATTCAGTTTCTCTGGCTCATCAGCTTGGAATACCATTTCTGGCACCAGTATCTCTTCCAAATCTTCCTTGGTGAACTCCAAAGCAAAGAATTCATTTAATTTCTCCGCTATGGCTTTCTCTTCCCTGAGTGCCCCTTTTATCCCTCGGTCATCTAGCAGTGCAACCAATTCTTTTGCTGGCTTTTTGCTTTTATTATACCTAAAAAAAATTTTACTAAGTGTTTTTGCCTCCAACTCAATCTTTTTTTCAAAGTCCCTCATTGCCTTCCTTATCAGCGCTTTGCATTTGACTTGCCATTCCTTAAGCTGTTTCTTTCAGTTCCTTATTCCATTTTCTGAAGGATTTTCTTTTAGCTTTAATAGCTTCCTTCACTTCACTTTATAACCATGCTGGCTGTCATTTGGTCTTCCTTCCTCTTTTTTTAATACACGGAATATTTTTGGCCTGGGCTTTCAGGATGGTATTTTTGAAAATCATCCACGCCTGATGTAAATTTTTGACCTTCGCAGTTGCTCAGTTCTAAATTGTTATTGCTATTTATTCACCATCATTTGTATTTGTTAGCTCCAGTTAAGTCCAATTGAGAGCACATGGTTATCTGTCTCTGCATCTGCAGGAGCAACTCTGTACTCTGACCCTCTGAATACAGGCAACCTACACAAGTTTTAGTTCCTTAATAAACGTGTATTATCAAGCCTTCTGCCTCAATTCATGTATTCTGAATAATGACATGACATTTAGTAATGCTGTCACAGAATGTGCCAAAGTAATTATTTGAGATGGAGGCTTTTTTTCTTTTTGCTGCACACTGAAGTGCTGCAAAACTAAACCTTCCAGGTGCTTCTTTAAAATTCTTTACAAAGGAATCCAGTGACAACCCTTTACTAACTATGGGAGTCTTTTACTGAACGGCATTAAGTCCAATGCAGGCTTACTATTTGTTAAACTGGAAGCACCGCTGGGCTATCGCAGCAGCCCAGTGGTAGTTCCCACCCCCCAGCGCATGCCATTTCCAGCACTACAAAAATATTTTTATTATTGTAGTGCCGGTGTTTACTGGGTGGTAATCGGGCAGTCCTGTGCGATGCCCAGTTAGCGCGGGAGCCTTTACCACCATCCCTGAAATGGTTGTGCGACAAGTGCTTCACTTGCCGCACAGCCATTTCTTGAAAAAAAAAACTGTCTTTTACCCGCTGCGATAAAAGGGGGCCTCAGCGTGCATCAAAAATGCGCACTGATGCCCCATTTACCGCAGCTTAGTAAAAGGACCCTTACATTTCCTATAAAGAAGATTGAAACTGCAGTAGGCTTCAGGGTGACAAAGTAAGAATGTGCATTTGTTAGCACAAATTCTGTTTTTTCAGCATGCCTTAAATAATTTAGGGGCCTTTTAACTAAAACCCACTATAATATGAGCTTAGAGGTGAATTTTATATATGGCACTGAAAGCACTATTCTATAAGCCGTGCTTAAAGTTAGGCGCAGTTTATAGAATAGCACTTATGCCCAGGAAGTTTAGGCAGAGCGATTTGCACCATCTGAAACATGGTGCAAATGTACATGCCTAAATTAGGTGCATATCCCCCTTACTCTTTAACAACATGCATAAATGCTAGGAATGCCCCATTCTGCCCATGATCCTCCCATTTCTATGTCCCCTTCTTCTACTCAAGTGTAAAATTTAGGCACAGATCCCACACCTACATTTACATGTATAAATTTCAATTAAATCTAATTAGTGTCAGTAATTGCTTGTTAGCCAATTATTGATACTAATTAGCTTATTTAATTAAATTGTGCACACAAATTGGATGCATACACAAACTTGCACATGCAATTTTGGTTGACTTGTATAGAATTAAAGGGTTAGTGCATTTTAACATGGGACTTTCCCGAGCGCTAAACTTATATTCTACACACCAGTATATTCCAGGGTTTGTTTGTTTGTTTGTTTTTTGCAGGTCCCACACTAAGTTTTCCATTAGTACACAGGACTTCTGAAAAAATAATGCAGGAACATCCTATTTAGGAGGTGCTAAGTGCTTCTGCATTAAGCCTGTGCTATCTAGTTAGTACACGCTAATCAGAATGTGCTTGGTGGATAACCTTTCTATATCTATTCCCCACCCATAGCATACCCCTTCCTGAACAAATTTTTAAAAATATAAATAACACATGATTAGAGCATGCAAACAGGTAAATTACTGTAAAATGCTTTAATGCACTTTGCAGTAAGCCTTTTTTGGAGTGCTGCTGCAAATTAAAACATAATACCCTTTAATAAAAGGACCCTTTAGTGTGCATAAATTGATTTAATAAGCATTAACCTATAAATTAACATGCAAAAAGTCAATTTGAATGTGTTGAATTTTTTTTAAAGGTTAACATTGTTTAATTAAAATAAATGTATGTAACCAAAACAAAAAAAAAAAAAACTAAAAATCATGAAAAGTTTCAAAAAAGAAATACAAAGATGTTGTCTGTGCACATCCCTATGAGAAGGTAATGTGTACCCCCCTGAATGTTTTTTCCAGCAAGATACATTACATTATTCACCATTTGTGATCAATTTGAAAGACTTTTTGGCTATTTCATTTGGTTTGTAAAATATCAGTATGGAGAGTGATTTCAGATTTGATTTTGTTCCAATGATTGAGGGGCCCATTTACTAAAGGGTTGCCGTATGGCAACCCAGAACTACTGCCAGCCCAACACGGCCTCTGGCAGTAGTTCCACCTCGAGCGTGCATCATTTCTGGTGCAATGAAAAATATTTTTGTAATTTTTACCACAGCACTACTGCGGGAGCCCTTACCGCCACCTCAGTGGGTGGCAGTAAGTTCTTCCCATCGCATGGCCCCATGGTAAGAGTAATCTTACCACATGGCCATTTTTGTTTTAGGGGCTTTTTAACTACTGCAATAAAAGGGCCCTGGCGCATGAGAAAAATGGCTCCCACCACTACCGCAGGACCCTCTTTACTGTAGTTTGGTAAAAGGACAACTGAGAGAGAGTGCTTCTTGAGGGAAAATGAATGGAACAAAAATATGTAAGGAAACTTCTTTATGTATATCTATAAGTAATAGGAATCTTTGTAGCCTAGGAACTTCATTAAGGGCTTCCATTTCAATTGGAATCTAATTCTTCTGGGGCCACATTACCATACGCTTTCACGCAGTGATACATGGGGATTTTTTAGTTCACTCTCCGTTTAGGAGGCAACTTTATAAGGATTTTTCACATGTAAAAGCCTATTTGCACACATAGAAGGTTGTTTATAAAATTACCCCCTGGATTACAGATTTTAAAGTATGTGCCATCTTGGCACAATGCATACTTTTACACAAGCTATGTTTCATGGCCCCAGCTGCGGCCATGCCCTGCACCCAGACTCACCTTCCACAATTGGTAGGTGTTGGGGTCAGGTTTCGCAGATTTCCCCAGAGTTCAAGGCTGTCACCCTGGCACAGTAAGCCACCTGCTCTGCTGCCTTCAGTGCTCCTGGGCACCCTGTCGGTCATATGGGCCGCTCCCTCATCGATACCTCTAGTGTCGGCCGACACCGGCTCTCCTAGACGCATGCACACACTGTGGGCCATAATTTAAGGGATCAGCGGCAGGAGATCGACAGGACACCTGATTATGACATCATGAGCTGGGACTTTTATAAGGGATCTTGGGACTCTTCTTCACTGCCCTTGCAACAGTCTCCTAGCTTCTGCCTGATGTGCTACTAGTGGTGTAACTAGGTGGGGCCGTGGGGGGCCTAGGTCCCCCCCAAATTTCCTCTGGGCCCCCCAACCCCCACCAGCTGAAGCGTTGTCCAGCACCGGTCTCCAGCACCGCCACATTGCCTGAGCAGGCAATGCAGAGGCGCCAGAGACCGGCGCTGGACAACGCTTCAGCAGGTGGGGGTTGTGGACCCCTCCCACCGTGAGATCTGGCCCCCTCCCACCATGATGTCTGGCTATGCCCCTGGTTGCTACACTCGGTTCCTGATGCTGTCTGCTGTTCCTGCCCTTTTTTTTTTTACAATATTGGCTATTTTTCTTCCATTTGCATATTTGCTTTCCTGACTACTTTCTCAGTTTCTCTTACCTTTTCTAGATAATGTACTTGCCTTCCTTTTTCTGTTATCTTTTGTAGTTTATGAAGGCTAACCTTTTATTCCTCACCCTTTCAGCTACTTCTTTCGAGAACCATAGTGATCTCCTTTTCCACTTACTTGTATTTACTTTCCTAAGTAACTGCCCTTAAAATATTTCCTTTCAGTTTTGCCCACTGATTTTCTACTTCCTCCAGATGTTCCCATTCTGCTAATGATTCCAAAAAGTGTGTTTGCAATTGCACCATTAAATAGTTACCTAAGGGATTTTCCGATGAGGAGACGCTATGCCACTAGGCTAAACTCATTATTGAATGTGCCGAAAGTGGTGTCTTCTGAGGATTCCCAAACTTATTCTAGAATGTATTCATGTTCTTGAATCTATAATGTTTGGGTTCATGTTACTTTAATAGCACATAGATCTTCTAGAAAACATAGAACAATTCCTAGAGGTACATGGGGTGCAGATCATCAGTTCTTTTTCTTTGGTTTGGTGTTATGATGAATGATTCCAAAAAGGCATTCCTCCCTCTTCACAAAGTTAATTTTCCTGAAGTTTAGGACCCTTACATCTGAATGAACCATGCCTGACCTAATATTGAACCACACTATCCAATGATCACTGGAAGCCAAATGATCACTCACTACAGCATCAGAAACATTCTTGCCATTCATAAGCACCAGGTGCAGTATGGCATCTCCCATTTAGGTTCAATTACCAGTTGCCAGAACAATTTTTCCTATACAGAATCCAGGATCTCCCTACTTCTAAGCAACACCACAACAGGGATGTCTCAAACAAAATCTGGAATATTGAAATCACCTATCAGTAATACTTCCCCTTTCATAGCAATATTGTGAATGTCTTCAACAATTATACTATCCACTATGATATAAGGAGTTCTGTATATCATAGCAGTGCAAACAGATGTTCTATTCCCTCTTTCCAGATTATTTATTTATTTATTTATTACATTTGTATCCCACATTTTCCTGCATAGCAGTAGGCTCAATGTGGCTTACAGGTTCCAGAGACGAGAGTACCAACTCCGGGAATATATACAAAATGGAAAATAGAGTAACAGTAGGTGCAAGGAAGCTAATATGGTTTAGCCCACAGTGTCTTCTTATCTCATAAGCTTTTCATTTCTGTTGCTTTAATACTATTTATACGTATTACCACTTATTCTCTCTTGTTTTCTACCATATTCTTCCTGAATATAGTCCAGTATATCTATATCCCACTCATGGTTATCTCTGAATCATGTTTCTGTAATCACCATTAAATCCAAATCATCCTCTTACATCATAGCCTCTAGATCAGGGGTTCTCAATCCAGTCCTGGGGACACACCTAGCCAGTTAGGTTTTCAGGATACCCACAATGAATATGCATGAGATTGATTTATATACAATGGAGGTAGTACATTCAAATTTATTTCAAACATATTCATTATAGGTATCCTGAAAACCTGACTGACTGTGTGTGTCTCGTAGACTGGGTTGAGAACCCCTGCTCTAGATCCAGAACCTTATTTCCTTTACCACAGGCATTAGCACACATAAGTACTTAATGCTGCTGTTAGTACATTTGAGACCTTTTGAATTGATGTCCCTGGATTTCATCAAAGAAAAGCCTCAATCTCAAGAAAAATCCATGATTCTGCTGGTAATAGACTCATTTTGAATGATGTCCTGCTTTATCATAGAAATGAGCTTTCCATTGGTATGGGAAACCAGCCAGCTTTTGATAAGAGAAGTGACATGACTCCATGGTTTACCGTCACGCATCTCTGACCAAGGTATCCAGTTCACAATACAATTTTGGTGAGAAGTAATTTAGGTTCATAGTGTAATTTAATTGACAGACTAAAATGAGTAAATCAAGCCTTTCAAACGTGTCTTTGACATTTTTGTAACTGTCTCCAGAATGACTGTATCCAGTTGCTCTCACATATACATATAGCTATGCCAAATATTCCTCAAAGCCCTCATTTGCCAAAGTTCCAGATCTACCCAGTCTTCCATGTGACCATTCTAAAACCAGACAAAGGGAACATATTCCTAGGGTTAGCAGACACTTCTGCCTTTTCCTCACTCCCCAGCCAGTAATGAGATTAAGGAAAAAGAAGAGTTCATTGTCAAGCAGATTTTATCTAAGGACTGCTCTGTTATCTAATAGACTGAAAAGTGTATTTTTCAGAAGATTGCAGACATGTGAAACCCTATTCAGACACTTCCAACATCCACCAGGATCATCTGAGTAAACAAAGCCCCGAATCAATAGAAGAGAAAGAGGTTATGCTGCAAGATTGGCAGAGCTTGAACTAACAACCCTAGAAAGCAGAGGTCAGGAAGATAAAGAGGAGTCTGATATACATAGCTAGGAAAAGGCCAAATGATATTCACTCACCAATTGCCAGTTAGCCATTCCCTCAGAAGGTCCGATTGGCTCAAAAAGAGAGTGTTCTGATTGGTGATAGTATGTATAGAATATAGGAAGAAGAACAGAGACATACCTCTGAAGCTACATAGACTCCTTGGACAAATGTTCCAGAACTGGCTTTCATATGGCTTTCTTCCTGTCTTATACGCTGTTCTGCAGACCTGCTCCTTTATCCCCAATTCCAGCATTGAAGGTACATACCTACATGCCTTTCATGCCAACCTTGGTTGTCCCACCCATACAACTTTGCAAGCATGCCTTTCAATTGTGTACTATTTGCCAGTATTATTGGTTTTCTGCTCTTTCTTGACAAACTTTTGCCCTTCATCCTCACTATGTTAGATACTTAGATTCCATCCTTATCAGAAACTCTGACTGCCTTGAATAATGAGATTAGGCCTTCTTTGGACCAATGTAATTCCATTATTCTCATGTCATTGAACCTCTCCACCTCATTCAATTTAGTAGACCATTCTCTCCTCCTTAACCACTTAGGTACCTTAGGAGTTTCAGGCATAGTGCTTCTGTGGTTTCAATCCTATCTCTCTGACAGATCCTATCCGGTCCAGGAGGAAGAACTTATACTCCCCTTTTTACAGTTCAGCTTCTGGGGTTCCCCAGGGCTCCACCTTCTCACCAATCTTCCATACTTTTCTCTTTCTCCACTGCCCTACTGATTCATTCACTAGGCTTTAACCCAAACTGCAACACTGATGATACTCAGATCCTCTTCATAGTCCCATTGTCCACTTCAGATATCACTTCTCTCAATTTATGCTTACAGGCAGTCTCCATCTGGCTTCAACAAAACTGCCTTTTCCTAAATGTGAATCCATCCATTATCTCACCCTAAGAATGGTTTGTCCCTCCTCCATCCTATTGTCCAGTGTTTTCAAATTCCTAACAGTGATGCTGTTTTTATACTGGGTATCATATTTGACCCCAAGCTTACCTTCAAAGTTCAAATTGATCCTCCTTCTTCACTCTTTACCAGATTTGCACAATCAACCCAGTTCTGTCACTCCATCACCTTAGTATACTTATCCTGGCTTTAGTCATTTTCCATCTATGTTATTAAAATTCTTGGCACAATACCCTCTCTTTAACAGTCTTAAAACACCTTCAGTTAGTCCAGTAACCCACAGTCAAGATGCTATAGAATGCTTGCCATCAAGATCATATTATCCCTTTGCTACAAGCTACCAGTCATTGCCAGACTTAAACTCAGGATTCTGTGTGTCATCTCTAAGGGTCTCTCCCCAAGTATCCCTAACTATATAACAGATTTCCTCATTCCACAAACACCTTCTCACCTACTCCACCCTTCCCAGGCTGCATATCAAGCCATCGTGTTTATGGCTTGATATGTCCAGAGATACTGCCTTTTTCTACCTCTGGCCTCAGCTCCAGAACTTGCTCCTGCTGCATATTTCCTCAAAAGCCATCTTCCCCCCAATTTAAGAAAATGGCTCAACTTGTCACACGTAGAAAAGTGGCTAATAACGGTCACATATACATCCAAAATAGTTCAAACTGTTTGAAGATAAGCATCACTTTTGAGTGGAGGAGTGGCCTAATGGTTAGTGTAGCAGGCTTTGATCCTGCCAACTTGGTTTTGATTCCCACTGCAACTCCTTGTGACCTTGGGCAAGTCACTTAACCCTCTATTGCCCCAGGTACAAAAACTTAGGTTGTGAGTCATCTAGGGACAGACAAATTACCTGCATGTAATGTTGCACCATGTGTAATAGCATTCTAGAAATGATTACTATTAGTAGTACTTTTTGTGCAATACTGGCAGTGCTTTAGTATTGCTGTTTTTTTTTAAGGAAACATTGTGAATGTCAAAGGATTTTGAACAATTTTAGTGCTAAGTAAATGCACAGTTGAAAGTTTTGCACTCAAGAAAGTAGGAATAACAAGTGTGATAAAATAAAATTTAAAAAAAGACTTTGGTTAAGGGAGGAGGTTTAACAACCACTAAAAGCTTATTATTTGGATCAGTCATTGACAATGCAGGTTGAAATTCTTTGCGACATATGAGGTCTTTTTCCTCCTGTTTGAAACGAGTGAACGGAATAGAATTTAATACTGGTATTTAAAGTTGTTAATGAAAAACTTTTTGAATATATTTTTTAAAATACAAAACACAAAGCAAGCCAAACTTGTTTATCTATCATTTATATGTATCTCATGAACCCATAACCTACATTTAATAAGATCCGATTCTCAGAAGAGAGATTAGAACCTTAGGTAGTCAAGTATGGCAGTTTATTAAATTATATTTACATACTAAATATTTCTTTTAACACACACCACAGGAAACAGAAAGGTATCTTGGGTTCTGTATAATGAATGTGCTTTGGGAATTAAATATATTCCATACAATTTATTAAGCCTCTGAGCTAGTTTTTGTACAATCACTTGAAATAATGAGGGTGTCTGGATGCAGAATCAAAGCTATAACATCAAATCAACTAAACAAAAAAGAAGACAGTTTGAGAGAATGTATAGTGGTTGCTATATACAGCAATATAGAACAGTTTATTTTATAGTGCATTTATAATACAACAGTCTCCTTGAACACATCACTGTCACAATGACAGGGACAAAGAGATAATGTAATAGAATGTCAGGAAAGGAAAAAATTATTAATGAATTCTCAGAGGATTTTGTCCTACAAAAATCTAAATTGAGAACATGATGGGATGTGTCTCTGTGGCTGATGGAGACAGAGGGCTATGATGGGCCTCTGCATCCCATGATCATCCTGGGAGGAGGGGAGAGAGTGTAGAAATCAGTCAGAAAAGAGTCAAGGACTTGTACTATTTTGGATTTGCAGCCTTTGAAAGCTTCTGGTTTGGCAAAACGGGCATGTGGTGGCATCAACTGTCACTGTGACCTGTCAGTGTTCATTGTCATTCATTGGCAATTTTGGTGTCATGGACCTGTGAGAAGCTAATAAGATTGGTGTAAGTACCTGGACCTAGACTGGAGACATCTACTATAATAAAACGCACCCTCAACGTTCTGAAGACAACGTTCTGAAGCCATCTGACGTCACTCCCAGGCTGAAGGGTTCGTGGATTCATGGTGGTGAAGCCATCCCACTCACAATGTCTCTCTGCCCTGCCCTCGCGTCAAACGTTATGACGTCGAGGGCGGATCTATAACAGTGAAGGGATCGCTTAAAACACCCGACCACGCCCCCACCCACACAGATGTCACTCTCTTCCTCCAACGCTGCCACTTCAACGCCCCTCCCTTCCCTCCCACCGACTTCAACACTCACCCCTCCCTCCAATTTCAACACCCCCCTCCCTTGGCGTTACTGCCCCCCCGGACCCCCCCTGGCACGAACCTGAGGACAACACGCTTTCCTGCGGAAAACATCCCCCAAAGCCTCCGGCCGCTACCCGCCCCAGGTCGCTCGCTCACTCACCCACCGATGCCACCGCTACGCCCACAACTTCGCCGCTCCACCTGCCCCCCCTTCCTAGCAATGGACCACGCCCCCTCCAATGAACGAACACTGCCTCTCATATCGCTTCTCTTCGGGTCTTCTTCCCTCCCTGTCTCCCGCCCTTCCGGAAATTACGTCACAAGAGGGCGGGACACAAGGAGGAAAGATGACCCGAAAGGAAGTGAACTGCTGGGCTGGCGAGGCGTACTGCGTGCAGCACTAGACCGGAGCTTCTGTGGGCCAAGAAAGAGGTTGGTGGGCCAGGGATGGAAATGGTGACCGCCGATCTCAGGGGCAGGGGCGACTGGAGAGCTCAGGGGGAGGGGCATGGATGGCCTGGCCTGCTGCGTGCAGCACTTTATAACGGGGGTAAGACGCGGCGGGGGCGGTGACTGGCAATCTCGGGGGCAAGGGCAACCGCAGAACTCAGGGGGAGGGCCATGGATGGGAACAGAAAGGGAATGATGGTGGACATGGGGTTCATGGGGACAGATGCTGCAGGGCAATGTAGGAGAAAAGGCAGAGAAGTCAGGGAGCACTCTGGAACTGGGAGGGAGAGAGGACCCTCCAACTGTGATGGACGAAGGAATCCAGAAACAGGGACAGAGGGAGGGAGGGAGGATCATCAAACACAGAGGGAAGGAGCTGGAACCTGGAGGGAGTGGGGGACCAGGAACTGGGAAGTAGGGAGGGACCAAACCTGGAACTGGGAGGTAGGGATGACCATGGAAGAGGGGGGGGGAGTGGGGAGTGACAACAACCCTGGAACTGGATGGACCACACTGGAACTGGGAGGGAGTGAGGAGAGGGGAGGGGGGACCCTCCCCCCCACAGACTCTCATTATCACACACACATTCTCTCTCACACACACACACACACCCAGTCTCACTCTCTCTCTGTCACACACACACACTCGCATATTCACTCTCTCTCTCTCTCTCTCATACACTCACTCTCACACACACTCTTTCAGACATACACACTCTGAGGAAACATCTTCCTAGTGCCCGTTTCATTCGTTTCAGAAACGGGCCTTTTTCACTAGTATACACATAAAATAGTATTTTGTAAGTGCCCCACCCAAACTAAACCTATGTGAACACCTACCTGCAAAGTACACACTATCAAAGATATGCATGTGCTTCCAGAAGAGTAAATGGCAATACGCTGGTTATGTAAGTGCACTTCTGTTCACATACACATAACTTATTAAAATTCCGGCATTTGCCTGCCTATTTGCCACTTAACACTAGGCAGCTTCTTATTGACTTACCTCCTATGGGAAGTAATTTCATATCAGGGATCCTAAGTGAAATGGTCAAAAAAGTGTTTAGGTTATGCCTACTTTATGAAGGTGCGTATCAGGCTTATTTTCGAAAGAGAAGGGCGCCCATCTTTCGACACAAATCGGGAGATGGGCGTCCTTCTCCCAGGGTTGCCCAAGTTAACATAATCGAAAGCCGATTTTGGGTGTTCTCAACTGCTTTCCGTCGCGGGGATGACCAAAGTTCACGGGGGCATGTCGGAAGCGTAGCGAAGACAGGACTGGTGGGTGCTTAACACATGGGCGTCCTCGACCAATAATGGAAAAAAGAAGGGCATCCCTGACAAGCACTTGGCTGACTTTACTTGGTCCATTTTTTTTCTTACGACCAAGCCTCAAAAAGGTACCCTAACTGATCAGATGACCACCAGAAGGATTCGGGGATGACCTCCCCTTACCCCCCCCCAGTGGTCACCAATCCCCTCCCACCCTAAAAAAAAAAAAAACTTTTTAAATATTTTTTGCCAGCCTCTATGCCAGCCTCAAATGTCATACCCAGTTCCATGGCAGCAGTATGCAGTTCCCTGGAGCAGTTTTAGTGGGTGCAATGCACTTCAGGCATGCGGACCCAGGCCCACCCCCCCCCCCCCACCACCACCACCTGTTACACTTGTGGTAGTAAATGTGAGCCCTTCAAAGCCCACCAGAAACCCACTGTACCCACATGTAGGTGCCCCTCTTCACCCCTTAGGGCTATGGTAGTGGTGTGCAGTTATGGGCAGTGGGATTGGGGGGGGGTTGGGGGGGCTCAGCACACAAGGTAAGGAAGCTATGCACCTTGGAGCTTTTTCTGAAGTTCACTGCAGTGCCCCCTAGGGTGCCCAGTTGGTGTCTTGGCATGTCAAGGGGACCAGTGCACTATGAATGCTGGTTCCTCCCACGACCAAATGGCTTGGATTTGGTCGTTTCTGAGATGTGCGTTCTCGGTTTCCATTATCGCCGAAAATCGGGGACAACCATCTCTAAGGTCGACCTAAATTTCACGATTTGGGTGTCCCCGACCGTATTATCGAAACAAAAGATGGGCGCCCATCTTGTTTCGATAATACGGGTTTCCCCGCCCCTTCACCAGGACATCCTGTGAGGACGTCCTCAGGAAAACTTGGGCGCCCCTTTCGATTATGCCCCTCCACCTTATAAAATAGGATCTCAGACCTGTCTCCAGTAGCACCAGTGGCGTACCAAGGGGGGGCGGTGGGGGCGGTCCGCCCTGGGTGCACGCCGCTGGGGGGGTGCCGCGCGCCTGTCGGCTCTTCGTTTTCATGCTCCCTTTGCCCCAGAAAACGAAGAGCCGCCATGCGCGCAGCACCCCCCCCCCCAGGGGCGTGCACCCGGGGGGGTTGTCGCGCTGTTCTGGGGGGGGGGCGATGCACCTGGGGGGCGGAGCGCATCGGCGATCTGCCCCGGGTGTCAGCCCCCATAGGAACGCTCCGTAGAAGAGGCAGTGTCCACTTGACCTCACGAGTGCGTCACATCATTGTAGCGGGATTTTTAGTTATTGCACTTGGTTCACATCTTTTTCTTCTTTACTGATTCTTCTAGATTTTCCTTTCTTGGACTCTTCCCATATGTGGACGTTAAGTACAGAATTTTATTTAACTATAAGATTCTTTATTTCCTGGAAGATACAATATTCTACAAAGGTTTTTCTTTGTTAGACTTTATTGGAAATTAATTTTTTTAAAAAGCACCAAGGGCCGTTCAAGCATAGGATAGTTGAGTCCCTTATTAGTAGACTCTTGACTATCCCATGTTTGGACAGCCCTTGGTGCTTCTTTGTGTTCTCGTTGTGTATACTTTGACACTCTCTTTCAGTGTAGTTATTTTATAAAATAAGCATGTACATCACAACTCTACCCTAGTGCCATCCAAATTACAACCCTAGGAACATTTACATTGTGGGAAAAGCAGTTGGTCAGGAGGAAGGAACACAGGGTAAGGATACTTTGGACAATCCCCTCAGACAGGCATTTACCCTATACCTGCTGCTCAAATGAGAAGTGGTGCTTTTTCACATCCTGTGGTGAAGGATCCACACTGTTGTACAACTAATAAAGAGGTCCTTTTACTAAGCTGTGGTTAAAAAGTGTCCTGCAGTAGTGTGTTTTTGGTGTGCGCTGGGACATTTTTTACCACAGCTGGGAAAAAGGGCATTTTTCAATGGGGCAGTAAATGGCCATATGCTAAAATTACATGTATTGGCAGCTATTTACTGCCTGAGCCCTTACCACCAGCCACTGACCTAGCAGTAAGGGCTCATGTGCTGATCGCGCAGGAATCATGCAACGCACACCAATGTGGGCACGCTACCGATTACCACTGGAAATGCCCCCTGCAGTACAAAATAGAAAATTATTTTCTACCATAGGAACCATCACATACCAACTTTGGAATTACCACCGGGCGCCCGCACTACCCCGATAGCAATGCCAATTTGGCGCACGCTACCTGTGCATTTGCCCTACCACTGCTTTGTAAGAAAGTATTTGCTTGCCTTTTTATTTAATTTCTGTCACAGTCTTGTACACTGTACAAGTTAAAGTAGGAGATCTTTTCTTTGGATATTGCACACATCTGTATTTAGTTTTTAAGTTACTTAGCTTTTTGTTGGTTTTTAACATGAAATATAGAATGTGTATTCACTTCTGGTTGCAGAATAATCAGTATCTTAGAATTTCATAAGTACATAAGTGTTGCCATACTGGAACAGGCCAAACGTCCATCAAGTCCAGCATCCTGTTTCCAACAGAGGCCAATCTAGGTCACAAATACTACTACTACTACTTATAATTTCTATAACGCTACTAGACGTACGCAGCGCTGTACACTTGAATATGAAGAGACAGTCCCTGCTCGACAGAGCTTACAATCTGATTAGGACAAACAAGAGACTGTATACTGTATACTGTATACTGAGACTGTACACTGTACGTATAAAAATAAACAGTACTGTACATATGTTTATCAGAAGTCAAGCTTCTTTGGGTCACAACGGACCTGGCAAGATCCCAAAAAAGTACAAAACATTTTATACTGCTTATCCCAGAAATAGTGGATTTTTCCCAAGTCCAATTTAATAATGGTCTATGAACTTTTCCTTTAGGAAGCCGTCCAAACCTTTTTTAAACTCTGCTAAGCTAACCACCTTTACCACATTCTCTGGCAACAAATTCCAGAGTTTAATTACACGTTGAGGGAAGAAATATTTTCTCCGATTCATTTTAAATTTACTATTTTGTAGCTTCATCGCTTGCCCCCTAGTCCTAGCAATTTTGGAAAGCTTCACATCTACCCGTTCAACTCCACTCATTATTTTATAGACCCCTATCATATCTCCCCTCAGCCGCCTTTCCATCCTTTGGTTGCAGTTTGACAAACAAATTTCAGGTAATGAAAGTTTTTTCTGAATAAACAATCATATGAAGTCAACCACTTTTTGGATCAAAGTCTTTTTCAGATAAGGAATCACTGCCTTAAAAGATTTCCAGATGAATGGATTATCAGGAAAAGGTGCTCTAATGTATTTACTTGTTGTCCAGCTGTCAAGCTAATACCCCAGATTTTTTAAAAAATTGAAATGCATATATTTAAAGGCAGAGAAAACAGATGTTCATGTGTGCCAGGCGCATGTGCACAGGAGCTGAGTTTACCGTGAAACTCTTCTGCACATGTGCCAAGTATGTTCCCCCCTTGGTTTTTTTTTTTACAGCATGCATATAATTTGAACATTATTTCCTCTGAGTATGTGCAAGCTGTCCCGTCCCGTGCCCATACCTGCACTCCCGCTGGGGGCAGCGGGAGCCAGCGGCCTCCACGGCAATCGAGGACGGCAGGAGAGGGTCCCCGGACGAGCCGGCGCTGCTGCGGGTCCGGCCGAGACCGGCGACCCGCTAGGACGAACGCCGGCCTCGGGGAAAGGGAAAGAGATTCGCGTTTAATTGCTAGACAGTATCGGTGGCCTCAAATGAGACGAGATATTCGCCAATTCGTCACAACCTGCCCTGTCTGCGCCCAGACCAAACCAGTAACTGGACACCCAGTGGGGGACTTGCCACCGCTGTCTGTGCCGACAGCCCCCTGGAGGGAGTTGTCAATGGATTGGAGCAGTGACGTACCGGTTGCGGTTACCGAGTACCCTATGGGTGCATAATGCCTTCCATATCTCCTTGTTGAAGAGTTTCCGGGGTTCCCGATGGCATCCACAACGTCAGGAGACCGAGGTTCTGGAAGCGGATCCTGATCCGGAGTATGAAGTAGAAGACGTTCTAGACTCGAAGAGACGGCGGGGAAGATTATACTATTTGTTATCCTGGAAGCATTTTGGCCCCGAAGACAACTCCTGGGAACCCACGGCAAACGTACATGCTCCTGATCTGGTCAAAGCTTTCCACGCCCGGTTTCCCTGCAAACCCAGCCCCGGAGAAGAGGGGGCATCCGGGGAGGATACTGTCCCATCCCGTGCCCATACCTGTGCTCCCGCTGGGGGCAGCGGGAGCCAGCGGCCTCCACGGCAATCGAGGACGGCAGGAGAGGGTCCCCGGACGAGCCGGCGCTGCCGCGGGTCCGGCCGAGACCGGCGACCCGCTAGGACGAACGCCGGCCTCGGGGAAAGGGAAAGAGATTCGCGCCAGCCAAGATGGCGGCGCCAGAGTCGACGTCGCTGGGGCGTCGATCGGAAGGGTGCCAGAGCTCCTCCCACCGCGCCTGGGATTGGCGGACTCGGGTGATGACTCCGCCCGGAGTTTGGGCGGAGCCAATCCCGGAGCTCTGCCGATTCCTCGGGGCCGGATTGGTGGGTTCTCCTCCCGGGGGCCGGAAGGGCGCGAGATTTAAACCCAGGAACCTAAGACCTCTTTGCTTCCGGTCCTGTTCCTGAAGCAGGTCCAGTGGAGTCGTGTCACGGATTACTAGCCGCCCTTGCTAGCCACTATCCAGAGACTGTGCTGAGGTTTCCACGGATTGCTAGCCGCCCTTGCTAGCCACTATCCAGAGACTGTGCTGAGGTTCCCATGGATTGCTAGCCGCCCTTGCTAGCCACTATCCAGAGACTGTGCTGAGGTTCCCATGGATTGCTAGCCGTCCTTGCTAGCCACTATCCAGAGACTGTGCTGAGGTTCCCACGGAATGCTAGCCGCCCTTGCTAGCCACTATCCAGAGACTGTGCTGAGGTTCCCATGGATTGCTAGCCGTCCTTGCTAGCCACTATCCAGAGACTGTGCTGAGGTTCCCACGGACTGCTAGCCACCCTTGCTAGCCACTATCCAGAGACTGTGCTGAGGTTCCCATGGATTGCTAGCCGTCCTTGCTAGCCACTATCCAGAGACTGTGCTGAGGTTCCCACGGACTGCTAGCCGCCCTTGCTAGCCACTATCCAGAGACTGTGCTGAGGTTCCCATGGATTGCTAGCGGACCTTGCTAGCCACTATCCAGAGACTGTGCTGAGGTTCCCACGGACTGCTAGCCACCCTTGCTAGCCACTATCCAGAGACTGTGCTGAGGTTCCCATGGATTGCTAGCCGTTCTTGCTAGCCACTATCCAGAGACTGTGCTGAGGTTCCCACGGACTGCTAGCCGTCCTTGCTAGCCACTATCCAGAGACTGTGCTGAGGTTCCCACGGATTGCTAGCCGCCCTTGCTAGCCACTATCCAGGAACTATAGTGATTCTACCCACGGATTGCTAGCCGCCCTTGCTAGCCGTTACCCATAGACTCTGTTTGCTGACCGCCAGCCAGGCCAACCGTCAACCCCGTGGTTCCAGCAGTCCTGCTGGCCGCCTGCAGCTGGGGGCTGAACCCTTGGTGAACGGCGGCCGCCGCGGGTGAAGATTCGGGGTTGCACGGCTGTCCTCTAAGGTCTTTCGGGGCCTTAGGGGACCTAAGGGCTCACCAACATAAGAGACAAGACAGGGACCGGAAGCCATGAGCTCGCCTACGCAGCCTGATCTACGGGACCTGGCGAAGGTACTTCAGCAGCAGCAGGAGCAGCTGAACGCCCTGTCAGGGGCACTTCAGAACATGTGCTCTCAGCTTTCGACGCTTCAGGTACAGAACCAGGCCGCTGCGGTCCAGGGGGCCGCAGCGACTCCCCGTCCGGGAGGGTTCCGCACGGGACCTCGGTTCCCTGAGCCTGCACGAAATGATGGAGCCCCCGGAGGCTGCCGGGGTTTCCTCAATCAGTGCAACCTGGCCTTCCGGATGCAACCGGAGGCATTTTCATCAGACCAAAGTAAGGTGGGATATATACTTGGCTTGTGTGAGGGGAAGGCCCTGGCATGGGTGTCCCCGCTACACGAACAGCAGGACCCCATCTTGGACGATTATGCCGAATTCCAGCGCCGCTTCCGCATGGTGTTCGATCTCCCTGGCAGGCCATCTTCTGTGGCATCGGAGATGCTGCGGATTCAGCAGGGCGAGGGGACGGTGGCGGATTATGCCATTCGTTTTCGGACCCTAGCCACTGAGCTGCGTTGGAACCAGGAGTCCCTGGCGGCAATCTTTCTGGAAGGGTTGCAAGAGCGGATTAAGGATGAATTGGCGGGACGGGAGGTTCCGGGACAATTGGACGCCCTGATTTCGCTCTGCATTCGGGTGGATACCCGGTTCCAGGAGCGAGCTAGAGCCCGGGCAGAACGGCAGAAGTGGGCGAGGGGAGCGGCCCGGACAGGCAAGGGCCCGTCCCCCCGCTGCGGTACCCGGGATCCTAAGGAAGATGGGGAGGAGCAGATGATGATCGGCCGTCAACGATTGGCCCCTGCAGACAGAAAGAAGCGCTTGTGGGACAGACTTTGCCTATATTGTGGTGAGGCCAGGCATTTTGTCCGTTCTTGCCCCGTACGGGCGGGAAACGCTTCCCCCAAGACGCCTTGAGGGGAGGGGTCTTGGGGCACTCCGCTCCCCTGCCGGGTTCCCTGGTAACACTGCCAGTAACTCTACGTTGGCATGAGACCATGATCCGGACCCGGGCCCTGGTGGACTCCGGATCAGGGGGCAACTTTATTTGCCAAGAGCTTTTGCAACAGATGGGTTGGCCTATGCTTCCCCGTCGACCGGCGCTGCAGATAACAACCATTCAGGGAACTACTTTACCGCAGCCGGTCGCGGAGATCACCCCTTTTTTGGAACTTCAGGTGGGGGAGGATCATCGGAAGGAGGTGCAATTTCTGGTACTATCACGGACCATCCATCCGGTGGTCCTGGGTGTGCCATGGTTACGGCACCTTAGTCCCGTTATTGATTGGACCGCGGGGAAGAGCCGGTCTTGGGGTAAGGCCTGTCTGGAGACCTGTGTGAAGGGCCAGAGCATCAGCTGTCCCGCCTTAGCTATTGCGCCCGAGATGGCACCGGCGGGGCTGGCCACCCTACCGATGGACTATCGAGACTTTGCAGATGTATTCAGCCCGGTGGAGGCGGAGGTCCTACCGCCTCATCGGTCCTTCGATTGTGCCATTAGGTTGATGGCGGATACTATGCCACCCCGGGGCCAGTTGTATACGTTGTCCCGAGAAGAATCCAAGGTGATGCAAGGGTATATCCGGGAGAATCTTCAGAAAGGATTCATCCGCCCCTCTACGTCCCCTGCCGGGGCCGGCTTCTTTTTTGTGACCAAAAAGGATGGCTCCCTGAGGCCCTGTATTGATTATCGAGGGTTAAATGCCATCACGGTGAAGGATTGATTCCCCCTACCGCTCATTCCAGAACTCTTTGACAGGCTACAGGGAGCCCAGATCTTTACCAAACTGTACTTGCGGGGGGCTTACAACTTGGTCCGGATCCGGCAGGGGGACGAATGGAAAACTGCATTTAATACTCACGAGGGACATTTTGAGTATCAAGTAATGCCGTTTGGCTTATGCAACGCCCCTGCCGTGTTCCAGCGATTCATCAATTTCGTACTCGAGGATCTGTTGAACTCCACAGTGATTGTGTACCTGGATGACATCTTGATTTTCTCCACGGATCCCGCCGAGCATGCAAGCCATGTTCGTGCTGTGCTGCAGCGTCTACGGCAATATCGTTTGTTTGCCAAACTCAGTAAGTGCGCCTTTCATCAGCGGTCTTTGCCTTTTTTGGGACACATTCTGTTACCCGGAGGGTTGCGGATGGATCCTGACAAACTCCACGCCATTCGGGAATGGCCTCAGCCGCTGGGATTGAAAGCGCTCCAACGATTCTTGGGATTCGCGAATTACTACCAGCAGTTTATCCCTCGGTACTCGCAATTGACAGCGCCGTTGACGGCGCTCACGAAGAAACACGTGAATGTCCGGGACTGGCCACCAGAGGCGCAAGCTGCATTCTGACGGGTAAAGGAGGCCTTCGACTCGGCCTCCATCTTGATGGCCCCGGATCCTGAGAGACCATTTATTGTGGAGGTGGACGCGTCCGCTTTGGGGGCAGGGGCGGTTCTCTCTCAAGTTAACCCCAAAGGGCGGCGCCAACCGTGCTCTCTTCTCTCGGAAATTCTCCCCAGCGGAATGCAACTATACGGTGGGGGATAGAGAACTCTTGGCATTGAAATTGGCCTTGCAAGAGTGGAGGCATCTGCTGGAGGGAGCCGAGCACCGGTTTACGGTGATCACTGGCCACAAAAATCTTTTGTATCTTCAAGAGGCCCAACGGCTGAATCCTCGACAGGCCCGTTGGTCATTATTTTTTGCCAGGTTTCACTTTCAACTGGTATTTCGGGCGGCAGCTCAGAATACCCCTGCGGATTCCCTCTCCAGAGCATTTGAGGTCCCGGAGGAGACGGAGGAATGTCACCCCATGTTGGACCCGGCCTGTCTCAGTGCGGCCGCGGGGGGGGGGGTAGCTCCGCTGAAAGAAGTGGTTCCACCCGCCGATCAGAGGAGAGTAATGCAATGGGGACATTCGTCCATATGGGCCGGTCATTTCGGATACCACAAGACCCTCCGTTTAATTGCTAGACAGTATCGGTGGCCTCAAATGAGACGAGATATTCGCCAATTCGTCACAACCTGCCCTGTCTGCGCCCAGACCAAACCAGTAACTGGACACCCAGTGGGGGACTTGCAACCGCTGTCTGTGCCGACAGCCCCCTGGAGGGAGTTGTCAATGGATTGGAGCAGTGACGTACCGGTTGCGGTTACCGAGTACCCTACGGGTGCATAATGCCTTCCATATCTCCTTGTTGAAGAGTTTCCGGGGTTCCCGATGGCATCCACAACGTCAGGAGACCGAGGTTCTGGAAGCGGATCCTGATCCGGAGTATGAAGTAGAAGACGTTCTAGACTCGAAGAGACGGCGGGGAAGATTATACTATTTGTTATCCTGGAAGCATTTTGGCCCCGAAGACAACTCCTGGGAACCCACGGCAAACGTACATGCTCCTGATCTGGTCAAAGCTTTCCACGCCCGGTTTCCCTGCAAACCGAGCCCCGGAGAAGAGGGGGCATCCGGGGAGGATACTGTCCCATCCCGTGCCCATACCTGTGCTCCCGCTGGGGGCAGCGGGAGCCAGCGGCCTCCACGGCAATCGAGGACGGCAGGAGAGGGTCCCCGGACGAGCCGGCGCTGCCGCGGGTCCGGCCGAGACCGGCGACCCGCTAGGACGAACGCCGGCCTCGGGGAAAGGGAAAGAGATTCGCGCCAGCCAAGATGGCGGCGCCAGAGTCGACGTCACTGGGGCGTCGATCGGAAGGGTGCCGGAGCTCCTCCCACCGCGCCTGGGATTGGCGGACTCAGGTGATGACTCCGCCCGGAGTTCGGGCGGAGCCAATCCCGGAGCTCTGCCGATTCCTCGGGGCCGGATTGGTGGGTTCTCCTCCCGGGGGGCGGAAGGGCGCGAGATTTAAACCCAGGAACCTAAGACCTCTTTGCTTCCGGTCCTGTTCCTGAAGCAGGTCCAGTGGAGTCGTGTCACGGATTACTAGCCGCCCTTGCTAGCCACTATCCAGAGACTGTGCTGAGGTTTCCACGGATTGCTAGCCGCCCTTGCTAGCCACTATCCAGAGACTGTGCTGAGGTTCCCATGGATTGCTAGCCGCCCTTGCTAGCCACTATCCAGAGACTGTGCTGAGGTTCCCATGGATTGCTAGCCGCCCTTGCTAGCCACTATCCAGAGACTGTGCTGAGGTTCCCACGGACTGCTAGCCGCCCTTGCTAGCCACTATCCAGAGACTGTGCTGAGGTTCCCAGGGATTGCTAGCCGTCCTTGCTAGCCACTATCCAGAGACTGTGCTGAGGTTCCCACGGACTGCTAGCCGCCCTTGCTAGCCACTATCCAGAGACTGTGCTGAGGTTCCCATGGACTGCTAGCCGTCCTTGCTAGCCACTATCCAGAGACTGTGCTGAGGTTCCCACGGATTGCTAGCCGCTATCCAGGAACTATATTGATTCTACCCACGGATTGCTAGCCGCCCTTGCTAGCCACTATCCAGAGACTGTGCTGAGGTTCCCATGGATTGCTAGCCGTCCTTGCTAGCCACTATCCAGAGACTGTGCTGAGGTTCCCACGGACTGCTAGCCACCCTTGCTAGCCACTATCCAGAGACTGTGCTGAGGTTCCCATGGATTGCTAGCCGTCCTTGCTAGCCACTATCCAGAGACTGTGCTGAGGTTCCCACGGACTGCTAGCCGCCCTTGCTAGCCACTATCCAGAGACTGTGCTGAGGTTCCCATGGATTGCTAGCCGTCCTTGCTAGCCACTATCCAGAGACTGTGCTGAGGTTCCCATGGATTGCTAGCCGTCCTTGCTAGCCACTATCCAGAGACTGTGCTGAGGTTCCCACGGACTGCTAGCCGTCCTTGCTAGCCACTATCCAGAGACTGTGCTGAGGTTCCCACGGATTGCTAGCCGCCCTTGCTAGCCGTTACCCATAGACTCTGTTTGCTGACCGCCAGCCAGGCCAACCGTCAACCCCGTGGTTCCAGCAGTCCTGCTGGCCGCCTGCAGCTGGGGGCTCAACCCTTGGTGAACGGCGGCCGCCGCGGGTGAAGATTCGGGGTTGCACGGCTGTCCTCTAAGGTCTTTCGGGGCCTTAGGGGACCTAAGGGCTCACCAACATAAGAGACAAGACACAAGCTAGGTTTCTGCACTGTTGGCTTACCACAGCAGTTGTAAGCATTGGCTAGTTGGTGCAGCTTGGAGAGCCATTTTGGCCATAAAAGCCAAGATTAACACAAAAGACGCCTAGTTTTTAAGAGTCTGTAAAATTTAACAAGAAAAGAAGCTTTAACTGTTAAGGCTGTCTTATGTTCATCCCTTCATAAAATAGGCCTAAGTCACAGAACAAGATAAAACAGTCCAGTAGCATACAGCGAGAAAAATAAAAGGAAAACTGGAGCATGGTTTTTATAATATAAAATTACATGATGTACCTTATTTTAGTGTTTCCAAAAATAAATAAATATCAGAAAGTGAATCTTATAAGGTGTAAAAACCCTGATCACTTTAGTTTGATACAAACCTCCAGACAGGAATAGAGAAGTGCATTTACTAGCATGCATTTGGTTCATTAAGATGCCATATAAAATATAGTGCATGCCAATGCACATTAACCTAAGAATTAATAGGCTTAAAGTCGATTTATGCGTATTTAACAAAAATTAACTCATTGTTTAAATGTCAGAAAGATAAGTATGAAAATCAGAGAAAAAAGGCAAAAATATGAAAAAAAAAAAAAAGCCAAACCTTTTCCCTGTTCACATTCCGAATTAACATTTCTAAGAGAGAATAAAGCCTTACAGAAAGATTATGCAGATTAGCATCTTTAGGGCAGGGATATCCAAAACATTTTATGAAAAGAGCCACATAACTTTCAAAATAATTGACAGGGTTAGAGAGGTCTTGCACACACATCTCCCTTCTCTTCTGTCTCTCACATTACTCAGTATTTCCTTTCTTCTAGCTTTCCTCCAGTATATCACCTTCTACCCCTCTCTCACTGTCCACTTTCCCTTCTTCCTCAGTCTTCCCCATTTCAGCATTTCTCTTATTTCTACCTTCCTATTTCTCTTCAGAATCACTCTTCTTCTCAGCATTTCTCCTTTTCCCTGTGATACCCGGAGCGAGGGTTGAGGGTGGGCCTGTGAAACAACACAGCTGGACAAAGAGATTTAAATGAAAACAAGTGTTTATGTAATTCAGTCCTGAAGCCTGTTATGTTACAAGGACAGGAATACAAGCGAAGTGCCTCTGTAGTTCAAGAAGCACAGTCTTAGGCAGACCTAGCACACAGTCTGTGGCTTGTGGGGCTGCCATAGCCCAAACACAGCCTGTAAGTCCTTTTTGGTTCTTCTCCAAGTTCTAAGGTCTGGCTCCAGCCAGACCACAGAGCAAGGCTTGCAAGTCTCAAACAGGAAGCAAGAGTGACTTACCTCAGCCAGGTCACAATCGTTAAACGTGAGTTGTAGTGGTATATGCGGGGGCTTCAAGTCTTCCTTCCCTGGGCCTCCTTAACCTCAGTCTGAACCTGCCTTTTATACTTCCTGGTTCTGACTCCACCTTTCCTGGCTCACATCCTCCTGGGGCGGGACTAGTGTTCTGAAGGTGGCTCAGGCTATCTGAGAAACTATTCTTAAGGGTGAGGGACAGTGTTCTATAAAACCTCTCACATTCCCCTAGCATTTTTTTCACTCTTCACCTCCATTCATATTCACTCATCTCAGTGTTCTCCTCCCTTCTTTCCTCCATAGGAGCAGTAGCAGCTCCAGTATCAGCTTCAACCTTCTTTCCCAGAAATGGCTGCAGCAGCAGCAATTCTAGTCTTCATTCTCCAGCACCACTCCAGAGTTGACTCAAATTTGGAAATTAATCTCATTTGCTTCCCTATTGATAATTTCTTCCTTCTTTCTGAGGTGATAGCATTCAGCTGTAGCATGCATTTGCATTAGGAATGTGTGGCTGTATAAAACAAATTCAAAGATATCCCCTATCCTGTTTTGCTTTTGAAATGAAAGGAAAATTAATGGAATATTTATAAATTCATTTCTGCCACTGTGCCAAGTCTACTGAGCTCCATCTCCCCTCCACACCCCCACCCAACCCCTTTTTTTATTTAAACTGGGATTAAATTTTTTAATCCTGACCAAATTTTTTAACTTCCCTCCATTGTTCAGTATTGCTTTCTCTCCCCTGCCTATCCTATTTCACCTTGGCATAAGGCAGCAGAGGAAAGATATCAAGGTCATTTGCAAATAGCATGTGGGAATCACTGCTGGAGACCCTATGAAGAGCCAGATAAATGTTAAGATAAATGCAGGGTGGAGGGGGAAGAGATGTCAAACCTGCATGCTGGGTGGAGAGAAATGGGTGTCTGTGTGTCAGGGGTAACAGATTTAGCAGCAGAAGGGGAGACACTTGAGTGTATGTACAGGGCAAGGATGCAGCAGGAGAGGAGAAAGGTAGGTACATGAGGGGAGGGGAGCAATGTGCTGTGGGAAGGAAGCATGTATATGCAACTTTTCTTTATATTCAGGTTTTAAAAACTTCCATACCGTCTGCACAGTGGAAATTTACTAGTACAAAGCCATCCAGCCCTGAGGTGTGATTCAAATTTTTAATACCACGATTAATTTTAATTAAAACTTTTCATCATTACCCATCCCTACTGTATACCACTTACTGCAGGATTCCTCTGGGCAAGAGCTGTTCTCTGTCATTCCTGCCCTGTCATCATTAGTTTTTCAAAGTGCCTCTAGTGGATCTCACATTAGTGCCACTTTCTTGTATAGCAATTTCTGACCTGATGATCTTATGTAGACACAATGTTTCCTCCTGTTGTCCACGGCCAACTATGGCCAAAGATTTCTTAATTTTGTCAGGGTCCATGGTATGCACAACTATTAAACAGCTTACAGATTAAGGGCCCTGTTTACTAAGCTTGCTAAGGGTATGCTAGCATTTTTAGCGCACCTTAGTAAACGGGGCCCTAAATGTTGCAAATCCCTCTACATCTGACAATAGCACAAGGCAGACAGGAAGGATAGGAATATATTATATAAGCTACACAAGGACTCCATCGCTGTTGTACCTAACCTGCAGCGTGCTGTGTAGGGCATCCTTGAAACTGTGTAGTTATGCAGAAGGCTCTCTGCCTTCACATATGTCACTGTTGCCAAGACCAAGAAGAAAACTTGGTCATCACATCCATCACTCACATTGTAAAAGTTACATGGTAGATAGCAGGTCTCAACTCTCACTTTTACTTTGTACATGAATACTGCATGTTATAAAGATATATGAATAACTAAGGCATACAGAAATGACTTGACACATCTGGAGCCAGAAAAGTGACTGCTGCTTTTTAGTCATTTTGCCCTTGTAAATGTACATACGTACATAAGTATTGCCATACTGGGAAAGACCAAAGGTCCATCAAGCCCAGCATCCTGTTTCCAACAGTAGCCAATCCAGGTCACAAATACCTGGCAAGATCCCAAAAAGTACAAAACATTTTATACTGCTTATCCCAGAAAGAGTGGATTTTCCCAAGTCCATTTAATAACGGTCTACGGACTTTTCCTTTAGGAAGCCGCCCAAACCTTTTTTAAACTCCGCTAAGCTAACTGCCCCTACCACATTCTCTGGCAACGAATTCCAGAAATTACACGTTGAGTGAAGAAAAATTTTCTTCAAGTCGTTTTAAATTTACTACATGCCCCCTAGTCCTAGTATTTTTGGAAAGCATAAACAAACGCTTCACATCTACCCGTTCAACTCCACTCATTATTTTATAGACCTCTATCATATCTTCCCTCAGCCACCTTTCTCCAAGCTGAAGAGCCCTAGCCACTTTAGCCTTTCCTCATAGGGAAGTCATCCCATCCCCTTTATCATTTTCATTGCCCTTCTCTGCACCTTTTCTAATTCCACTATATCTTTTTTGAGATGCAGCGACCATAACTGAACACAATATTCGAGGTGTGGTCGCATCATGGAGCAATACAAAGGCATTATAACATCCTCATTTTTGTTTTCCATTCCTTTCCTAATAAAACCTAACATTCTATTTGCTTTCTTAGCCGCAGCAGCACACTAAGCAGAAGGTTTCAACGTATCATCAATGACGACATCTAGATCCCTTACTTTGTCCGTGACTCCTAATGTGGAACCTTGCATGACCTAGCTATAATTCAGGTTCCAGTCTCCCAGTAACGTAAGGTCCTCTTGTAATTTTTCACAATCCTCCCGCGATTTAATGACTTTGAATAACTTTGTGTCATCAGCAAATTTAATTACCTCACTAGTTACTCCCATCTCTAGGTCATTTATAAATATGTTAAAAAGCAGCGGTCCCAGCACAGACCCCTGGGGAATGCCAATAACTACCCTTCTTCATTGAGAATACTGCCATTTAACCCTACTCTCTATTTTCTATCTTTTAACCAGTTTTTAATCCACAATAGAACACTACCTCCTATCCCATGACTCTCCAATTTCCTCTGGAGTCTTTCATGAGGTACTTTGTCAAACGCCTTCTGAAAATCCAGATACACAATATCAATCAGCTCCCCTTTATCCACATGTTTGTTCACCCCTTCAAAGAAATGTAGTAGTAGATTGGTGAGGCAAGATTTCCCTTCACTAAATCCATGTTGACATTCAGGCTCATTTTCAAAGCACTTAGCCTCCCAAAGTGCTTTGAAAATATGCCTCTTTGTCTCATTAATCCATGCTTTTGAATATGCTCTGTAATTTTGTTCTTAATAATAGTCTGTACCATTTTGCCCAGCACCGACGTCAGACTCACCGGTCTATAATTTCCTCTATCTCCTCTGGAATCTTTTTTAAAAATTGGTGTTACATTGACCACTCTCCAATGTTCCGGTACCACACTTGACTTTAAGGATAAATTACATATTACTAACAATAGCTCTGCAAGCTCATTTTTCAGTTCTATCAGTAGTGTACTCTGGGATGAATACCATCTGGTCCAGGAGATTTGCTACTCTTCAGTTTGTAGAACTGCCCCATTACATCCTCCAGGTTTACGGAGAATTTATTAAGTTTCTCTGACTCGTCAGCTTCGAATACGATTTCCAGCACCGGTATCCGACCCAAATCTTCCTCGGTGAAGACCAAAGCAAAGAATTAATTTAATCTCTCCACTACGGCTTTGTCTTCCCTGATTGCCCCTTTTACTCCAATGCAATCTTTTTTTCAAAGTCCCTCTTAGCCTTCCTTATCAGCGCTTTGCATTTGACTTGACATTCCTTATGCTGTTTCTTATTATTTTCAGTCGGTTCCGTCTTCCATTTTTTGAAGGATTTTCTTTTAGCTCTAATAGCTTCCTTCACCTCACTTTTTTTTTTTTTATTTGAAAGAAGTCTTTATTGTTCAATGAAACATAACATAACATAACTTACATTGCACAAACATCAATTAAGTGCTACTCTATTGTAAGTACAAAGAATCTAGTAACAGTTTCTTCACTGTGGTGAGTAACAGTTTCATCATTCAATTATTAACATCACGTAACTTCAAATTTTATCTTTTATTCCATTTTATTCCCTCTTCCCTTCCCCCCGATCTAACAATCCCCCCCCCCCCCCCCCCCCCCACTACCCACCCTCCCTCCAAAAGGACACAGCTGACCATTAACAGTCATGGTACATTCGGATAATCAACATGCTATACTGATAGATCTTCAGAGGGGACATTGTTCCAAACCAATTTCCATTTTCCCATCTGATTTTTGCGTTCAGCCATCAGTCTCTCCATTTCACTTACATACCTCAGTTTGCGAAGCCATTTTGTTATTGGGGGAACCCCCTCCCTTCACCAGTGTGAGGCTACGACCACCCTTGCCGTTCCCACTACATGTTTCGCCAGGATCTGTTTACATGCTGTTAAGCCTGCAATCCGAGCAGAGAACAGAAACACCTCAGGGGCCCATGGTATTGTACCTCCCAACCATTTCTGCATCCTAAAGTGGACCGCTCTCCAAAATGCACGAATTTTGATACAACCCCACCATATGTGCCCCATTGTGCCCCTATGGCCACATCTCCGCCAGCACATACCCGAGGAAGACGGAAATATCCTCTGTAAACGAGCAGGTGTAAGGTACCACCTGTATAATACTTTCACTGCGTTCTCCTGCAGGGGTACATGTGTCGACACTCTCACCACGCTTCTTTCTATTCTCTCCCATTCAGGCTCTTCCAAGCACTTGCCCAGTTCCTTTTCCCATCTATTCCTGTGCTCCTCACTACAAATTGTTTGCTTACTTATGATGAGGTATAGGTGACTGATCAGGCCTCGAGAGGTAGCAAACTTCTCGCACACTTCCTCCAGCTCCAGCGTTTGACGTTTCATCACTTCTCGTACCGCTTTAGTCTGGAGAAAATGTGCTAATTGACGATACGCAAATTCACCCCCCTCTACCCCTGGATATCTATCCTTCAAGGCCTGAAAAGACAGCAATGAGTCCCCGTCAAACATTTGACCCCAATTTCTCACCCCTGTCTCGTACCATTTAGTAAATATCCCCTTAGTGGTACCTGGTAAGAATAGAGGATTAAAGGCTATAGGAGTTTCTCGGGTCAATATGCACTGTCTCTTAGGGAATAAGCTGTCCCAGTAATAAAGTGTTGTAATTATAGAGGGGCAGGCTCGCTCCTCCAGAGTTCTGAAAGACTTTGGTAACCACATAATTGCACTCAGCGGCTTCTCGCCCAGAGAGTGTTGTTCTATATGCACCCATTGACGGTCAGGATAATCCTGATGCCATTCGAGTGCCGCTTTCCCTTGTGCTGCTCTATAGTACCAAGCAAGATTCGGCACCCCCAGCCCCCCCCTCTTCCGCTCCTTGTATAACAGAGACCTCGCCAACCTAGGGTGCTTTCCGGCCCAGACGAACCGCACCATTTTATCTTGTAAGGACGCTATAAATCGCCTGGGCATCATCACAGGCAGCACCTGGAAAAGATAGAGTAGGCGTGGTAGTATGTTCATTTTAAGAATAGCTATTCGCCCAAACCATGATATTCCCAATTCTCCCCAACGCTCTAGGTCCTCCGCAATAATTTTACCCAAACCCTTATAGTTGGCATTAAAGAGCTCCATATAATCCCCAGTCAGATTGACTCCCAAATACCTGATTTGTTTATGAGCCCATCGGAATGGAGTGGAGATCTTTAGAGTTGCCACCACATCCTCAGGAAGCGTCACATTCAGGGCCTCTGATTTGGCCATGTTAACTTTAAACCCTGATACTGCAGAGTATTCCGCTATTATGCTCTCAAGATGTGGAAAGGTGGTTAAAGGCCGTGTTATCAGCATCAGTACGTCGTCAGCGAATAAGGCTATTTTATGGGTTCTATCTGCTATTCTGACTCCAGAGATATTAGGATCCGAGCGCACTCGGGCTGAAAAGGGTTCCATTACCATGGCAAACAAAAAGGGTAACAGTGGGCACCCCTGTCTGGTGCCTCTGTATAATGTAAACATCTCAGAATTTCCACCATTGACCCGGACACAGGCCCTTGGGGATTCATAGAAAGCCTGAATCTACCTCCTAAACTGCATTCCAAACCCCATGGTTTCCAATACCTTATGCAGAAAGGGCCAGTGAACCCGGTCAAAGGCTTTCTCCGCGTCGAGGCTTAAAATACAGAGCGGCTTCTGGTTTCGCTTAGCTAGATACATGATGTCCACCACTCTCCTAATATTGTCCATCGCTTTCCTGTATGAGACAAAGCCTGTCTGGTCTGGGTGAATAAGCACTGGGAGGATAGGGGCCAGCCGGTTTGCCAGCACCTTGGCCAGGATTTTTACATCCGCATTTAAGACCGATATAGGTCGATAGGATCCACATTCGCACTTATCTTTTCCTGGTTTAGGTAATACTGCTATCCATGCCTCCATCATAGACATCGGCAGAGGTCCCCCTCTCCCCACCTGATTAAACAAATCTGCTAAAAGGGGAGCTAATTCTGGGGCGAATTTTTTATAAAATTCGTTGGGCAAGCCGTCCAACCCAGGTGATTTACTTGATGGTAAGCTACGAATGGCCTCCTGAATTTCCTTGGGGGTTACTGGTTCTTCTAAAAAAGCCTGCTGATGATGGCTCAAAGAGGACAACTCACTGCCTTGTAAATATTGGTCTACTAAGTCCAGAGAGGGGTTAAGTTCTTGGGCGTACAATTCTTGGTAGAATTCCCTAAACCGCCTACGTATGTGTTCAGATTTATCCAAATCCCTCCCCCCTACTTCACGTACCTTTAAAATAGTCCGCTCAGCTTTTTGCCGACGCATTCTGATGGCTAGGAGACGCCCCGCCTTATTGGCA
This sequence comes from Microcaecilia unicolor, assembly GCF_901765095.1. Classification (NCBI taxonomy): domain Eukaryota; kingdom Metazoa; phylum Chordata; class Amphibia; order Gymnophiona; family Siphonopidae; genus Microcaecilia; species Microcaecilia unicolor. The sequence continues at coordinate 78,300,260 of NC_044040.1, forward strand.
AATTCATACGAGCTCACTCTTATCTTTGCTTGTAACAGACCAAGTTGTTCTGAATAGATAGAATCGAGTAGCTCCCGCTGTGCAGTAAGCTCCCGCAAGACTCGTGCAGACCCGCTAGCCTTATGTTGAGCCTCTAACCGGCGAATGCCCTCCGTACAACGCGCTATCTGTGCCTTACGGGTCTTGGATTGTTTGCTAGCCAATTGCAGAAAGTATCCCCGAGACACAGCCTTCATCGCATCCCACACCGTGCTAAGCGGGGGCCCTGATTCCAGATTGAACTCAAGATATTCTTGTAGCATCTTTTTATAGCCTTCCACCGCTTCCCCTACCTGCAGTAGGCCTAAGTTTAACGACCATCTTTTATCCTTATGCTCTGCTCTGATATGTGGCAAAGTTACCCACACTGGGGCATGGTCCGAAATGGTCATGCTACCTATCCCCGCTGCAGGTCCCCACTCCACTAGTGTGGCATCTAGAAAAATATAATCGATACGGGAGTAGGAGTTGTGGACTGGTGAGTAAAATGTATAATCCCGCTCTCTCTGATGTTTCACCCTCCACAAGTCCAATGTGCCTAGTGATAATGCTAGAGATCTCAATGCCGCTGAGTCCTTCTGACCCTCAGCTCTAGGGACTCCTGTACGATCTAGTTTCAAATCCATCACAGCATTGAAATCCCCACCAATGACAAGGGAGCCCTGTGCAAAAGTGGCCAAAGAATTTTTAACTCTCTCAAGGAAATGTGCCTGACCGGTATTTGGTGCATATATAGATGCAATTGTTAGGTCCACCTGTTCAATTCTAATGTGTAAAAAGATATAACGTCCTCCCGGATCCCTCTTTACCTTAATCACCTGTGCCCCAACTGCTCCATGGATTAATATCGCTACTCCCCCCTTTTTAGATTCTGCTGCTGAGGCGTGGTACACCACTGGATACTCTGAATGGGAGAGAAGTCTTTCATGTCTACCCCTCAGGTGTGTTTCCTGCAGGAGAGCCACATGTGGCCTAAGCTGTTTCAATTCTGTATAAAATTTCTGTCGTTTCTGTGGCATATTTAGCCCCTTTACATTATAGGATATTATCTTTAAATCTGTGCCCATCACTGGTTAATTAATCAGGGTTAGCCTGTAACATCTTTCCATGACCCCTCTGTACCACATCAGCTTTGTTCTCAGCCCTGTCCTCCCCTTCCCCTTCCAATATCCCCTTCTCCCTCCCGCCCCTTCCCCTTGAAGCCCCCCTCCCCCCATCCCAGTCATTCTCACCACATGAGAGGCCTATGACCCTCAAGTGGGAATCGAGGAAGTTACCCAGCTCCCACACAGTCCCCGGCCCCGAGTCCAACCCCCCCCCCCCCTCCACTCTTAACAGATCTAAACAGTCACTAATTCCCCCTCCTCCCCCACCTTGAGCCCCCATCCAGTTCCCTTATAATTCAATATACATCCTATTCATGTCATTACCTATTCATTTCTTCACATAAGTCTTAAGGATATGACTAGAGGCTGTTTCATCACAGGCCTCACAATCCACCGGTCAAAACCGGCGCTCACGACAACCCTCCACTCTCCAGATCTTTGAAAACACAGTCTCTGCTTCCCCATCGAACCTACACAGTCCTGCTCAGCGGTTCTGCTTGCTTCTCTTAGGTGATTCTGGAACTCTTTGCCACCGTTGAAGTTTCGCCCTTGTGGCGGGCGCCACCGCTCCAGGAGGGGCTTTTGCAGGCACAAGGTCAGCAACATGCAAGGCCTCCCATGCCTCCTGTAGGGTTTGCACCCGATGCTTAGTGCCCTTCAACGTAAAATTCAGGGAGAAGGGAAATCCCCATCTATACTGTATTTGATGTTTGTTCAGGATCTCCAGCGCTGGTCTCATCTGCCTTCTTAACTGGAGGGTGTATTGCGACAGGTCTTGGTAAACCTGGATCTGAGCTCCTCCGTATTCCAAGGTCTTATTCTTTCTGGCCGATGCCAAAACCCTCTCCTTGGTCTCATATTTATGTAACTTCACGATGATGTCACGTGTCTGTTGCTCCTTTCGCGCCCCCAGTGCTCTGTGTGCTCTGTCCAATTCACACCGGGATTCTCCGTCCTCAGGGCCCAGCAAGGTGGAACAAAGATTTTGCACTATCTCCACTACATTTTCAATTTCGCCGCCCTCAGGGACGCCACGAAAGCGAAGATTGTTCCGCCGTCCCCGATTCTCAATGTCATCTAATTTGTACTCCAAATGTGCATTTTTATGTTCCATCTCTTGTAGCAGAGTTGCATGTTTATGTAAAGTTTCAGCGTGTTCGTCTATTTTCAGTTCTGCCTCCTCCATTCGGCCCCCCAGCTCCCTAAGGTCGGCACTGAGCGTGTCCATCTGCTCCAATATTTCGTCTTTGGAATGTTTCATCTCCATCTGAATATTGGAGAGAAACTTGCGGAGTTCGCCGGTCATACCTTTTTTTGGAGGAGGGGCTCGCGTTTCAGACATGGATAGCGCTGAATCCGAGTCCGACGGGGAGGCGCGCTCAGGAGATTCGCGGTGCTTTGCGGCCTTACTCGCCATGCTTTTCTCCGCTTTTTCCGCTTCTTTTTTCCGCGTAGAAACGGTTTTACTCATGTTGTCAGATGTTTAGAGGAGGGATCCACTAGCTTTTAATATGCCTTTCTCTCGTTAGATCGCTTTTTTTCCCAATGATTCAGTGGAGGGTGAGGGAGCCAAGAAGCTAGGCGACCATGCTTCCCTGTGACGTCACTTCCTCCCCTACTAAATATCCCCTTCACCTCACTTTTTAATCATGTCGGCTGTCGTTTGTTCTTCCATGCTCCTTTTTTAATACGCAGAATATATTTGGCCTGGGCTTCCAGGATGGTGTTTTTGAACAGCATCCACGCCTGATGTAAATTTTTGATCCTCGCAGTTGCTCCTCTAAATTATTTTCACCGTTCTTCTCATCTTATCGTGGAAGGGCATAATCGAACGGCGCTGGCCAAATAACTGGCCGGCCATCTTCGGGGCTGGCGCTGTAAGCAGGCGGAGCCATCTTTTTTTTGCTAATACGGTTGGGCCCGGCCAAATGTCAGAGTTCGCCGGGTTTGAGATGGCAGGCATCGTTTTTCAGCCATAATGGAAAATAATGCCGGCCATCTCAAACCCGGCAAAATCCAAGGCATTTGTTCATGGGAGGAACCGGCATTTGTTCATGGGAGGAGCCAGAATTTGTAGTGCACTGGTCCCCCTGACATGCCAGAACACCAACCAGGCACCCTAGGGGGCACTTCTAAAAATTTAAACAAAAAATAAAAATAGCTCCCAGGTGCATAGCTCCCTTACCTTGGGTGCTGAGTCCCCCAAATCCCCCCCAAAACCCACTCCCCACAACTCTACACCATTACCATAGCCCTTATGGGTGAAGGGGGCACCTACATGTGGGTACTGGGGGGGGGTTTGGAAGGCTCCCATTTACCACCAGAAGTGTAACAGGTAGGGGAGATGGCCCTGGGTCCACCTGTCTGAAGTGCACTGCACCCACTAAAAACTGTTCCTGGGACCTGCATACTGCTGTCATGGAGCTGGGTATGACATTTCAGGCTGGCATAGAGGCTGGCAAAAAATGTTTTTTAATTTTTTTTTGGGTGGGAGGGGTTGGTGATCACTGGGGGAGTAAGGGGAGGTCATCCCCGATTCCCTCCGGTGGTCATTTGGTGAGTTGGGGCTCTTTTTTGAAGCTTGGTCATGAAAAAAAGGGACCAAGTACAGCTGGCGAAATACTCTAGAAGCATGGCTTTTTTTTCATTATTGGTGGAGCCAGCCATCTCATGAGCACGCCCCTGTCCCGCCCCCGTCCTGCCTTCACTACCCTACCGACACCCCCCCTTGATGTTTCGCTGGCTCCACAACGGAAAGCAGTTGAACCCGGCCAAAATCGGCTTTCGATTATACTGATTTGGCCAGGTTCAGGAGATCACCAGCCATCTCCCGATTTGTGTCAGAAGATGGCTGGCGATCACTTTCAAAAATGAGCTGGATAGTCTCCTTTTTTAAAGTTAAACGCTAACATATTTGATTTCCTGTATACTTACTTCAAAGCTAATATCAAATCCGATCATATTATGATCACTGTTATCAAGCGGCCCCAGCACCATTACCTCCCACACCAGATCATGCGCTCCACTAAGGACTAGGTCTAGAATTTTTCCTTCTCTCATCGGCTCCTGTACTAGCTGCTCCATAAAGCTGTCCTTGATTTCATCAAGGAAGTTTACCTCCCTAGCGTGCCCTGATGCAATTCTTTATTTAGAGAACATGAAACCAACTACCTCAGGATCTAGCCTGCTGTCATAGCTAAGCAGAGTTCATCTATCAGGTCTAAAATATGTTGTGTACTGACTATGGATAGAATAATAATAAAAAATAAATACAAACAAACATGTATTTTTCATCTTGGAGGGTTTTCTTTTAACTTAACAGAGCTAACAGCCCCAGTATAAATCATGATAGACAGACAACTCAATGATAGCCCTAAAGTAAGGACACTTTATTACGAAATCAAGTCCTTTCCTTCACAAGGAAAAAGCCAATACACAATTTCTTTTTAACATAGAAAAGTCATCCAAAACTCTCTTCAATTTCTTGTGCAGCATTGATGTAGTAGTTTAATTAATTACAAGTACAACACAGAGGTGATTAGTCCTTTGATTTCCTTTTTACTAATGATCCAGTGAATTTTGGATAACCTTTAACAGATCCTTACAGATAAAGCAATACTATAACATCTGTACAAAACTGTATGATGGTTAATGATCCAATTTTTAGGATAATTAATTCAGTGTTTTACTACATTCTGAGATGGTTTATGTTCTATAGCCAAATACTGGAGGGGTCTCACTGAAGTGAATGTTGTTTCTTCTGAATCAGCAAAATATGGATAACTTTTTAAACCCTACCCCACTGCACCTAAAAGCACTGAGATCATGAGCTTGAGAGTAGTATGGAGAATGAAGAGGTTATGATCATTTGAGGCATTACCATTCCAACTGATAAAAAGCTGGATGCAAAACAATAAATAAATAAATAAAAACAGATATAATGGCAAAGGAAATACATGCAGAATGCCAATGATAATAGAGATATCAGTTCCAGGTCCCAGTGATTATTCTGTAACTGATGGACCAAGTAAGGCAGTCAGAGATCAAGAAAATGTAGCAGAAAGATACAGAAGTATTTCCCATCATGTTGGATGGCACAGGTTTGATTAAAATGATTTTCAAGCTCACCTTGATAGGTTGCCTATATATATTATATCTTATGAGTTCCAGAAGGAAGCGCTCTGATGGTTTAGAGTTTATTACATTTCAAATACTTCATTTTCAGATTGCTTTGCAAGATGGTGAACATATCAAAGAAGGAATAGAAAGAAACACCAATTAGGATAGGAAAGAGGCAGTCAATCAAAACACAACAAATCAGAGAAGCAATCCAGCACACAGAATTCATATGTTGTGCAGAGCACTCAGCCTATGCAACCATATTCAGAGTACTGAAAACAGACACGTACTTTGGCAAGTGTTAACAGTAAATTTCAGAAACTGAGATCATACTCCATGTATCCTGGCTTAGAAATGAGATTCATTACTACCATGGTATGAGCAAAACTACCCCCCCCCCCCCACCTTATACAAAGCCGCGCTAGCAGGTACCAGTGCGGTAATGCCGACACAGCCCATTCCACGTGAATGGGCTGTGTTGGCATTAATGTGCGGCTTTGTAAAAGGAGGGGTAACTTATTTACAGACATTGCCCCCACAGGAAAAGTAGGTATGTTATTTTTATATGTGCATGCAGTTATAAAATTATTCCCTTAGGAGGAAATTTTATAAACCATTTTCATGCTTAAAATACTGTTATATGCACCAAAAAGGGCTTTTATAGAATTACATCACACTTTAAAGTACACAAAGTGCAAATAGGCGCAAACTTGTATGTGACAGAGTAGGTGGGTTTAGAGAAGAAGTTTGGTTGGAGCATTGACAGAGTCACAGCAGGTTTCAGTTGGAGTAAATCCTCGCGCCCAAAGTTGGACACAGATCCCAGTGCTACATGCTATTCTATAAACAGCACTCAACTCACAGCGCCATTTACAGAATACTGCTCAGTGCACATTTTTTGGCATCCAGTATACCGAACCTAATCCTCTATGTGCATATTTCATAAAACGCACACATACACAATGACATGCGTACTTTATATGCTAACATTTACACCTGCTCCTGAGCAGGAATAATGTCTGTGTACCTTTTTACCTCCAACCTGGGAACCTGTTAAAAAATTACCCTCTTAGAGGTCAATTTTTAAAAAGCGTGTAAATAAATAACCAGATAATTTTACCTGTAACCAACTGGCTTAGGGGTCCTTTTACTAAGGTGCACTAACAGATTTAGCGTGCGATAACAAATTAGTGTGCGTTAAGTGCCATACAGCCCATAGGTGCACAATGGGCTGTGTGCATTTAGCATGCACTAAATCCGTTAGCGCACCTTAGTAAAGGACCCCTTAGTGTTCAAATAAAATGTTCCTATATCTTAGCAGTCAAAATACTCAGTTCATGTGCAAGAACTGAGTGTGAACAGGGTGCTAACATTGGTGGCTCAGGAACACTGTTTCTGACTGCTCAGCTTGGATGGGAGTTCTGGGGGCGTTTGGAGAATGATCTTCATTTGCCTGGACAGAGGGAATTGCATTGTGCTCACCCATTTTGCCCTTACAAAATCTGAAGTCTGGCTATGCCACTAGCACTTAGTTCATAGTTAACAGCCCTTGACATGCAACTATGCTAAATGCAAATGATCTTAGCTCACAGTAAGGGACTTTTCTGTGCAGTAACTGCATGGGACATGCTAAGTGCACCCCTAACATTTACTGTAAAGCCTTTGCACTTACTGCAAGTTAATTTTGGCTGTTAATGAATGGTAAGTGCAAAATCTTACTGAACTTAGTAAACAGGCCCCTAACTTATATGGTTAATGTTGAAAATTGGTATCGACTGGCCAAGTCAAAAGTCTGCCTGCTCTGGCAACACCTCTATAGGCATCCCTTTATTTTATTTTGGTTTTTTTACTGGCTATTTGGATACATTGTTAATTTTTAGGAGTTAAATTGAGCCATCAGTGTTAGAAAATGCTTAAAGTAAATAGTTGGAAAAACCTTTCCAAAATGTACACACTAACAAAATCCCTCAACTTCACAACAAATATAGAATATGGAGAGACCTTCACCTAATACAAACTAAGGGCCCATAAATTAGAATCAAACATGTAGACAAAATCTGAAAATGGAAACCTTAAGAAGCCAGGCTCTATGAACAGTGCAACATCGCAGAAAGAAGTGGTGGCACAGTAACTACAAAAGCTGGTAGAATTTCTCCCTTCTCCGCAGGTAGAAAATGAGGATGGACCACATGACTTTTAAAGAGATGGTGAGGTGAAAGAGTGAATGGTGGAAAGGGAAGGAAACTAAAGCCTGAAGCTGGATCTACAACTGTGCATTGGTGCTGCATTATTATTGCATCATTTTACAGTTGTGTATATAAAACACTTCAGATGTTACATCTGGACCCTTTTCTTGAGCTCTGTTGGAGGGCTATTGGTTATCCCTACTTTACTGTTGTATCCGGTCTATCCATTGACACATTTGGCTCAGTCTGGACGTATACAGATAGCCTTGGACATGGACAGTTGTTTATACAGACCCAGACTACTTGGAGCCCCGGGAATTCGGGAGATATCCAAGGTAACATCAAAGACGTTCTTTTAGTTTGCCATAACTCCAATAGGGCACAGACCAATCACATGTCATGATGGTTTTGTATATCAAATGCACCTGAAAGAGGCACAGGTCATTCAACTTCAACAGGCCAACGTCACAATGACCACTGTTCCAATTAATATGTTTATCTTCAGGTAGGCATGACCACTACTTTGAGCCAGTGCTAGCTTCCTCTCACGGATGCTCTCAACTGCGTCCACAACTTCCAACCCACGTTGCTATCCCCATCACTTCTCTCAATCTCTGCCATTCCTGCAAGCATTTTCAAAGCTCATGAGAGGTATTTCCTGTAAGTTGATCACTTTCACTGTGAGATTTTTCTACAAGAAGTGCAACCAGCACGTTTTGAAACTGCTAACAACTATGGCACAGATGTAAAGGAGTGGTGGGGGATAGCAGCGCTAACTCATGCTATTGCTCCCCGCTCCTGTCAGCTCCAACTCTAGTGCACTATTAAAGACATAGGTTTCATGACCACACGTGCACATTTTACATTCTGCCACTGTGCCATGCATTGGTTTTGGAATATCTCTTGTGCAAATTAATGTACACTGTCTGGGACCTCTTGAGTTAAGTTATTGATAAATAATGTTTTTTTTTTAGATTCCTTATATCTAGGTAAAGATGCAAGACAAGGATGTCCCTCAGGCCCCCCTCCTTCCCCGTTTGTATTTATTTGCCACTAGAACCTTTAGCAAATGCTCAGACAAAACAAAGAAATGAATGGGTTCAGTGTTAATAACACCGAATGTAAATCTGTCTATGCAAATGATTAATTAATGTGTTTAACTGAGTTAGATGATTCCATTCCTATGTTGTTAGACATTACCACCTTGTTTTTAGATCATAAGGTTACAAAATCAAAACCTCTCTCCCTTAATATTGTTTGCACAAAGGCTAGTCTAGATCTTTGCTCATTTCCATGGAAACAAAAGGAGATAAAGTATTGCTAGTGATAGGCTATAATGATTTAAGAGAGAGCATTTTACAGAAACATAGAAACATTGAAAAACATAGGCAGATAAAGACCATATGGAGTATCCAGTCTACCCATCCATGCCATCTACTCTCCCTATCACTCCTTTAGAGATCCTATATGCTTGTCCCAAGCTCTCTTGAATTCAGATATTGTTTTCTTCACCAGCACTTCCACTGGAGTGCATTCCACGAATTCACCACCCTTTCTGTGAATAAGTATTTTCTCAGGTTACCTCTGAGTATCCCATCTCACCTTCGTTCTATGCCCCTTGTTCCAGTGCTTCCTTTCAGTTGAAAGAAACTCGCCTCCTGTGCATTTATGCCGCATAGGTATTAATATATTGATTGATATAGGAGAAACTGAAGGTTTATTTCTAGAGATGGCTTTAAAGTGGCCACCATTCTTGGAGATGCTTTTCTCAAGCTGAAATAATTTTCTGGTTTTTGCAACAAGCAATTTGCCCGATAGCCTTTAAAAAGGTGATTTTTATATTGTCATTTAGCTCAGTCCTTTTCAGTAGTATTTCAAGGTGAATTAAATTCAGATACAATAGGTATTTTCCTGTCCCTGGAGGGCTTAGAGTCTAAGGGACACTTTTACAACACTGCGGTAAAAAGTGGCCTTAGTGCACCTCTAAGCGGGTGTTTCCCACAGTCTAAGGCCATTTTTAACCACAGCGATTTCCATTTTCCGAATTAATGGCCATGTGCTAATGTTAAAACAAAAAAAGTAAGGTAGAACCCTTAGTAATGTGCAGTCAATATATATAAATCAATCTAAAGAATTCTATTTTGGTCTAGCATCCGTCAGTCTTAGCTACAGGAGGAAAAAGCCTCACAAAGCTCAGAAAGTTGCTGAAAGCAACAAGAGCAGGGCTGCTTTATCATTGGCTTCTAAAAAGGCATTAAAAAAAACCTCCTGGTAATCTCAAACTAATTTCCTCTACGTTGTGAGAGAGTGATAACCTGTACAACTGCATAAATAATAAATATTCCTCCAAAATATTTCACAGTGGTAGTAGTGGTATGAAGAATTACTTAGCTTCAAAAATGCTGGCCACCGTGGGTCACGGTCCAATAGTCTGGGAAAGACTGTAAGAGGAGAGCAAGGAAGATCGTTTCTGAAGCTAAGTAATTCTTTATACCACTACTACCACTGTGAAATATTTTGGAGGAATATTTATTATTTATGCAGTTGTACAGGTTATCACTCTCCCACAACGTAGAGGAAATTAGTTTGAGATTACCAGGAGGTTTTTTATGCCTTTTTATAAGCCAATGATTGTGAAAAATTACAAGAGGACCTTACGAGACTGGGAGACTGGGCGGCTAAATGGCAGATGACGTTTAATGTGAGCAAGTGCAAGGTGATGCATGTGGGAAAAAAGAACCCGAATTATAGCTACGTCATGCAAGGTTCCACGTTAGGAGTTACGGACCAAGAAAGGGATCTGGGTGTTGTCATCGATAACACACTGAAACCTTCTGCTCAGTGTGCTGCTGCGGCTAGGAAAGCAAATAGAATGTTGGGTATTATTAGGAAAGGTATGGAAAACAGGTGTGAGGATGTTATAATGCCTTTGTATCACTCCATGGTGCTACCGCACCTTGAGTATTGTGTTCATTTCTGGTCGCCGCATCTCAAGAAAGATATAGTAGAATTGGAAAAGGTGCAGCGAAGGGCGACTAAAATGATAGCGGGGATGGGACGACTTCCCTATGAAGAAAGACTAAGGAGGCTAGGGCTATTCAGCTTGGAGAAGAGACGGCTGAGGGGAGACATGATAGAGGTATATAAAATAATAAGTGGAGTGAAACAGGTGGATGTGAAGCGTCTGTTCACGCTTTCCAAAAATACTAGGACTAGGGGGCATGCGATTAAACTACAGTGTAGTAAATTTAAAACAAATCGGAGAAAATTTTTCTTCACCCAACATGTAATTAAACTCTGGAATTCATTGCCGGAAAATGTGGTGAAGGCGGTTAGCTTAGCAGAGTTTAAAAAGGGGTTGGACGGTTTCCTAAAGGACAAGTCCATAAACCGCTACTAAACGGACTTGGAAAAATCCAAAATTCCAGGAATAACATGTATAGAATGTTTGTACGTTTGGGAAGCTTGCCAGGTGCCCTTGGCCTGGATTGGCTGCTGTCGTGGACAAGATGCTGGGCTCGATAGACCCTTGGTCTTTTCCCAGTATGGCATTACTTATGTACTTATGTACTTACTTATGTACTTATGAAGCAGCCCTGCTCTTGTTGCTTTTAGCAACTTTTGAACTTCATGAGGCTTTTTCCTCCTGTAGCTAAGACTGACAGATGCTAGACCATAATAGAACTCTTTAGATTGATTTATATATATTGCATGCGCTAATGTTGCCATTAGGGAATGGCCATTATCAAAAATTAGCCCTTGCCACCTATTTTGTAGGTGTTAAGGGATCATACACTAATCCCATGTAAATCAGTTAAAGTGTGGCAATGTCAATGTGCTGATTAGCGCAGAAACACCCACTGTCTGCCCCTAGACATGCCCCTGCAACAAATTTTAAAATATTTTTAGCACGTGGTTTGTGCATGCACATTTGGAACTAGCACTAACTAGTGCTTAACACAGCTTAGTAAAAGGAGCCTTAAGTTTGTAGCTCATGAGAAAAAAGCTTAAGTGACTTACCTAAAGTCAGAAGGAGCATCAGTGGGACTGTCCTGCTTCTTGTTCCACTGCTCTAAAAATTAGGCTACTCCGTCACTTTTGATTTTGGGGTATTTTTATTCTTTAGCTTTAATACTAGACATTCAAATAGACGGAATACAAATAATTCTGTCTAAAGACATAGAAACAGACATTTTTGGCAGATAAAGACCATATGGCCTATGCAGTCTGCCCATCCATATCTACTACTAATCTCTACCATCCCTTCCCCTCCCTTAGAGATCGCCTTTGCTTCTTCTGTGCTTTTTAAAATTCAGATACAATCCTTGAAGGCATAATATCCACCAGCAGCAATGACTGAAGTAGTAAAATCAAAAATTCTGCAAGGTGTTGTATAAGTAATTTTATATAGGAGACCAATTTTGGAAACTTCAGACACAAAAAAATTATTTATGCCTTATTCCACATCAACTGTTAGTGTGGTGCCAATGCTAATTGTTGCTGTGCATTAATTGCCATATTAACCACTAATATAGCTTAATAAACAGGCCCCAAAGTGTGGGAAAAGGACTTCAAGGCCTACAATGGGCTCTGTGTTATAGAATTTATTATAGGTTTCTATGTCCATATCCCTCTGTGATTGTACTTTATTGCTCATGTGGAAGTCTAGACACCAGAAAAGGACAATAATATATGCTGGTTTTACCTGGACAGAGGACATGGCTGAGCAACTGGGCGGGTTTTGCCATCCTGCTCATTTGTCTGGATTTATGGACGAACGGGCAGGCAGGCGGACAAGCAGGCGGGCGGGCGTCCTATCCTCCCCTCCCCTCCCCTCCTTTACCTTAGTGTGATGCCCTTGTGGTCTAGTGACCTCTTTGGGGCAGGAAAGAGTCCCCTCTTTCCTGCCCTGTGCATCTGCAGACTTTCTTTCTCTCGGTGCCAAATCAAAATGGCAGCTGAGAGTTCAAGTGGCAGCCTCGGGAGACATCCACATACGTCTTGCAAGGTCACTACTTGAACTCTCAGCAGCCATTTTGAATTGGCGCCAGGAGAATGACAGTCTGCAGATGCACCAGGCAGGAAATAGGGGGCTCTTTCCTGCCCAGAGGAGATCACTAGACCACCAGGGCACCACACTAAGGTAAAGGAAGGGAGGGAGGGATAGTGGAGTCATGTGGGTAGAGGGAGACTGGAATATTGGGGAGGGGTTCTACATGTGGGGAGAGAGGGAATTTGGCTTTCTTTGGGGGGGGGGGGTCAAAGTGACTGGGGCCAGGGTGGGGTGTGACAGGGGGGGCGGGACATGTGTCCTCTTTTTTCTTAGGGCAAATATGGTAACCCTATACATGTAGGGGCAGTTCTGTCACTGAGCAATTCCATATAGGTGACCTGAGGCCACATAGTAGGTGTCTATTCTGTAACAGATCCTAGGCACCTAGATTCTGTTATCAAATATAAGCATAAGCTGGCATTAGCAGGCCCAACATTTAGGTGCCTGCATATAAGGTGTATAGCACTGCATACATCTAGCAGCACTATAGAAATAATTAGTAGTAATAGTAGTAACAGTTACACTGTCCATAGAACTGTGGTACATGTGGGTGCCAGAATGCTGCAGGAATATACATAACTTACAGTATTCTGTGGTAATGGAACGCCTAGCCACCTGCCTGACACTTGATGGGTTTCATAGTCAGGTGGACCTCCCTGATCTGGTCCGGTACTCCACTCAAATGGATCAGGTGGTCATCCCAAGTCTGACTGTATACAGCAATGTCATCAAGATAAGCCCTAGCATGCTCCTGCAGTCCATCTAGCAGACAATTCATCAAGAATTGAAATGTACTAGGGGTATTTTTCATTCCAAAAGGCATCACAGTAAATTCATACAGACCAAATGGGGTAATAAATGCAGATCACTCCTAATCAGCAGCTAAATCCTATTGCGCAGATGACCAGATGACCACCAGAAAGAATCGGGGATCACCTCCCCTTACTCCCCCAGTGGCCTATATGCCAGCCTCAGGTATCATACCCAGCTCCATGACAGCAGTATGCAGGTCCCTGGAGCAGTTTTAGTGGGTACTGCAGTGCACTTCAGGCAGGCGGACCCAGGCCCATCCCCCCTACCTGTTATACATGTGGTGGTAAATGTGAGTCCTCCAAAATCCACCAGAAACCCACTGTACCCACGTCTAGGTGCCCCCCTTCATCCGTAAGGGCTATGATAGTGGTGTACAGTTGTGGGAAGTGGGTTTGGGGGGGTTGGGGGGCTCAGCACACAAGGTAAGGGAGCTATGCACCTTGGAGCTTTTTCTGAAGTCCACTGCAGTGCCCCCTAGGGTGCCCGGTTGGTGTCCTGGCATGTCAGGGGGACCAGTACAATATGAATGCTGGCTCCTCCCATGACCAAATGGCTTGGATTTGGTAATTTCTGCAATGGGCGTCCTCGGTTTCCATTATCGCCGAAAATCGGGGATGACCATCTCTAAGGTCGACCTAAATGTTAAGATATGGGCATCCCCGAACATATAATCAAAACGAAAGATGGCCGCCCATCTTGTTTCGACATGGGTTTCCCCGCCCTTTCACAGGGACATCCTGCAAGAATGTCCTCAGGAAAGCTTGGGTGCCCCGTTCAATTATGCCCCTCCACGGGACCTTAAAACTCATTCTTCTGTGAAATTTATGAGATGCAAATGAGTTCCAGGCTCATCTGCATCCCATTACTCCCATTACTAAGCAAGAAATGTTTCATGTTCCTACCAACTTGTACATTCCTGTCCAGAATAATGTGCAAAAAATTGTTTTAAAAAGTCCAATTTCATATGATGCAACAAGAGTTTAAAAAGTCTTCATGGCCTGAATTGGAGGCCCCCAACCCACATCTCTAGGGGGCCTCCACCCCAGTGGCTTTCACACTCACCCCCAGCCCTGAGGCAGGTCATAAATAAAAAAAGATTATTTCCCGAAGCTACACCTCTAAAATTCACAAATCTGAGGGCTGGCCAGGGCTCTTGCAAGAGTATTTAGGCATTCTAGATGAACATTAGAGTTGCTTCCCCCCCCCCCCCCCCCCACCTGCCTTAAGTTTCAGACCCTATACTCCCCTATCTCCAAAATTTTGATTGTTAAATTCAACAGTTATGATCTCCCCAATACCATCCTTCTGAGAACAACTCTGAAAATTTGTAATTGTATACCACCCCCTAAATTCAGCCGGCGTTAA